>NC_091855.1:41941217-42243217 GCF_037783145.1 Equus przewalskii
GGTCCCCTCTGTAACTGACATGTTTGCCATCATTCGGTTCTCCTCCGTGTCCCCTAGAAGTCCCCTCCACAGGGGGCCGGGCACAGAGCTGCGCTCAGGAAGGAGCTCTCAGACGAACGAGGAGGAGAATGAGCATCACAGGTCCAGGCCGTCAGTTCACAAGGCCTGGCGTGGACCTCCTCGGGGCTGGGCACGGGCAGGGACCTCAGGCTGTCTCGCGAAGGCCACAGTGTCTCCGCGTCCCCTGCAGGCCCCTGACGGCCACCCCCTTACACCTGGACAGCCCCCTGCCCAGCAGCAGCCCTCCAGCTCCCGGGGGAACCGGACTGGGAGGTGAGCAGATCTAAGTTCAAACCCCCTCCAACATTCAACAGGACCTCAGGCAAGGCACGCCCCTCCCCATCGGCACATGGGGATGGAGCCACACCCAGCCAGGGGCAGTGGTGGGAGGGGCAGGTGCTAGGTGCCTTCAGCTGCAGCCTGGCATCCAGTGGGACCTCAGGACTGTAGCGCGGGGCTCTCATGAGTCGAGTCCCCAGGACGCGTGGTCACCAGAGTGCTCCAGCCAGGCGGTCCTCAGAGCCTCTCCCCGAGTTGCCGGCTGCATCAGACAAGTTCCCGTTGTCATAACAACCCACTGGCTCTCAGCCGCCTGGGCCCGAGGCCCCGGAGGATGCTGCTGGCTGCCTGGGCTCGCAGCCGGGGCGGCCTCTCCCGAAAGGGCTTCTGGGCTCCCGGTACGGCAGCTCCTGCCTCTGGACTCATCTGTTCCAGCCCTGCTTCGGGGCCCCTTCTGTGTGCCATGTGGGGCATGTGCACCCATCATCATCCCGGATCCTCACCCAGCCCTGTCAGGTGGGACTGCCAGAGCTCTGTTTTATGCTAAAAGGAGCTGAATCTCAGGGAGGCGAGGTGACTTGTTTGAGGTCACACAGCTTAGACTCGGCAGACCCGGGACTGGGCACCCCAGAGGTCAGGGACTCATGCCCTGTTCCCTCACCAGGACCCCTCAGCGCCTCCAGCACCGCCTGGCCCCACTCTGCTGGTGGAAAGCTGGCCTCAGCGAGCCCGAGAAAAGAGGGTCACACGATCCCCGTTGCCTCCCGGGGCTGGAAGGGGAAGACCCAGCCACAGGGGGCCGGGGGGACCCTGCAGGATGAGCGGGGCAGTATCCCGCGAGAGCTCAAACGTCACCTCCCCTCATTCTCACGGCACCCCCAAGCAAGGGCTTGCTACTCCACTTCACGGAGGGGGCCATGGGCTCTGAGGGGCTCCTGGGAAGCAGGCGCAGCTTGCCACATGCCAGGTACTGTCGTGAACACCTGCAGGAGTCCGTCACCTTCCTTAAAGCCTCCCTGGTTCCAGTGCAGAAGTTTCTATCACCTTCCCCCTTTGCAGAAGAGGACACTGAGGGTCTGGGAATTCTCAAGTCTGTGCTTTTAACCACCCCGCCTCACTGCTTCTGGATATTTCCACCCTGGCCTGAGAACCCTCAAGCGCGGCCACAGGCCTTAGCGGTCTCGAGTCCCCAGCATCCACGCACGTGCTGTGCCGTCAGTTTCCGCACTCTGAATTCTTGAGTCGTCCAGAACTTCCAAGAAGTCCCCCAGACAAGGAAATCCCTGTCGTTACAAGAGGCTACACTGACGCTTCCTTGTTTCCAGAGCGTGTTTTCCAGCAACACATAACTGGAGGGGTCTAATGGCCCCCTGCCCTCTCCCAAGCCCTGCAGCCTCCCCGCTGTATCACCACTGACCCAGCGGGACCAGGGCTCACCTGAGCAAGAGGCGAGCCTCAAGGGAATCAGGATGCTCCAGCATCCAACCAACCATCCTGCCACCCCTCCACCTCTGTAGCCATCCCTCCCTTAGCATGTCCCCATTCACGCATCGATGCATCCTTCCACGCCTGTGCCCGCCATCTGCTGCCACATACTCACCCATCCACTCATCCTCTCCTTCCTGTATCCATCCATCCATCCACTCATTCATCCATGTATCCATCCATTACTGTATCTTGTATCTAAGTATCCGTCTGTCCACTCACGGATGCATCCATCCGTCGACATATGTCCGTTTGTGCACTGACCCACCCTTCCATGCCTGTGTCTGTGCATTCACTGACACACACTCGCGCCTGTCCATCCGCTCTTCCTGTATCCATCCATCCCTGTATCATCTTACCGACATTATTCAAGTCCCATCCATCCACCCCAGCATCCACTGTATCCATTTAGCACCCATCCATTTTCTCATGCCTGTTCCATCTATCCTCTGAAATGTACTTCTGTATCCATCCATCCTTTTATCCATCCATCTGTCAACATCTATCCATCCATTTTAGATCCTTCCATCCACTGACCTATCCATATGCATCAGAAATCCGTCCTCCCATCTATCAGTCCCCCCATGTACCCACCCATTGATATCTTGTTCTAGCCATCCAGCCCTGTATCCTTATCAGTTCTTTTCTCCATTCACCCATCCATCCCTATCTATCTTGCCACTTATCCCCATCAATAGCTCCTCTCATCCATCTATCCTTCTAGCTTTCTTTCTACCTATCCATCCACTGGTCTGTCCTGCTACATGCCTCCCATCATTGTCCGTCCCCCCACCATCCCCCCATGATCCCCTTCAGTCCACCCCCCATGGCTGCTCCATCTGTGTGCCCTGTAACCCCAGTACGCACCACCTGCACCATGACAGGAGCTTTCTGTGTCTGTCTCCCCCAGGCAGGACCCAGGCCTGGCCCATCTCCATCCTCGACTTGGTTCAGGGCCTGCTATCTGAACATGACTGCAGCTCCCTGAGAGGGGCACTAGCTGGTCCCCACCCTGGGGAGCCCCCAGGGGCCACTGTACTAGCCCCCAGAGGGCCTGCTGGAGCTGGAGGCACTGCTGGGTCCCCAGCCAGGAAGGGGACCCACCTCCCTTCTGACACCTGCCACACTAGTCAAGGTCCATGTTTCCCAGCAGACTGGGCGCTTCCGAAGGGCGAGGTCTGTATCAGATTCACCTAAGTGGCCTTAGTGACTGGCGCAGAGTGGGGTACACGGGGAGAGCATGCTTGGTGGATGTAGAATTCATTCCCTTATTCTCTCGCTCACTCATTCATTCATTCCTGTAATATTGAACAACAGAGACAGCTCTGCTCAGCTTGGCCCACCACAGGCTGCAGCCTGGTGCCTGCTCTCAGGCCGTGGAAGTCAGGCCCCTGACTGTGATAGATGGTGCGCCTCAGACACTGAGCCCCAGAGAGGGGTGGGGCCTTGCTCAAGGTCACACAGCAAGTCAGTAGCAGAGGAGGAGCTGGAACCAAGACTCCAGACTCCCCTCCAGGCCTCTCTGCCAGGCTAGTGACCAGCTCTGGGGCCGGAGGGGGAACTGGGAGGCGACGCTGGGGGCAATTCTGGGCCAACGAGTGAGCCTCGGGGTCTCCCCCCTGGGATCTTTACTGCTTCTGGGGGAGGAGCCACCTCTCCCTGCCCCATGGCCACGCCCTTGACCTCCACACTCCGAAGGACTGAGCTTCTTCTCACCCCTGGACCCACTGCACTCCCCTCCCATGCCTTGTGACCCCAGGCTGCAGCTGACACAGCTCTGCCCTCACCTGTTCAACTCCTACTCAGCCCCTGGGCCGCATGGCCTCCTGGGATTTGGGAAATTATTCGTGGACCGTCTCCAAACAAGCCAGGGACTCCCGGATTGCTCTCCTTCCCTCCCACTCATTCATTCATTCATTCATTCATTCATTCTTCAACATCATTAAGTGCCTATAGGAGCAGGGGCACCACTTCAAAGTGTTGCCGTGGAGATGAGGGTGAAAATGCTTATACTGGGCCTGGCACACAGCAGGTGCTCAATAAATGGCAACTATTGTGGGCCAGACCCCGTGCCGAAGAGTCTTTGCCAGTGGATGGGAGATGGTCTTCCCGACTGGTTCTGACTCCCCTCCCCTCCCCACCTGGAAATGTCCCACACCGACCCCCCAGCCCACGGAAGCCGTCCCGCCGGCAGCCCTGACTTCCCCATTCGGCGCCCCAGGTACCAACAGCTCCAGGTCCTGCGGATGGAGGAACCAGCACACAGAGCGCAGGCGTCTATAAATATGAGACAACAGCCCGGGAGGGTCCGCAGGCAGCACCGTGCCCCCGCCCTGAGCAGCCAGGGAGAAGGCGCATCTGCACCGTGCTTGCTTCTCTGCACCGCCCTGATTATAGTGAGAGTCGGGAAAATTAAGGGTTCTCGAGGACGCTGCCAGGGCCCTCGCCGCCGCCTCCCCGCCCTGCGTGTCACAGATGCCAGGCAGAGCCGCCTCCAAAGGCCACTTGCCCCAGCCGGCAGTGCCACACCGGGCCTGGCCAGGCCAGCACACCACAGTTTATAAGGGGCTTTCTCCCACTGTCCTCACTGGCCCTGGGAGGGGAAAGGGCCTCTGCCGTGGCTGGTGGGTGGGGGAACGGCCCCCAGCAAAGGCGGGGACCTGTCCATGGTCCCCAGAGATTGAGGGCACTGGGGCTTGGGTAGGAGCCAGGCCCACGGAGACCCTGCCCACCGCCTTGACCCCTGCCTGCACAGTGGGCGACCCTGGCCATCCAGAGCTCCACATCTGCAGGCCTGGCTCACTCAGCCACCTGCCACTGGCTCCTGGGTGCCTACTCTGCTCCCATCCTGCTGGCTCAGGGGACGCCAGCATGTGGCCCAGGCTGTTCCTGGCCCAAAGGAACCCCACTCGGGATGGGGTGGGGCCCAGCCGATAAAGGAAACACCTCTACACCAGGCAGGAAGCGGAAACGCTAGGGCCAAAATTCCCATCCAACGTTCTGGGGTTCAGGGAGGGTGAGCGCGCCAGCTGAGCGGCCCTGGGGGAGTCCTCGCTTCCCTGAGCCTCAGTTTCCTATAGCACCTGCCTGGCAGGTACTGAACGAGACCGAGGGTGCCTAGGGCTGGCGCGCGCCCACGCGCTGCACACGCGCCGGGAAGCAGCCCTTGCTCCAGCCTCCTTCCGGCTCCTTTCCCGGCGGCCTGCCCGAGCCGGGGCCGGCCCTGCCCCTGACGCAGGGCAGGTGGAGGCCTGCCTGCACCCTGGCCCTCTGGCCCCGGACACAGCGGGGCGCCGACCCTCAGGCCAAGCCCTGGCCCGCGTCCCACCCTCCCTCGCGCCCCAGGGCCGGCGCGCGGGGCCCGGGACCCGCAGATCGGCGCCAGGCGCCGGGGCCGGCCGCGCGGGGGGCAGGGCGGCGCGCTGAGGCCGAGGCCCCGCCCCGCCCCGAGGGGCTCGGCTCCGGGAGTCCCGGCCGGCGCTCCCGGCCGCTGGGGCGTGCGCGGCGGGGCCTACGCGTCCCGGCCCCGGAGGGCGCGCCGCGGCGGGGAGCAGAGGCTGGACAGCCGCGCGCTCGCCCGAGGCGGGTGCTGGCCGCCTGCGGCGCCGCGCGGAGCCCGCCCCGCGGCGTGGGTGGCGCCGCCCCGCCTCCGCGCCCGTGCCCGCGCCGTGCCCTCCGGGCTCGCAGGTACTCACCGCCCGGCGCAGCCGGCCCGGCCGCCGGCCGCCCGTCCACATGGCCCCGGGGCAGCCGCGCTGCTCGCCGCCGCCGCCGCCGCCGCCGCCGCGCTCGGGTCCCGCCGCCGCCGCCGCCCCCAGCCCCGCGCCCTCCCCAAGCGAGGCCGAGCGCGCCGGGAGCCGGCACGGCCGGGGCTCCCCCCACCCCGCCCGGCTTCCCGCAGGGAGCGCCCGTCCCCCGCCCCCAGCCCGGCTCCCCGCCAGCCCCGGCCCCGCGCAGCCGCGGCTGCTTCGGCGGCTCCCCCCGCAGCGCCCAGCCCGGGCGCACTCGGGGGGCGCGGGGCCCGACCCCCGGCGTGGGACGCCACGTGCGCGCTGGAGCCGGGGCCGGAATGGCGGCGGGGCAGGGAATGAATGAACCCGCGTGAGCTTGAATGGCGGAGTGCATGAATGAATGAGTGCTGTGCGTGCGGGAGGGAGGAACGAATGAATGAGGAATGAATGCACGAGGGGAACGTTGAGAGCGAATGGGCCCTTAAAGCCAGGAGGACCTCAGCACTGGCCCGTCCAACCCATTCATTCATTCATTGCCTCAGCATTTATTGGACACCTACTGTATACCAGCCCTACTCTAGTCCCTGGAGATACAGCCCTCACCGAACTCACATTTTGCAGATGAAGAAACCGGGATGCCCAGGGGCTGACCCGGCCAGCCAAGCGGCCCCACCCAACAGTCAGTGGCTCCCTCCATCAGGGCGGGTGCCTTCTTCCTCTGCCTGACCCAGTGCACCTGGGCCGGGGAGCTAAGTGACAGGGAGGGGCCTCAGAAAGGGGAGGCAGCCTCTGGAGGGTCAGTGTTGCCCTGGGGACCTCCAGCTGGAGCACCTCAAGGCTGGCCCCGTTGTGGCCCCGAGGCATTGAGTGGGGTGATTCTGATGGCCCGAGCCACCCTGGAGCCTCGTCAAGAGCCAGCCTCAGTTCTGAGGGCCTCAGAGCTCCCTGGAGGCAGCTGGACAAGGGTCTGCCACCCCAGCCAGCCCAGCCGCAGCCAGCGCGTGTGAACCCCAGGAAAAACCCAGGGGGCCAGAAAGGATCCTGGGGGTGGAAAGAGGCCTCGTAAATCGGGAGCTCGGTCTTCCTGTCCTCCCTCAGGACCTGTGGGCTCATAGTTCACACAGGTTTATATCGTTCCCAAGCACATGGCAGATGAAGCAATGCTGCTAATGAATACCTTAGATTTTTTTTTTTGGTGGTAAAATATACATAGCATAAAATTTACCGTTTTGCCCATTTTTAAGTGTACAGTGGCATTAAGTACATTCACACTGTTGTTGTGCAACCATGACACTGTCCATCTTACTCTTCATATGTGGTTTACTTTGAGAAAAGGTGTTGACAGCAAGGGAATCGAGAAAAACAATTAAAAGGAGACATGAGAAAAAGCAGCCGGCTGGAGCCATTTGGTCCTCTCTGTCTTCCCCGCAGGCTCTGGGGACATTGCTGGGTGAGGAATGGAGGAAGGGGGACTCGGCGAGGTTTCCAGGCTCCAGGGGCAGGCTGAGCATCGGAGGACACCCCTCCTGCCTCTGGGTGCACAGGGCTACGGCAGGACCAGATGAGAGAGGACTGCCCAGGGCGCGGGCTCTCCGCGTCCCTCCCAGAGGCCGGTCATCGGGTAGAAAGGCTTTGTCTGGGCTCCGCCACCCGCTTGCTGCGGGCCTGGTCTCTTTGCTCTAAGGCCTTGGTTTCCCCATCATGCGAGCTGGCAGACTGTGACCTCTGCTCCTGCCCTCTCGGGTTCTGACACCATCCTGGCCACGCGGAGGGTGGAGATAGCCCATGAGAAGCAGTGGGGGCCCTGGAGGGCCAGGCTACCAACCCCTCCCCAGCCCTAATGTCCCCACCCTCCCAGGCCCCAAGGGGAGACAGTGATGGTGGAATGTGGACGGAGTGTACACGCCGGGCTCTGCCCACATTCCCTCCCCAGACACCGGCCCTGCTCAGATGGTGCCAGAATGTTCACCATCCACCCTGGCTCTGTGCTGCCAACGCTGCAGATGGCTGGGGAGGCGGGGGAGGGGCGGCGGGGTAGGGGCGGCCCACGCCTCAGCTCAGGCAGCTTGCAGACCAGAGCTTGGGCCTGCCTGGGGAGGCCCCGGGAGAGCCCCTCCCCCAGGCTGCACTGCGTCTGCCCCACTCTGCAAGTCCTCTCTCCCCATTCCCCTCAGCTCACCAATAACCCCTTCTTAATCCCCGTAATGACTTGTGGGCGAGGTGGCAGTAGCCCTTTAACCAGATGGGAAAACTGAGGCTCAGAGAGGGGAAGTCCCCAGCCTAAGGCCACTTGGCAAATAGGGGTTAGCTGGGATTTGAATACCCTGGGCAGTCTGGCAGGTGGTCACCCCCATTCAAGTCTTACCTCCCACAGGACCCACCTCCAGGCGTCTCTGAAGAGAAGGTCCAGGTGGTGCGACTCCAAGATCCTCACAAGATGAGCTTGCCTGGAAAGGCTTCTGCAGCCAGTGCAGCCAGAGCCTGGAGCACCAGCGGCATCCAGCAGGCTTCCTGGAGGAGGTGGAGTTTCAGCTGAGAGTGGAAAGAGAGGATTAAAGTTGCAGGGCTTAGAGACCATGCGTTGGGGCTGTGTAGGCCCCTTGTCCCCAGGCCTCCTGTTCTCATGTGGGCCTCTGTTGACCACCCTGGCCACAGTCCCCACCGCCTATCACTCAACCCCATTCTCTAGTGCAGAGGTCCACATCCGGGATCTGAACTGGCAAACCCCGGGCCGCCAGAGTGGAACGTGCGAACTTAATGGCTGCACCACCGGGCCAGCCCCTCCAGTTTTATTTTCTTCACGGTTCTTACTGCTCCCCGATGTTATCTGATTTATTTGTTTGTGTGTATACATTGATCTCCCCAGCTGGGGAGTGCGCGCCTCGATTGGGGGTGGGGAGGGAAGAATGAACAAATGGATGGATGAATGAAGGAGGGAGGGAGGATTGGAGGAGGCTTCTGGCTGTGGTGCCGAGTGGATGGATGAACGTCGGGGGTCATGGAGAGTGAGGCTCCTGTAGACACCATTCGGCAGGGTGGGTGTCCAGCCCCTCCCACCCCCTCGGGCTCGGGAGTCAGCCAGTCCTGCTGGGCAGATCTCCGCCTTCCTCTTGGGTCTCCCTCAGGCTGCCATGGAGAAGGTTCTTGGAATGTGAGCTCTGGAGGCCCCGGGCAGCTGAGCGGTTGGTTCACTGATGCCCCTATGGATGCTGCAACTTGTGCTCCAGGCCCCCCTGCAGGACCGGCCGGAGCTGCGCTTGGCGGGGCAGGCTTCCCCCAGGTCTCCCTGCTGCGTCCTGCTGCCCCGGGTCCCTCACCTGTGTCTCTGGGGGGCACTTTCCTACAAATGGAGGAGTCAGCGTCTGCTTCTGGGGGACAAACCAGGACAGAAACACAACACACAACAGTGCCCATTTCACTGATGGGGAAATAGGGGAGTCGATGCCACGGAGGAAAGGCTTCAAATGGAGTCCTGACTGCCCCGCTCCCGCGTCCTGCGCCTGCCCACAGGCCCCGGGCCCTGGCATCTGGCCCAGGGCTCCCTTTGGGCCGGCTCTGTGCCTCGGCCTTCCCACTGTGGCCTTGGCCTGCGCCATCTCCGTGGGAAAGGACAGCAGAAGGGACTCTGCCCGGTGCCAGGCTGTTCCACCAGGTGGGAGTGGCTGGCCCTGTGACTCGGGCTCAAAAACTGTAAGGAGGTGAAACCATGCCTCCCAAATATTTGCGAGTATGCTTACTACCGCGCTAAGTAGACATGCCAGCTCACACCGAGAAAAGAAGTGAGGGCAGCCCCGCCGGGCACCGGAGGACAGGGCACCATTTCATGCCACCTGGACAACTCTCCATTGCCCCTTTTAGCCCCCAGGGGAGGGAGGGTCCAGATTCCTGCTGGGTGGGGCACCGGGCCTGGGCCAGGGAGCCTCACCTGCACCCTCCATCCTGGGTCCCGGGCGTGGTGAGGAACACATGGCACCAAGGTGGCCTTGCTGAGACAAAAATTGCCACTGGATGTGTGACTCTGGTGCTGACAAACTCACCCGCTGACAGTGGGCAGGTGTTGGGTGAGGTCACACCTGGGGACACAGGCTTCTTCAGGAGCCCACCTGCTTGGTCCTGGACCAGGCCTGGCCTTGGCTCTCAGGACAGGGGAGCACCTACCTTCCTGCCAGGCCCCGGGCCCTTCCCCACATCCCCTGGAATGTGCCCCAGCCGCGTTGTCAGTGTCCACACCCTCCTCTTTCTGGGCCTTTGCACAGGGTGTCCCCTCACCCTGAGATGCCCTTCCATGGAGTGTCCACCTGGAAAACTCCTCATCTCAGATCCCAAAGTCGCCTCCCCTCGGAAGACTTCCCAGATTGCCGCAGGCGGGTGCCCCACCTGGGCTGCTCTCCCCATCACCCCCACTGCAGAGGCTCATTACTTATAGTTGAATCCACACATCAGGCTGAAGGGGATGTCTAGCTCCTGCTTGCACACCTCAGGCGATGGGGAACTCCCTCTCTTCCTCCCAAGAAGTCTCCACGGTTGGATGGTCGCCCAGAAAATTCTGAGCTGCAATTCGTCCTCGGTCCCCCCCGGAACAGGGCTAAGCACCCTGCCTCCGGCAGGGCCGTGTCTGGGAAGTCCGGGAAGCACCGGGGCGGGCACCCTCCCATCTCCTCCTGGCTGTTTCTCTGATCCCAGCTCCGGGACACACACGCATCCTCCAGGGCTGCGTGAGTGCCCTGGCCATCAGCCCAGCAATCTCTTGGGGGCAGGATGCTGGGATGCTTTCTCACAGGGTCTCCGCTGAGCTGGGACCCCAGGTAGCCTCTCTGTCTCACGAGCGGGGACAGCCACATGGAAGGACCCCGGGGGCGTTTGCGCCTGCTGTTTCTCAGCGTGGAGCGGCCTTCCTTGCTCCGTCATCTCTTGCATTCCCATCAGGCCTTCTAGTCTCCACTGAGCTGTCCCCTCCTGCAGGAAGCCCTCCCTGATTCTCTAGCGGCTCTGTTTCTGTGTGTGTCCCTAAGCTTTGCTCTGACTTCGGTGGGCGTCACCGCTCAGGGCTTTCCTCCTCTGCTCCATAGTGGACCCTGCAGGCAGTGCTGGCCCTGTTCCAAGTGCCTCCCCCAAACCTTCAGAGGCTGGACCACCAGAGTGGCAGCATCCAAAAGTGGGGACAGACATTAGCTGAATGAGTGAGCAAGCGGGTGACCATGGGGATGCTGGAGGACTGAACCCCAGTGTGGTGGGGAATGGGCAGGCGGGGCTGAAGGGGTGCCTGGAGAGCCTTGGGGCTGAGGCTGGCCATGCCCCAGGGAATGACCTCCAGAGCATGGAGCCAGGGGACATCAGCCTGAGGATCAACTACTCTGCTGGTGACGCTGGAAGACCCACCTGCCCCACCACACAGCTCCTCTCCAACACACAGATGTATGTGGCTTCCAGACAGCAGCAGCCTGGAGGGCAGTGTAGGCAGGACTCTGGGCCTGGGAAGGCTCAGAAGCAGGTCATAGGAGGAGGATCCTGCAGGGCCCTGGGTCCCGGGACAGGGAGACGGAGCCCAGCCCTTTGAGAGGCCTAGGAGGTGGGAAGAAGCAGAGCCTGAGGTCAAGGAGGGCCACAAGCCAGGAGGCCGGAAGGCTGAAGGCCAGTTCCTGATGTGCTGACCTGCACTGCCCTGAGTGGTGTGGTTAATGCTGGAGGCCATGGCCGTGCCGAGCTGGTGTGCTGAGCCGAAAGAGCACAAGCTGAGGGCATCTGGAGCTGGGCAGGCCCCCACACCCACCAACCCAGCCAGAAGCTCCCACCTCCTTCCAGGGACCCCCAATTCTCCCGCCTGCCCCCCACATCTGAAACCTGCCTTGTGTCTGGACTGGGCCCCGGGCCAGGTCCTCAATACCTTTCCCACCTTGCCTCTCTATTGTTCAAGAACTGGCCATGGCTCCCTACTGCCTGACTCCTCCCATCTGCCACTCAAGGCCTTCTGTGGGCATCCCTGAGTCTCTGATGTGACTCAAACTCCAGGCAGATGCTGAGGCTCTTCTGCCCCCTCGTGTCCCTTCCAGACTGCCCTCCACCCCGTCCCCCTGCAGGCCTGCCCACTCAGCCCCTTCTCCTCTTGTCCCAGCTCAGAACGGGAGGCAGCCATGATCCTGAGGCCCTGGAACGATGTGGGGGGGCCGGGGGGTGGGGCAGGGTCTGCACGGTGCCACCTCTGTCCAGACCGCTTCCTGGCCCTGAGGACACACCTGTTTTCACCATTTCATCCTTCAGATCCTCCAGCCAGAGGGTGGGCCGCCGTGGGCCTGCCTGTGTGCCTTCTCTGCAGCTCCCCCAGGACAGTGCCAGCCAGGTACGGATGGCCTCTAAGTCTCCTGAATGACCAAACAGCCACTGGTCAGGCCTCTGGCCGGGGCACCAGGAGGCCGGGGCTCTGGCGCTGTCTGCCCATGATCGTGGACAAGATCTGCTCCTCATCTGGAGAGCAGGACCCGCCACCACCTGCCTTCAGCAAACAGCCACTCGGAGCCCAGGGGCAGAGCAGCGAGCACGACTGGCCTGGTCCCGGAGGAGACTGCAGCCTCGGCCCTGGGGTCAGACAAGGGAGAGACCCGGCCGCCGGGGTGCGGCCCTCTGGGCCAGGAGGCGAGATGGCGTGGGCTGGGGCAGCAGAAATGTGAGCCGCTGCCCTTGTTGAAAACTGGGCGGCAGAGGCGGCCACCAATTTTCCCCCCTCCGCTGAGCAGGAAAATTATTTCTGCTGCTTCCTCTGTGATCCAGCCGGTTCCCGTGTCTGCAAGAGCTCTAGAAGCTGGTCAGAACAGTGGCCGCAGCGAGCCTGAAAGTCGCACAGCCTGCAGGGACTACCCGCGCCGGCTGAGACCCAGGGGCGGGAGGCAGGAGCAGCCGGCCCAGCCTGGCCAGCCTGCCCGGGCGGCCGGAGGTCTGCAGGCCCTCGTCTCAGGCGCCTTGTTCTTGGGGCTCTGCACTGGTGACCCCCAGACCAGGGTGGTGGTTTCCTCTGGGCTTCACACATCAAAGGTGAGGGGCCAAAAAAAAGTGTGCTGAGCTGCTGCCCCGTGTGTCCTCCGTGCACATCGTCGCTGATCCTTACAGCAGCCCTGCCAGGACGAAAGTCTTGGCCGCATCTTAGAGGGGAAACTGAGGCAGGGGGATTAGGTAAACGTGCTCAGTGGAAGGAAAGAGGCTGCGATTTGAGTCGAGATCTGTCTGCGCTAACGTCCAAGCTCTTCCCCCTCCCAGTGGCCTCGCTCGTCCACAAACAGGGCCAGCCAAGAGGAGGGCCCGGGAGGTGCAGCGAAGGAGACAGTCGCTGTGCAGAAGGGGCCAGGACTGGGCGTCCTCGAGGTGGTCAGACTCAGGGAGGACACAGTGCAACCCCCAACCCGAGGGTGCCAGGAGAGCGATGCCACAGCCGAGGCCCAGCAGCGCGGTGAGTGGCTCCTCTGGGACCGGAGGGGCCAGGGACTGAGGCAGGCTGGGACACGGGGATGCTGACTGAACCAATTTGCCCAGGACTGAGGGGCTCCTGGGACATGGAACTCTCCACTTTAAAATGGGACAGTCCTGGGCAAACTAGGATAAGTTGGTCACCCTAGGCAGGATAAAGAACTTTTGATGGATCAAGGCAAAAAGTTAGGCTGAGAGGTAGTGAGGGCCCCAGGACTGGAGGGAATCAAGTGACGGGAGGGGCTCACCTGTGGAAGCATTTCAGGCTGGTGTTTTCTAAGACAGCCTGTTCCAGGGTTCTGCCAGGACCCGAGGACCCCTGAGGGCTTGGGGGCTTTTACTGGTGGAGGCGCCCCTCCGGGACCCAGTCCTGGATCCTGCTCCTCCTCAGGGCGGCCTCCCCCAGACTTGGGGACAGGCCTCAGGGCCGTCCGGATATCCGCCCCCTTTTTCCCCTCACTGCCTGCTTCTCTCTGGCCTGGCGGGCACCCCCAGGGGCAGGGCGGGTGCTGGCTCTGGAGTCGGCCGGGTCTCTGTTGGAATCTCGGCTCGGCCGCAGCCTCCCCACCGGGAGACACCGTTTGTGGCTTGAAGCCTCAGTTTCCACAGCTGTCAGACGGCATGATAAACCCTTCCTGCCAAGACATTGTGGAGATTTGAAACGAGGACTGGGGGGCCCAGGACAGCCCCCGGCGGGCCCAGCAGCCTCCATGAGATTTGAGCTCCTCCTGGGCGCCGGGTCCGGGAAGCAAGGACCTTGGACACAAATGGAGTGAATCTGAATTCTAGTCCTTGCTGAGCAGGAAGGCAGGAACGGGACAGACTCCCAGACTCTGGTCAGCCCCCCACGGCCCTTATTCAGTCCCCAGGCGTGTTAACTCTGAGACTGCTCTTGTGGCCGGCATGTGGCATCTCCCACCCACGCGGCGCCCTCCCTAACAGAGCCTTGCGCTGGGGCCGGAGGCACCTGCCGTCCTTGCAGCCAGCGATGGCCAGGTGATGAAGTCCTGAGGAACTGTATGGAAGAAGCTGTGGAAAGGGACTCTTTTTGTTGTTTTTTTTTACAGCTCTATTGAGGCATAATTGGCTTGCAATAAACTGCTCATATTAAAGTGCACAATTTGATAAGTTTTGACATGTATGTACACTCGTGAAACCATCACCACAATCAAGATAGCGAATATTTCCATCAACAGCCAACGTTTCTTTACGTCTCTTCACAGAGCACTTCACGCCCGTCCCCAGGCAGCCCCGGGTCTGCTTTCCACCATTGCAGACGGGTTTGCATTCCCTGGTGTCATATATAAGTGGAGTCGTAAAGGCTGTCCTCTCTTTCTCTCTCTCTGTTTTGGAGGAGTGGGAGGCTGGCCTCTTTGACTCAGTGTAACGATTTTGAGATTCACCCATGTTGCTTGTGTATCAACATTTCATCCCTTGTTATTGTTGCAAGTATTCCACTGTAGGAATGTGCTAGTATCTGTTTATCCTTTCTCCTATTCACGGACATTTACCTTTTTCCGCTTTTGGGCATGATAAGCAAAGCTGCTTTGAACATTTGTGTCCTCAAGTCTGTGTGTAGACATATTGCTTTAATTTCTCCTGGGAAAATCTCTCGGAGTGGAACGGCTTGATTATAGGGTAGGCGCGTCTCGTTAGGGGACTGCCAAACTGTTTTCAAAGTGATTGCACCATTTTACACTCCCATCCGTAAAGGAGGGGAGACCCACTTGCTCCATATCCTTGCCAACATTTGGTATGGTCAGATGTTTTAATTTTAGCCATTCATACTAGGTGTGTAATGATATCTCGTTGTGGTTTGAATTCTTATTTTCCTAAAGACTGAAGATGTTAAGAATCTACTTTAGCCAAGTGTCTGTTCAAATCTTTTGCTTATTACTTAGTTAGATTAAATATTCTTTCCCAGTCTTTTGCTTGCCTTTTAACTTTCTTAGAAGTGTCTTTTGAAAAGGAATGTTTTTAGTTTTGATGAAATCCACTTTATCAACTTTTATAGTTTGTGTTTATTGTGTTAATAAATATTTCCTACCCAATTGTTTGTGGTTGTATAGAAAGTTACCATTGACCTTGTATCTGGCAAACTTTCGAATCTCACATATCAGTTCTAACAGCTGTCTTCTAATTCCTTAGAAATTTTTACACAGACGACCTTGCCATCTATGTCTAAGGAGAGTTTTACTTCTTTCTTTGGAATCTACGTGACCTTTATTTTGTTTTGTTTTCTTGCCTTATTGCACTATCTAGGATCTCCATTACCGTTTGGAATAGAAGTGGTGAGAGTGGGCATCCTTACCTTCTTCTCTGTCTTGGGGGCCAAGCAGTGACTCCTTCACTATCAAGTATAATGTACTATGAAGCTGTTACGCTTTTCTTAGATGCCCTTTATCTAGGAGGAGAAGGTTCCTTTCTGTTCCTAGTTTACTGAGTCTTTATTAGAAATGGAAGTTGAGTTTTGTCAAAACATTTTTTGCGTCTACTGAGATGATCATATGTTTTTTTTTCTTTTTTAGCCTGTTAATATGCTGAATCACACTGATTGATTTTCAAATGTTAAACCAATCTCATATTGCTGGGGTAAACCCCACTTTGACATGATGACATTCTTTTCATATTTTGTTGGATTCAATTTGCAAATATTTTTGTTATGAATTTTTGTGTCTATGTTCATGGGGAATATTGGTCTATGGATTTCTTCTCCAGTGACATCGTCCAGTTTTGGTATCAGGATACGACTGGCCTCAAAAAATGAGTTGGAAAGTTCCCTTCTCTTCTACTTTTGGAAGGATTTCTTTAGAATGGGTATTATTTCTTCCTTAAGCGTTTGGCAGAATTTACCAGAAAAGCCCTCTTGGTCTAGAATTTCTTTGTGGAAGGTTTTTAACTGAAAAAACAATTTATTTAATAGACGTGGGGCTATTCAGATATCTGTTTATTCCTGAGAGAGCTTCAGTAGATTGTATCCTTCAAAGGATTTGTCCAATTCATTTAAGTTGTAAAAAATTTTGGCATAAAGTTGTTCAAAATATTCCCTTGTTATCCTTTTAATGTCTGTAGGATCCGTAGTGATGTCTCCTCTCTGAGCCCTGGTGTTTGTAATGTATGTTTTCTCTGTTTCCTGATCAGTCTGGTCAGAGGTTTATCGATTTTATTGACTTCTGAAAGAACCATCTTTCAGTTTAATTGATTCTTCTACTGTTTTAGTGTTTTCCGTTTCATTGATTTCTGCTCTTATCTTTATAATTTCCTTTATTTTGCTTCCTTTGGGTTTTTCCCTAGTTTCTTAGGGTGAAAACTGAGGTCATTAATTTGTGACCTTTCTTCTTTTTATAATATAAGCATTTCGTGATGACTTTTCCTCCAACCATGGCTTTAGCTTCATCCCACACATTTTTATATGCTGTGTTTTCACGGTATTCGGCTTAAAATATTTTCTAATTTCCACTCTGATTTCCTCTTTGATCCATGGTTTATTTAGGGGCACATTGTTTAGTGTCCAAACATTTGGTGATTTTCCAGGCATCTCTCTGTTATTGATTTCTAATTTAATTCCGCCATGATAGGAGAACATACTTTGTAGGATTTCAAATTTTGGTAAATGTTTTGCATGCACCTAACAAGAGTGTGTATTCTGCTGTTGTTGAATAGACAGGTTCACTGACAGCGTTGTTCCAATCTTCTATATCCTCACTGATTTGCTATCTGCTTCTGTCAATTATTGAGAAAGCAGTATTGAAATCTCCAATTATAACTGTGGATTTATATGTGATAGCATTGCTATCAGTTTTCACATCATTTTGAAGCTTTGTTATTGGGTGCATAAACGGTTAAGATTGTTACAAGCTCTTGAGGAATTGAAGTCTTTATCATTACGAAACTACCCTCTTTATTCCTGGTAATGTTCTTTTCTCTTAAATCTACTTGTATGCTATTAGTATGGCCACTCCAACTTTCTTTTGATTTGGTGTTAATATAGTGTATCTTTTTCTATATTTTTTACTGTTCATCTATCTGTGCCTTTATACTTATAGTGGGTTTCTTGCAGACGCTGTATAATAGGGTCTTGCATTCTCATCCTATCTGACAATCTTTGCTTTTTAATTGGCGAGTTTAGACAATTTATATTTAGTATGATTATTACTATGGTTGGGTTTAAATCTATTGTCTTAATACTTATTTTCTATTTGACCCATCTGTTCTTAGTTCCCTTTTCCTGCTTTCTGTGTGGATTAACTGAGTGGTATTTGTTATTTCATTTTGCTTTTTTCTTGGTTTGTCAGTGTACATTTTTGTTGCGTATGTGTTGTTGTTTAGTGGTTTAGAGTTTGCAGCACACATCTTTAACCTATCCAACTCTACCTTCAAGTAGTACTACATGAGCTCGCGAATAATATAAGGACATTACCACAATATACTTCCATGTCGCCCGCTTTGTGACTTTGAGTTGTTTCGTTATACATTTTACTTCTGCAGATGTTATAAGCTCTACAATACATTGTTATTATTTTTCTTTTAAACAGTAAAGTATCTTGTAAAGACATTTTAAAAAACAAGAGAAAAAGCCTTTTATATTTACCCACATGCTAGCCATTTCCGGTGCTATTCATCCCTTTGTGTAGATCCAGACTCTTTCTGTTATCATTTCCCTTCTGCTGGAAGGACTCCCTTTAACATCTCCAGCTGGTCTGGCTGATGAAGAATCCCCTCTGATCGTGAAGGTCTGAAAAAGCCTTTATTTTACCTCCATGTTGGAAAAGTAGTTTCACTGGGTATTAAATTTTAGGCTGAGCCTTTTTTCCCATAAAGATGCTGTTCCATTTTCTTTCGGCTTAGATTGTTTTGTCAAGAAGTCTACTGTCATTCTTATCTGGGTTTCTCTGTACGAAACCTATCTTTTCATCTGTTTTTATGGGTTTTCAGCAATTGAATTATCATATGGCCTGGTGTAGTTTTCTTCCTGTTTTTTTTTTTCTTTTCTTGCTTAGGGTTCATCAAGATTCTTGGATCTGCAGATTTGTAGTTTTAATCAAATTTGGAAAAATTTTGGTCATTATTTCTTCAGTGTACTTTCTGCCCTCTCCTTTTTTGCCCCCAGGACTCCAATTGCACATGTGTTCGGCCGTTTGATGTTGTCCCACAGCTCAATGATCCCCTGTTCCTTTTCCCCACCATTTTCCTCTTTGTCTCATTTTGGGTATTGCCATGCCTTCAAGTTCACTCATCTTCCCTTTTGAAGTGTTTAAGCTGCTGTTCAATTCCGTCTAGTGTATTTTTCCATCTCACACATTGTTTGTTTACCTCTAGAAGCTCAGTTTGCATCTTTTAAAATATACTCTAATTGTCTCTTCTTCATGCTCATGACTTCCTCCACCTTCTTGCACATATAGCTGTTTTTCCATCCATTTTCCTCATTCTATCATCTGGTCATCTCTGGATCTATTTCGATCGATTTGTTTTTCTTCCTGTGGATCACACTTTCCTCTTTCTTGGCATGCCTGGTAATTTTCGACTGGATGCCAGGCATTGTAATTTTACTTCTTGGGGTGCTGGAGTTTTTCATATTCCTTTAAATATTCTTGGCTTTGTTCTGAGATGCAGTTACGTTCCTTGGAGACAGCTTGACCCTTTCAAGCCTTGCTTTTAAGCTTTGTAGGCAGACCTAGGTCAGCCTCAGTCTAGGGTGAATTTGACCTCACTGCAGAGACAATACCCTTCTGAGGACCCTTCTCATGCCCTGTTGTTAAGAGGTCTTGCTGCTCTGGCCGGTGGGAGGGTGACGTCTTTCCATCCCTGCATGAACCCACGGACTGTCTGCCTCTTCCTCTCTGTTGCTCTCTCCTCAGCCTCGGTAGTTCCTCACACTCACGCCCTGACTGGTACTTAGAGGAGGAGGAGCCTCTGCAGATCCTGAACCTCCTTGTCTCTGTGCAGCTCTCCTTGCCTGTTGTCTACACTGTGAACTACAGAGGTCTTGGGCTCTCTGAATTCTGAACAGTGTCCCAACTCAGAGAGACTGCTGGGTTCTCCTTGGGTTTCCTTTCTCCGGAATGTAGCCTGGAAACTCTCCCCATGAGCAGTTGTAGGGCTCACCTCACTCATTTTCCTTCTCTCGGGGCTCACTTCATCCAGTATCTGAAAACCATAGTTTCGTGTGTGTGTGTGTGTGTGTGTGTGTGTGTGTAGTTTAAGATTAGAGAGTAAATCTGATCCCTGTGACTCCATTTTGCCTGGAAATGGAATTGCTTAGCATGACTTCTCAGAAGGCAGGTAGACAGCAGGACAAAGCCTCCCTTTGCATTCTCCCTTTCCTCCTTCCTGTTGTCAGGGATTGAGACATGACGGCTGGAGCTCCAGGAGCTTTCTTAGACCAGGAGGTGACTTGGAGGATGGAAGCTACATGCTAAGAATGTAGGAAGAGGGAGACTAGTGGAAGGAGCCCAGATCCTTGACGTCCTTGCAGAGCAGCCGCGTCAGCTCTGCACGGCTCACTTTTCAGTTTCTTTTACTTGAGAAAATAAATTTTTCTGTCTTTAATCTTGCGTTATTTTGTGCTTTCTGCTTTGCAGCCAAACCTAATTCTGATGGATATAGCCCCTTCTCCCAGCACCTCCTAATTTCCCTCTCAAATGTCCAGTCAAAGAACACTCAGAGGACATGGACCCACGGTGGGGAGTGATGAAGCTGGTGTTGCCCTGTCTGCTGGTCATCCATCTGGCTCAGATCTTGGTTCCCCGTGCTCTGAAGCTGGCCCACAGGTGGCCTTTGCTCCAGGCTCTGCTTCCTGACCCTGCCTGTTCGCCTCAGGTCCCTCCCCCAGCCATGGTCCTGCACGCCCGGGCCCCACCCACCTTGCGAGGTGCAGTGGGGTGAGTGATGGAGTCTTGAAGGGGGTGTGGCGGGGCCACAGTTTGGCAGTTTGGTGGTACAGTAGAGGTGGTCTGGGCAATGTGGGTGGTGCAGTGCAAGGGCGTGGCTTTGGTGTAGACAGTCTGACTGCACTCCCACTTCCGCCTCCTGCTGCCTGCTGTCCCTGGCAGTGTGGCAGACACTGGTTGGGGGTGGCCCACCACACCCTTCCCCTCACGTCCTTGCCCACCCTCCTTCCTTGCTAACAGAACCCTCGTTTGCTCTGGTCACCTTTCTGCTTGTGGCCGCCTGGCCACCAAGCCAATCATGGCAGTGCCAATGCTGTCGTCAGTGGTGGTTCAGGAATGGGTGCCTGAGGCCACTGAGGCAGGCCGAGGAGACCTGAGGAAAGCGTGCTGGGGGCTTTGGGGAAATTTCCTCACCCATCAAGAGATTCACAGCAGCCATGGCGCCTCTTCTCCGTGAAGATGCCTTGTGTATGCGGGTGATGTGGGGAACCAAGGGCCCCTGGGGGCCATGCAGGAGCCAGGCAGACACGCAGAGGCTGGGAGAGTGGACGGCTGGAAGGGTCTGCGCCTGGTGATGCTGCTGACGTAACCCCCTCTGCGTCCCCTTCCTTGGATGACACACCCTCCTTACGGCTTGAGGCAGTCACCTCCCACATGGCAGCAGATCAGTGTCCCTCACCATGAAGCCAGGTCAAGAGTCACCACTTGCCACATCGTCATGAGGAGCAAAGGGCCTGTGGCTACAGGCCCCTGGCCAGCTCTGGGCACACTGTGTGCTCCAGACATGCCTGTTCTCCCCCTTGAAGGAGAGGGGGTGTCGATGGCAAGAAGCACAAGGGTCCCGATGGTCCCCACCCCACCCCAGGGCACACAGAGGACTTCAATACTATCTGTAACGTTTCTATATTTTGCATTAAAAAAGAGAAAGAGTTGAAACAGTTGGAACAAAATGCTAGTGATTGTCGTTTCTGTGCTGCGGGTGCACAGCTGTGTGCTCTTTGTTCTCTTTCTCTGAAATGAAATAGAAGGCGACGCAGAGCCGCCTGCCTGCCTCCCTCCCCCGGGCTGGCTCTGCAGGCCCACCGGCGTGGCGCGGAGTGGCCCCAGCCCTGGTTTCAGGATGTGCCTCTGGCTCTGCCCGCCGTGGGGGCGCTGCCAGCCCGGGCCCTCCCCGTCGTCCTTGCCGCCGGCGCACGCTCCTCTCTGCAGCCCGCCATGCTCCGGGCAGAGGAGCAGATGGCGGCTCTGCAGGCCGTGCAGACGCCCTCCAACACTTCTCCTCTCCCCGCCACCACGCCCGGGGCCACGCCGCGCTCCAGCAGCTCCCGGGCAAGGCCTGCCGTGGGCTGCTGAGAGCCTGGGAGCTCCTGGGGGCTCGCGGGGGCCAGGGGCGGGTGGGGAAGATGGGGTCAGGTGGAGGGGAGTTTGCTCTCTCTTCTTCTCTCCCGTGAGCAGCTCTCAGACCACAGCTGAGAGCGTGTGCTGGGGGCAGGGGACACCATCAAGGACCCCGTGCAACTGGTGGTCCCACCTTCCTTACAGACGCCCTGTCCTCTTGGCTCTGGGGATTTACTTGATCTCTATTCGGCCTTGTCTGGGGCCTCAGGCCACCAGGTCACCTACACACGGAACAGCCAGACGTCCTGAGAGCTGGGCTGACATCCCATGCACTCCGTCTCTGTCCGGGACAGGCAGCTCCAGCCTGTCCGACGCGCCAGCTCATGTGCGAGTTAAATGCTGAACTCGTGGTGGCCGTTTCACTACTATTGCTGCAAAAAGAAAAGACCCACAACGCGCACACCCGTTCTCCCTGCCAACACCTCTGGAGGCACAAATGTGTTAAGTGTATTAAGCGAAGTGGGAGATTTCCAAGCTCGCAGAGAACCTCAGGACTCCCAGCCTCCACCCTCCTCCCACACTCCCCTCTCCTCCCCCGCCCTCCGCTTCCTGGCTGGCAGCGGCTCCCGAGGTCTCCAAGGTTTCTCGAAGTGATAATTGTGGGCCGTGTCGCTGGAGGTTTTCTCCACTTATGAAATTGTCCAGAGGGAAAGCAGGAGACCCTGCATGTCCTTTGTTGGTTGTGTTTGCCCAATGGCATGCCGGCTGTGCGGGACTGCGCATATGGGTGGTGCCCACCTTCTTCACTGCCCTCACCTTGCCTCTGGGGACTGTGGTTACACCGGAGGCTCCTGGCCAGCCACCAAGCCAGCTATTCACGGCACCGCTGTGATGTCCTCAAAGCTTGAGCAGAGAGTGACTCTGCTGCATTGATGAGCACGAGGCCATCTGAGCTTTCCAGCCTTTTCTGCCCACTGGCCTAGTCTGAAAGGCCTTGTTCTTTGTGTCTATTCTGTGAATCCCAAATTCGTGGCTCTCCCCTTGGACCTTAGGCAACCAGGAGAGATGTTCTATTTGTTATAGAACTCTTTAAGTTGCAAAGGACAAAAAAAACCAACCTCTAGTGGCTTCAACATCAAGGGAATTTATTAGCTTATGTAAGTGAAAGTTAGCAGCTTCAGGTAAGGCTTGATCCAGCAGCTCAAAAGACTATCACCCCAGACCCAGCTGTACTCAGTCTCTTTACTCGGTTTCATTCTTGGGCTCCAAATGGTTCCGCCTCAGCTGCTCCACTCTTGGAAGTGAAACGTCTGCCCCAGCTGCAAACTCACACACTGAAATCTCCCCATCCACCCTATCCTGGCTCAGAGAGAGTCATTTTTAGCAGCGCCAAATAAATCCTGAAAGTTCCTCTCTTATTGGCTAGAACTAGGTCACATGCCCATCCCTGACCAATCACGATAGCCAGGGGTTGGGACTCGCTGATTGGCTCAAGCCAACCACCGGCCACTTTTAGAGCGGGGTTGGGGCCGATTGTGGGCAATCGAGACTCAGTTGGCCAGAGACGGGGGCGTCAAGGGAGCACAGCGACAACGCACCGTTATTTACGAGCGCCTACGATGCACAGGATCCGTCTGCTGCGCTCACAGGCGTCGTCTCATGTGGTCCTCCCCACAGCCCGGGGGTGGGATCCCACACGAGCGCCCAAGTTCAGATGGTAAAGCCTCGGAGCCTCGGCTACACAACTCGGAAGCGCGGGACTGGGGGGCGCCTGGGTCTGGCCGGCTGTGCCCAGCAGGGGCCCCTTGTGGGTCTGGAGCCTAAGCCGCACTTCTGGCCACGCCCCCGGCCGCCCCCGAGGGTCCTGAGCGTGTGGGCAGCATCCACTGCGGCTGCGCTGCCGGCTTCCTGCCTCAGGCACCTGCTTCGCCCAGCACCGGGGCGGGAGTGTGGATAAGTATACCCCAGCCTCCACCGGCTGTGGGATGACCCTGAGGCCTACTCCCCACCCTCTCTCTGGGGGTCCCCGCAGGCTGAGCCCCTGGCGGCCACAGCGGCCACAGCGTACCTGCTCATTCACACACCCCTTATACACCTGCTGCCTCTCACCTCCTCCCTTCCGCACGTTCTTCCTCGGATCACCTCCCTGATAAACCGCTTGCACCCAAAGCCTTCTCTCAGCGTTGGCTGTGGGGCCGCAGACTGAGACAGTGATGCCACACACTAGGCATCGACTTTCTGTTCAACCCCAGGATGGCTGTTCCCCGTGTTGGGCTCAGGGCCCGGGGACGGGGCCAGGGAGGGAGAGGATGGAGCCCAGCCCCCCACATCCATCTGAGGCCACAGGCCTGCACATGGTCCATAATCTGGCCAAAAGAGGGCTTGATGAACACTCTGTTGCACTCTCTATCTGATGCCTAAATTCTCTGTACAGCTTCCCTACCCCAGTCAATCCACTCTGCTTGCATACCCCTAGAGATGGGAAGCTCACTATCATTCCAGCAACCAGCTCCATCTATAGATGGCCCTGACTGTTAGTAATTTTATTATCTACTTAACGGATACTATGTGTTGAGTAAATGACTAACAAAAGAATTATTTTAATATCAAATCTCCAAGTGCCTCCTTTGGGGGCAAACAACCAGAAACACACAATAGTACTGCGAACAAAGACATGAATGAGTGCATCTGAAATCTGGTTCAGGGACAGTAAACTACGGCCGGCGGACCGAATCCGGCCCCCAGGCTGTTTTAGGACATCCTGCACACTAAGAATGGTTTCTACGTTTTTAAATGGTTGGGAAAAAAGAAAAAGAAGAAGATTTCATGACATGTGAAGTTATATGAAATTCAAACTCCAGTGCCCATAAATAGAGTTGTGCTGGAGGCTGGCCGCGCATTCATTTACATCTTGTCTGTGGCGCTTCCGAGCCACAGCGGGGCGAGTGTTGCGACAGAGACAGGCCCCCAAAGCCTAAAATATTTACTATGTGGCGCTTTACAGGGAGTGTGGCGGCCCCCGATCTGGCTCACGCTCACCAGCAGTGTCGCCCCGTTTTACAGGTGGGGAAACTGAGGCCCCACGGGGTCGGAGAAATCCAACTTCACAGTCCGCTGGACGTGAGGGGCGTGGCTCTCAGGATGGCAGCCTGATCCCAAGGCCCGGAGACCTCCCGCAGCATGGCTTCCGGACCCTCTGAGAGCCGGGTCCTCCTCCGTCCTCGGGGGCCTTCGGGGGCCAGCCCGTCTGTCCGGAGCCCCCGTTCTGCCTGCGGCCGGAGCTGGGCTAATCAGCGGCTCATTGAGGCGACAGCACAGCGCCGGGGATGAATCGATGCCGCTTCCCCGAGCAGCTGGCGGAGGCTCAGAAAATGGGTCAGACCCCGGGAGGGGCGGTCCATTTCTAGCTTTTCATTAGGGCCTCATTCATTAATTCCTTCATTTAATATTTACTGAGCAGCTACTCGGTGCCAGCCCCTGAGGTAGGGACGGAGAACACGGGGCGGCGGGCAGGTGGGGGCACGCGTCTGGGCCCTGAAGGCGCCCGCAGTCCAGAGAGGGGACAATCACAGAGACTAGTGTGCAGCGGAGGTGGGATCCGGGCAGAGAGCGACCCCGGCGCTGCCTCTGGGGGTGGGGGGACAGAATTGTGGGTGATCAAGCCCTAAAGCTCTGTGCTCGATTGAAAGGGGGTGCTTGTGGTGTGGCGGAGGGATGGGGCCTGCGGCGCAGAAGGAAGAGCGTGCACAAAGGTTCAGGTGACAGTGGGTCAGGCAGGGCCCCGGCCAGCTGATGCATGTGTGTGCTGGTGGCTTGGGCGTGCAGGCTGCTGAGGCTGCGGGGTGGGTGGGCCTGGGAGAGGGTCATGGAGACACAAAGCTTGCCCTGGGTGCTGTAGGGGAAGGGGGCCCAGTGACGACTCTGGATGGGCTGTGGGCTGCATCAGGCCTGCAGCTGAGAAAGCTCACCCTGGAGCCACAACACAGAGTGGGTACTGGAGCCAAGAGTGACCTGAACCAGGCAGCAGGGACGACAGGATGAGGGCAAGGAAAAAGGGAGTCAGCCACCCGCCTTCACCAGCATCCCAGGGCCCCTGGGTGTCTACCTTTCGGCTCTCTGCCTGGGCCACCTGTGTCCCAGCCCAGCCAGCCTTGGAGACAGGCCCCTCCTGCCTTACTTTTCTGACCCCCAGCACAGCTGCCTTCCCGAGACCCCATCCTGGGTCCCAGCAGGCTCATGGCCTACCTGGCTGGTTCCACACAAAGCACAGACACATCCCCCCGTCAGCCAGGGGATGGCCAGTGTGCCACCGGCAATGCCTTTGCCTCTGAGAGGCTGACAGAGGCACCGGGGCCAGGCCCAGCTTGGGGGAGGGATGCCTTTGGGCTCCTCGGAAAGCAGCTGCCACCCTCTGCTTGGGAGCTCCCGCTCGGTTCCCTTTGCCCCTGCGGGAGCCCGGGGGCGCTGCCTCCCTGCCCACACGGCCCAGCGCATGCCCCTCCGATCACAGTTTCTTCGCCTGATTGTAGTTCTCGGTTGACTTCTGGTCCCTCAGGAGGCTGCACCCTTGGGCCGGAGTTCCCACCCTCAGCCCTGTCACCCAGCCCAGAAGCCGGGAGAGGGGTCACCAGACAGCCAGGGCCACGTGGAGCGGGTGACACCCGGGCATCTCAGGGTAACCAGTGGGGCGGAAGATGGGCCTCCTGGAGCCTGGCCAGAGACCGCATGCGCCCTCTCAGCTTCCAGCCCCGGCGGCTCAGCGGAGCCCTGGGTAGATGGAGCAGGGGTGGGAAGTGCAGAATCGATGGGGGACGGTCAGCGGCTGAGGGGAGTGGGGGGCCCTGCCAAGCCCCTGGAGGCCCTTCCTTGTGCTCCTCAATCCCAGGTGGACTTCCCAAGCCCCCTCAGCAGCGTGAGCCCCGGGTCCTGACACTGTGGGTGAGGGCTCCTACCATGCCACGTGGTGGGCCTCGGCCGCCCACCCGTCCCCTTCGGGAACCGACTGCCCATCTCGCCTTCTGGGTGTGGCCCACGGAATTGTTCTGGAGGAGAACCGCCAGGGCCCCAGCTGTGGAAAGTACAGTTGCCCTTGAGTCAGGCCGATGCTTCTGTGGGGGTGACAAGGAAGGACAGGGCCCCGGTGGGCAGAGCACCCCAGAGAGAAGGCAGCAACAGCTCCGGGCGGGGCTCTCTCCTCTGTGGGGACTCAGGCCCAGGGCTTGCCCCCCTGGGACAAGGCCCCCCCCTCTGCTCAGCTCTGTGTCCATCAACGTGGCTGGTTTTGGGGTGAGCAGCAACCTCATTGCCACGGGTGAGTGGGGCAGGTGCCGACCCCAGGGGGCACCCCAAGAAGGCGGCTCGGCCATGTGGGACACATGCCTCTGGAGCCTCTGCCTTGCTTTCCCTGGAGTCACAGCCTTGAGGGTTGTCTCCAAGGGAAGTTTCTAGGGCCAGCGGTTAAGTGCGCACGTTCTGCTCCAGCAGCCTGGGGTTTGCTGGTTCGGATCCCGGGTGCGGACATGGCACTGCTTGGCAAGCCATGCTGCGGTAGGAGTCCCACATATAAAGTGGAAGAAGATGGGCACGGATGTGAGCTCAGGGCCAGTCTTCCTCAGCAAAAAGGGGAAGATGGGCAGCAGTTAGCTCAGGGCTAATCTTCCTCAAAAAAAAAGAGAAGTATCTAGAAGGGTCTCTTAGGGAAAGGCCTCCACGAGCCCCTTCATCTCGTCCGGGTCTCTGCCCCGACTGGGCTGGTTCTTGGGCCCCATCCTCCCCCCTTGATGATCTAGGTGGACAGAGGTCACCAGGTCAGGTAACCCAGTAATTTACTGTCCAAACTGGGACACTTGTTACTAACGATGCCGGGGAGACGGGGGAAACTGAGGCAGGCTGTGTTCCCCTCCCCCAGCTCGTCCTCCTGTCTGGGGAAGGGAGGCCCCTTCCCAGGCTCAGCTCTGCCCCACCCCCCAGCCTCCAGGTGCTCCCCCACTGTCATCCAGGGATCCTGTGCACCGCTCTTCATTCATGCCTTCATTCATTCATTCATTCCTTCATTCAACAGCGATTTTTGCACACCCTCTCTGTGCCAGGCTGTGCTGCGGGTGCTGGGGACCCTGCAGTGGAGAGACATCCCTGCCCTCACGGAGTGCAAGACAGAGGTACATCAACCAATCAGCCGTGTGGGTGCGTGTCACTCCTGCCACCATTTTTGGACACGAGACCGCAGGCAGGGGCGGCATCTACATGGTGGTCACCTTGAAATAGAGGCTGAGATGAAGTGAGGGAGCGATGGGGAGAGTGCTCTGGGAGCAGGACAGAAGCAGGAAGGTTATGTGGAAAGTACACTCTGCTGCCCTCACGGTGGGGAGGGTGGAGCTGGGAAGGGACCCAGGCGGCCTGGGGTGGCCCCAGGCCAGCTCAGCCCCTGCTTCCGGGATGTGCAGAAGTCCTGGGGCCCAAGACGGCCGTGGGAGGGGTGAGTTTGGGGCTGCACAGGGCCCCTCCTTAGTGTGGTGGGAGGCGGGGGAATGAGAGCCCATCTGCCAGCTCCGCGGAGCGTAACCCTCAGGACCAGGAACGAGATCACTACATCAACAGGACCTGACCCTTTGTTCTAGGACTTTCTGGCCCAGGAAGAGAAGGCTGAGCGGGTGAATCACTTCCAGCCCTGCTCCCCGTTCTCCTTCGGCTGTTGTCCACTGTTCATAAGCAGGCAGGGGCCGCCCACCCTCCAGGGCGGGGACGACACAAGGGCGTGGACCCCCGGAGCTGTGATGTGGGGTCATCCTAGTGTCAGCCCGCCACAGGATGGTGTGTGACAATCAGGGTAGCCTCACGGTGGGTGGCTCCAACTGCCTCTTGACAGGACACCGGTGCCGCCATGGACCACCGTTCCCTGTTCAGGTCAACGGACCCCTCAACCACCGCTTGCCTGTGGAGCAAGTGTTTACTCATCAAGACCCACTTTCAGACCCTCTCACCGTGTCTGCCCGTCCTAAACTGTTGAATCAAAACCTTTGCCAAGTTCCCTCAGAAAATTAAACAGAATGACCACGTGGTGCAGCCACTCCACTCCGGGTAAACCCCGAAAAGAACTGAGAGCAGGGAACCGGAGGGACCTGTGCACGCCCGTGCTCGTACCTGCGTTGTTCACGGCAGCCAGAAGGCAGACGCAAGCCGGTGTCCATGGATGGATGGGTGTTTCTCCATAAACACGTGGGGTCTGGTCACGCGATGGAATATTACTCAGCCTTAAAAAGGAGAGACCTTATGACATGGGCTACAACATCGGTGAACCTTGAGGACACAACGCTGAGTGAAAGAAGCCAGTCACAGAAGGACGGACACTGTACGATTCCACATACATGAGGTCCCTGGAATGGTCACATCCCCGGAGGCAGAGAGTGGATGGTGGGTGTGGGGGCGGGGGAGGGGATGGGGAGGTAGGGCTCAATGGGGACAGAGTTTCTGTTTGGGAAGATGAAGAGTTTTGGAGGTGGGTACATCAGTGTGAATGTACCTAATGCCGCTGAACTGTGTGCTTAAAAATGGCTAAATGGTAAATTTTATGTTTTGTATATTTCCCCACAGATAAAAAATAATTACGAGGGAAAACAAAACAAAATAACCTTTGCCAATCCCTGCATTGAAAGGACAGCCTTAAACGGCTGGAGCCCAGACCCCAAACCCTACAGGGATTGGTCCCTCGCTCCCCCTTCCAAGACCCGACGGAGACTCTGTCCAGGTGCAGGTGGCAGGTGGCAGGAGGCAGGGAGCAGTGGGTGGTGAACTCGGCTTTGCCTCGTCAAGTTCCTGTGCTGGTCTTTTGGGAATCGGCAGTGGCTATCTTGGGCAATAGGTTGTCTATGCTGGGCGAAAGTGGCCACATTTGGCCTAGGGTATGGGTGTGAAAGCTTCTCTCTGTCATAGAATTCTGGGCGCCCTTCCCAAGCAAACCTCCCGACTCCTCCAGCCCCGGCCCCAGCCCTCCCGTGTCGCCCTACCCCAGGGTCCCCGGCTAGCAGCGTGGCCGCCCAGAGGCTGGGCCAGGACTCGTGCTCTCTGTCCAGCAGAAGAAAGACAGGTGGGATTCACAGTGTCGGAGGGTGGGGAGGGAAAGCACTCCAGACAACACCTCTGGATGCAACGGCTCTTTCTGATGACTTCTGGAAGCTTCCATAGGCCCACGGGCTGGTGGTCAACAGGCACACAGTGGCAGGGCTGCCCCAGTTGTTTGCATCCATTCTTGGTTGGGTGACCGTAGCAAAGCATTTAACTTTGCCCCCAAAGAGGTGTGGCTCAGCTACTGGCCCTTGGGTGTCTCTGTTTCCCTGGGGCTGTGGGCCATACAGAAAGTCTAACAGTGAGATTTAGGCTGGGGGTTTGAGTCATGTGGTGTCAGCTTGCCCTCTCCAGGGGCTGGGGACGGTCAGCCAGGTGGAGGTCGACCATGGAGCCCCCAGTACAAACTGAACGCCAAGTCTTGGGCGAGCTTCCCCGGGTTGACAACTCCATGCTGCGGTTGCACATGGATCCCGGGAAAGCAACGCTGCCCGCGAGGCCCCTGGGAGATGGCAGCTGGAAGTTCTGCATGTGGGACTTTTCTGGACTGGGTCCCTTGTGCCTGTGCCCTTGGCCGATGTCAATCTGCATCCTTTCTCTGTAGTAAGCTGCAACTGTGAGTTATAGCTCTCAGTGGTAGTTTGCGAGTCTTTCTAGCAAATTGTCGAAACTGAGGGTGGTCTTGGGGACGGTCGCCTGGTGTCATGGTGACTCCTCTTTCTGGTGGGCGCGCATGCAGGACAGGTTGATCAATATGTTGACTGTCACTCTGGGAGCAGGCTTTGGAGAAGGAGCGCCCACCTCTCTTGTAAGTCATCCTCGTGTCTTTAGGGGAAAAGACAGGGAGGGGAGACACTTCCCCCCTTAGCCCAGGACCCCTGGGAAACAGAGCCCGGGCAGCTGCCCACCGGCTAGCCTGTGTCGGGGTGCCTCCCAGGAAGCTGCAGTCAGGGAGGAGAAGAGGGGCGGGGGCGCGCGTGGGGGTGCGTCACCGTGCTGGTGCAGCTTGGAAGAAGCACTGCCTTTGTTCTGTCTCCTGGGATGACTTCAGAGAGGCTGCCTGAAAACACTTATCTTGAACATGTGTCTGGGGGATGGGAGGGCGAGGAAGCCCCCCGCAGATCCCCACTGCCCGTGGGTCAGAACAACCGGGCGGAGCTCTCAGCTGCGGGAACACGGAGAAGGGCAGGCCGAGGGCCCGGGCTGTGTGGGAGGGAGCCGCGGAGGGTGGGAAGCTGCAGTTTGCAGGGAAACTGGCCGACTGGCCTGGGCAGGGCTTTCTGGGCAGGTCCCCTGGTGGGAGGGGTGACAAAGCTGCCGGGAGCAGCCGAACAGCTTAGGATGCTGCCTGTGTTCCCTCAGCCGTTAGATTTCCTAAATGAACACCCCTTTATACATCAGAGAGGAGCCTGAAGACTCTGGTCCCCGAGGCGGAACCAGACTTAGCAGCGTTTGAGCTGAAACAAAAGCCCCTTAGGGAGGGTGGACCTTTAGCAAGCCTGGTTTGTTTGGGAACCCTTCCTAAAATAACGCTCTTCAGAAGACAGACAAGAGCTCTGTTGTGCTCCCGGAGAGGAGTTTCGTATGTGTGCCTGCTTGTGCCTCCCGGTGCGGCACGTGGCTCTGGGGGATGCGAAGGAGGCCTTCATTCAGAAGCAGGAGTCTGGCCCCCCTTCTCCAAGGATGCGCAGCCAGGGTAGCAGGCCTCAGGGCTCTGAATGGGGCCCCCCGATCAGATCAGCCGTGTGGCTCCTGCCTATAGTCCTTTCTAATGGACTGTTCCTTTTTCAATGACTCTCAGGTTGCAGCGGGGGTGGCCATGCTTCTCAAACAGGAGGCTGCCTCCTGCCCCCCACATCTCTTGGGGTCTGGAAGGGGGAGGAGCTGCTGCCCTGAGCTTTCCAGGGCATTGCAGGCTCCGAGCTGTGGATCCGAGGGGGCTTTCTCTGCCCTGGGACAAGCGTGAGAAACCTGGGGTCATCGTGTTTGCTCTGCCCTGCCTGGAAGGAGACTGTTGTGACGTGTGGCTCATATAACCTTGTGAAAAGGATTCTGGGTCCAGAAAGGCCAGCGTGACTTCCAAAGGGGATGGGACTCTGGGTGCCAAAAGAGTATCCCCAAATTCTGCCACCCTGTGTTGCCCCGGATCCCTTTAAACCCCCCAAGTCTGAGGGATGGCGGCAGGGCGGATTCCGGCAGTAGCTAACACTTGCCTGGAACTGGAATTGCCACCTTGTGTGCACTGCCCCCAGGAGACCCGTGGTGAAGGCAGGAGAGGCTCCTGGAGCCAAGCTCGCTGCCAAGAGTGGGATGGCCTTAGCGCCCCCCAGCAGCCTCCCTTACCGGGCTGAAAACCGAAACTGTGTCCTAAACTTGGCCGCATAGCCTGGCCCCGAGGGAGGTGAGGCTGGTGCAGTCTTGGCCGACCCCTCGGGGTGAATGTGCAGGCGATTCGCTCTGGGATATTGATGATGATTTGTGCGTGCTGCGCCAGACTCCACTGGGGTGCCGTGTGACAGTCTGTATATGTGCCCGATGCCCTTTCTGAAATCTAAGGAATTCTAAGAGCCAAAAGCTGACCCTGAGGGTTTGGGTGAGGGATCTGGGGTCGTACGCACCTTGTTTCCCGGGGGTGAGGGGGCAGCGCATCTAAGAGGTTGGAGTCAGAATGGGAAGCCAGGCTTGTTCCGTCAGACCCACAGCCTGGACGCCTGGCAAGCTTCCCGCTGAGCAAAGTCCGGCAGCTCCCAGGCACGTGCTCTCTTTGCTCCGAGGATGGGGTTTCTCCACTTGTCTCTCCATCTGTGTGGCCTTCAGGAGATCCTAGCACTATGTTCCATTCACTCAGTGCCACCAAAAAGTGCTAGGTGGCCACTGTCACTGTGACCATGGTCACTGATTACCTTGTCTGAGTCTCATGGCCCAGGGATGGGTGGTGCTGTCCTTCTTTCACACAGGGAGACCCAGGACTCCTGTCAGAGTGCTCAGAGATGGCCCAGTCGGGAGGAGACCCCAGGTCTCTGGGCTCTGTCCGAGGTTTGCAATAATTTCTGCTACATCCAGGAGTCAGGACAGGCTCATTAAACAAGATGCTTTGGGATGCCCCTGAGGACCCAGGAATGGGTCTGACTTGGCCCCTGCCCCCAGGAAGCCCTCTGTCTAGGTCAGAGGGAGACAGAGGGGCAGATCCCGCCTAAGGCAGGGCATCTCCAGGGCCCGACTGAAGGCCCCGGGAGCTCAGGCATCGGGGTCCCAGCCGGATGCTGGGGGTGCCTGTGGCCTCACACTGCACCCTGCCTGCTGCCGGGAGCCCAGAGGGGAAGGCTGGCCAAGTGGGGCCTGCCTGGGAGTGGGCGGGGAGGACGCAGCCCCTGCTGGTGCGCCTGGGCCCTTGGGCTTCCCGGCCCCCCTGTAATTTAGAGGAATGGCTTGGACTGGCCTTCTGCAAGTGCTAATTCTCAGCTCTTATGCTCATGTGGAACCTGGAAATTAATTAGCTCAGACACGAGTTCCACAGCCTGAGTGCAAAGAAAGGATGCTCGTTAGTGAAACTCTGTCCTTTGGCCGGTGGGCAGGCAGCTGCTGGAAGTCGGATCACGGAGCCGTGGCTAGGCTGGCAGCCATGGCAGAAGGGCCTGCCTGCAGCAGGTCCCGCATGCCCCAAAACCACAGCTCGTGCCCCACTCCTGCCGGAATGGTGTTTCCGAAGCCAGTCGCCACCACCAGGGTGTCCCTGAGGATGCGGAGACCTCACAGCGGCCTGGCAGGGGCCCCGGGTTATGCGGTAAGAAACCCTACAGTGAGGGCCTCATCTGGACTGGGGGTCAGGAAAGGTCTATGTAAAGTGACTCAGGTAGTGACATGAAGCAGGAACCCAAAGTAGGAGTCCGAGTTAGCCAGGCAAGGGGCAGAGGGAACAGCATCCAGGCAGGGGAACAGCCCTTGCAAACACCGTGAGTTGGAAAAGAGCTTGGCAGCAAGTCAGGGTGGCTAGAGCACAGGACTGTCCGGGGACATGGCGGAGCCCGGGATGTGGCAAGGACCAGACCAGGTGGGGCCTTGGAAACCTGCCGGGGCGTTGGTCTTCACTTTAAGAGCACCGGGATTCTGAGGGGGTCAGGCAAGGAGATGAAGGCCCCGGTGTCTTCCAAGAAGACACCCTCCTCCACCTCCCTCCCGAAGAGGGAGGGATTAGCCCATGCGTCCCCCACAGCCCCTCCCCCACAGCGCGCATCTGGCTCCATCCTCATCTGGGTAATTGCTAGGTGGGCCGGGCGTGTGCTTTCTCCTCACTGAGCCTGCAAGCCGCCATAATCACAGCTTTTCATATCTCCCCACCCCCTGCCCCACCTCCTCTCATATCCTTTATTCGGCAGGGCCCAGAGGAAACTGTGCCAAGTGGCTTAGGGCCTAAGGCCTGGGAGTGTCCCTGGAGGCCAGCAAGGGTGGGTCCAATGTCGGCCAGTCTTCCCAGTCCTAATGATGCTGATGAGCCAGTCCTTACTGGGCCTTTGTAGGCTCAGGCACGATTGGGCGAATTTCCTCATTCACTCTACTTCAGCCTTAGGAGATGGAGACCATCGTTATCCCCGTTCACAGGGAAGAAAGCGGAGGTGCAGACAGGTGGGGTAACTTCCCAAGTTACCGGCCGGTCAGCCCACGTCCTCATCCACCGCCCTGTCCTGCCGGTGGACGCTGGCACTGATCACCATCTAACATCACGCAGCACAGGGCTCCACACACCCGCCCTGCAGGGGTTGCAGCTGAGCCCAATTATGTTGGCTGTGCCCCCAGCCCCTGCTCGGGAGCAGCAGAGTGAAGGCGTCTGGCCTGGCCCTTGCCCAGAGGGCCGACACACAGAGTCTGGAGGAAGGCCCAGGCACGAAGCTGGAGAGGCCAGATCCCAAGGCAGAGGGAGGAGAGGAAGATGCTGCCCAAGAGGCCCATCACCCCTGGGGACCCAGACCGTCTCTCTCCCTCGCCCTCCCTGGCTGGGCTGTCCAGCTGTCCCAGGTCCTGCCTGGGGCAGAGACCCCCGTCTCTCATTTTCCCCAGTTCCCCCCACGGAAGGTGGGGTGGAGGGGTGTGACAGGAGGTCTCAGGGAGCTCTTTAGAGGAGCCCCTCCTGCTGGCAGGCGCCAATGCGCCCTCCCTCCCCGGCCTCCTCCTGCTGCAGGAATGAGTAGGTGACCTCAGGGACGGACGTCACATCCTGGGGCCTCCAGACATCTGCAGCTGCCCCCCCGCCCCCGCCTCCTGGCCTGCAGACTCCCCATGCCCCGGGGCCGGTCCCTATTACCTGGGCTCAGTGGTGGCAGCGGAATGTGTGCCCCGCGTCCTCGCGACACTCCCCATCCACGCCCTGTTCACTGCGGCTCCAGACTCTGCCCCACGCTGCAAAGAGCCGCCTCAGGACCCTTCAAACCGGGATGGGGAAGGCGTTGTCCTCCTTTGCAGGCCCACGCCTGTCACTGGGGGCGATGGAGACCCTCTGAAATGCGGGACGCGGGTGAAGCTCCGGGCACAGAGCCAGCATGCAGGGCAAGTCCGCATCTGATTCCCAAACCCCAGCACCCTGAGGCTTTCCTTCCTGCGAGACCTCCTGACCCGCTGACCTCTCTGCCTCCTCCGCACCCAGGGGCGGGGGCGGGGCTCCTTTGCAGAGGACTCTTGGACCTTTTCCACTTGGCCCTCACATTGATCAAGAAATACCAAGCCAGCAAGGCTGATGTGCAGCGGCCAGAATGAATGACCACCTGCCGTCCAGAGCCGGGAGGAGGGGCTGGGGGTCCTTGGAGCCGCCGTGGCGAGTCTGTACCGACAGTGGGTTGGTGGCTGTGCCGTGAGGCTGTGATGCCGCTGCCCGGTGGAGAGTCATTCAATGATAGGTCGGTTTGTGTTGCTTTCAGCCAAAGGTGCAGGAGCCCAGAGCCCCTAGGGGACGGTGGGTTCAGGGTGGCTTCCTCCAGGAGCGACTTTGCGAGAAGACCCCTCGGTCCTGCATCTCGGGGCTGGTCTAACCGTGGTGTTGCGACAGGGATGGCAGCCCTCATCAGCGGGGGCGCCAGCCAGGGGATGTGGGGCCTGGCTCTTGCACAAGGGTCCTATCCCAGCCCTGCCTCGCCCAGGGCCGGTCCAGCCCACTCTCGCTGAGGCTGCCTCTGGGGGTCACCTCTTTCCTGGCCCCCTCATCAGGGGTGAACAGACGATGCTTGGGCCAGCTGCAACTCGATCCACCCCGACTCGAGGCCTCAGCATTGTGTCAGCTCCAGGAGAAGGGAGACCCAGATGGAGGCTCTTGACTTACAGAGAAGGAAAGGCGCCCACATTTCCTTGCAGCATGTCTGCCCCCTGCCCCGCGCGGTTCTGTCTGAGCGCTGGTCTCCTGCCTGTTAGGCGCTGGTGTTTCTGGTTCAGCCTTCCCCACTGGACTGTGAGCCTCCACGGTCGGCTCAGCATCCCAGTGCCTCCTCATCAGATGGCCCCCTCCTCAAACTGCTTTGTCCAAACCCGCTGGAGCAGCCAAACTCGACCTCTCGTGGTTCCAGGAAACCCCCTGGGTCCCGCCTCCACGCCTTTGCTCCAGCTCCGGCTGCCACCCTGGGTGCTGCTCCCGAGCTTTGGCCTCTTCTGATTTAACCCATCTTTCAAAGGCTACTCCGGCTGTCTCCATCCAGCCGTGGGGGAATCGCTCCACCCTGGCGCCCTGGCAACCTTGTGCGCCTCCACAGAGGCCTCGTATGCAAGGCCCAACCGCAGCCGATCAAAGTCCTGGCAGATCGCCCTGTGGGCCCCCGGAGCAGGAGAAGCTCCATGGCTGGGATGGTGGTGGCAGTGACAATCAGACTGATGGCCATTTATGAGCACTGATGATGGGGTAAGGTGCCTGCTAACGCCCTGACATGCAGCCCTGAGGGGTTGGTACTGTTATTATTTCTACTTTTCTAATATGGTAACTGAAGCACAGAGGGGTTGATAACTTGCCCAGAGCCACACAGCACAGACTGACCGAGAAGGAGTTAAGTCCAGGAGGTCTGGCTTCTGAACCCACACTTTTGACTGACATGTGGGTTTGTCATCTGCACCCACTTTGGCCGATTCTGAATTCCTTTTTCTTGAACCCTGAATGCTTGGCCCTTGTTTAAGTCTGCTTGGGCCTAAACATAACATAACAATTACCACAGACTGGTGGCTTAAACAGCCGCTGTGCTGCGAGGAGGTGGCACGCCCGTGGCTCCGGGCAGCCCTGCACCCATGGCTTTGGCTGGAGGCCACCTGGCCTGTTGGCCCAGATACCTCTGAATCGCCTTCAAGACATTCTCTTCTTTCTTTTCCACTTTTATTGAAAAATAATTGACACACATCTCTGCATAAAATTAAGGTGTACAGCACGGTGGTTTAATTTACATGTATTCTGAAATGATTACCACAATAGGTTTATTTAACATCCATCATCTCAAGTAGATACAATTAAAAGCCAGGAAAACCAATTTCCCCTTGTGATGAGAACTCTCAGGATCCACTCTCCCGACACTTTCCCAAGCATCGCTCAGCAGCGGCGGCTACAGTTGTCACGGTGGCCGTGACATCCCGAGGCCTCATTCGTCTCACACCTGGGAGTCTGTACCTTCTGCCCACCTTCCTCCAATTCGCCGTCCTCTTTTTCTCGAAGAGTGGTGCCAGTCTGCAGCCGAGTAGCTTGATCGTCCCCCTCCTATCGCATCGAAGTCGTCCACAGCTTTCCTTCCTCTGTCCCATCTCTGCCTCCTTCCGTTCCAACCGGCCGTTCCTGCTGGGCGGCTGGGGAGGCGCATGGCCGGCTCCCGCGCGGGCTCCTTTTCGAGAGGTCGGTGGGCCGCACTCTAGTGCTCTCTTCCGAACACGCCGTCTCATTCTGCGCGGCATGGGATAGGCCGGGAATTTTCCAAATCTTGACGTTCCGGCTCCTTTTTCTTAATGATTCCTTCTATTTCTTTCTCTCTTCTCGCATTTTACTATAAGCATTCAGGGGGCACCAAGCCACTCCTTCCACACCCAGCTGGGAAATCTCCTCGGCTAAATGTCCATTTTCGTGGCTCGCAAATTCTCCCTTCCACAAAACACGAGAACGCGAGCCGAGTTCTTGGCCGGTTTGCACAGCGTCACCTTCTCTGCCTTGTCCAACAGCTTGTTCCTCATCCACCTGAGAGCTTCTGTGGTTGTACGCCCGTGTTTCTACAGTCTTCTGCTCGTGGGCGCCTGTGCGTTCTCGAGGAGGGGCCTTCTCTCCCGTGCCCCCCTTCCTCTCCGGGTTCTCACCAGGATCCCGTTACCAGTCTGTTGCCCAGATCGGCTTGTTCTAGCAAAGCGTTTCAAAGCTCATCCAGTCTCTCCCCACTGCCTGGTCCGAAGGCCTCTTCCACACTTTTAGGAGCTCGCTACAGCAGCACCCCGTTTCTCTGCACCCACTTCTGTCGTCGTCGGCCCGGGCTGCTGTGGCAGAGTGCCACAGACCGGGGGCCTTAAACAACAGACGGTTATTTCTCTCAGTTGTGGAGGATGTAAGTCCAAGACCAGGGTGCTGGCTGGTTTGGGTCCGGGTGAGGGCTCCCCTGCAGAGACAGCTGCTGCTTTCTGTCTCGCATGGTGGGGAGAGGGGCGTGTAGAGGGAGGGAGAGTGGGAGAGAACTCTCTGATCTCTTCTTATAAAGGTGCCCATCCCCTCATGGGGTCCCACCCTCATGACCTCGCCTAAACTAGTCACCTCCCAAAGGCCCCATCTCCACTACCACCACATTGGGGATTGGGCTTCAGCACACGAATTTCTGGGAGACACAAACGTTCAGTCCAGAGCCGCTCTAGAGCCAATGCTTGGCCCCGTCTTACTTTGAATTTTGGCTTGAACTGGCCTTCGGGTCACTAGCTATACAATAAGTATCGTCACCCCCTCGTACAGATGAGGAGTGGAGGCTCAGAGAGCCTGGGCAACCTGCCCAGAGTCACACAGTAGGTGTGCAGAGAGACGGGAAGCAGAGTCCAAGGGCAGCTGCCTCTTGTCTCCTGGGATGCAGGCAGAGTTCTCCACTGTGGTTCCCTCCCCGTGCTCCCGATTTGGGGGAGGAGATGTGAAGAAGAGGTGGCCTGGCCAGCTGTCAGTATCTGCTGGCCCCAGAAGATGTGCTAAAAATATCCTCTGAATCCACTGCAGGCAGCCCAGTGTTTCGTTGGTTCGAATCCTGGGCGCGGACATGGCACTGCTCATCAAGCCACGCTGAGGCAGCGTCCCACACGCCACAACTAGAAGGACCCAAAATGAAGAATATACAACTACGTACTGGGGGGCTTTGGGGATAAAAAGGAAAAAAAATATCCTCTGAAGCTTGAGCATCGAGGCTTTCCTGAGGCATGAAGAGGATGCCTGCACCCTCCGCCTGGAAGGAGCAGATGGGCAACAGTCGTCACCAGACAGGTAACATAGTGACAGTCAGCCAGAGGAGGATGTGGCCACGTAGCCTCTGCACAGAGGCTGGGCTCTGGACCACACAACCAAGAGAAGGCCTTGGACCGTTTCCCCTGCTCCGTCTCCTGTTGGCCCACTGACCTGAAGGACCATCTCAAGTTTGCACCCCGGTCATCAGGGGCCCGAGGCCCTGGGACCCTCCCCTCTCTGGCCCTTTCGCTCCATTCTGGGCCCCCCAAGGCACTCCTCCCCACAATCTTTAGACTCAGAATCTGGGGTTGAGCACTTGGGTCTGTTTGATTTGTGACAATTATTATTGTCACATTATTATATATTATATATGTTTTTCTGCATTTTTGTATTTTACATTTTATATTATATATTTATATATGCTTTTGAGTGTCTTTTCTGAGTGTCCGTTTGGTGCCCGGGTCTTTGCTTGCGTTGTGTAATTGAACCCTCCGACAGCCCCGAGGGACGTCTCTGCCCCGTTTCGTGGAGGAGGAAGCAGGGCCCAGAGAGGGTAGCCGGCTCGCTCAAGGCTTTGTCGCTGAGAAGTAGGAGAGTCTAGACTCGAACCCGGGGCTTGCTGACTCCAAGGCCTGTGTTCTCGCCCTCCGGGTCCTCTTGCTTCTCATCCTACAGGCGGGCAGGCTGCAGAGAGTTTATTTCCCAGACAGAGCGAGCATAAGACGGCCAGAGCTGGGGCTAGAAAGCTACGCTGGGGAGCAGACTCCTGAGGTGGGGACAGCACGCTGACCCCTCCCGCCTGCCCACAGCTGCTCCTCACCAGCCAGCCCCACAGCTGACCTCGGCCAGGTCAAAGCAGTGTGGAGGAGCCCCGGACAAGCCAACTCTGCCCAGGGCTGGTGTCTCGGCAGCCGGGTGGCTGCTCTGAACCCAGCGGAGGTGATGTGGAAGCTGCACCGGGAGGCAAGGATTCCAGAGCCAGAGCCGGACGGCGAGCCGGCTGTGGGAGCCGGCCGTGGGAGCCTGCCGTGAACTATCGATCCGCTTCGCTCCATCCCACTGCGGGCTCCACGCGCCGGGAGATGCTGGCTCTCCCTGCCGGAGCACGGGGCAGCTCGGAGCAGAGCCCCCATCCCCCCTGGAGGCGGCTGTGGGAGAGCCAGCCCTGGGCAGGGCCGTCCTCACCCAGCGACGGCCGGCCCTGGTTTCCCCGGCGACACTCAGGACCCCGCTCTGCCTGCTCAGGAGCAGCAGGTGTTGGAGGCCAAAGAAGGATTCCTGGGGCCGGGGGTTTTCTGCTGGGAAAATGCTCACTTGACTTTTTCCCTGTGAACTGAGGAAATGAACCACCGGGGCTCCCATTTCCACCGCCTGTCACTCCAGCCCGGTGGGCTGAACCCCAATGTTGGCCAGGAACGTGGTTCGTGAACTTGGGGCACATCCCCTCCTCCCTGCTGACCGAGGGTCAAGAAGGGGCAGAGACACCTCCAAACCAGGCACCTTCTTGGTTGATAAAACGCCGCTCTCGTGTCCGGCTCCGTCAGAGAAGGCCTCTCTCGTCCCTCCGCATCTCTCTGGGCTCCTGTTTTGAATTATCGGTGTGAGTGCTCTATCAAGGGTCAGTTTTGGGTCGACAGATGTCCCTGGGAAGAAGCAGAAAAGGGCAGAGCAGGGTTGGAGGCCTTGGCTTCTCAATGCCTGTCGTTATGTAAAGATGTTCTCTCGGGGTCTCTGCAGGGTCGGAGGGCACTGGGACTCTCTCCTCCTGGCCTGTCCACTCCCGGTCCCAGGCCTCCTTGCTGCTGTGAAACTAGCTGGTTGAGACGGACAGCGTGGTCTGCTGGAGACGTGCTGTGGTGTCATTTGGGGGAAGAGGTCCCAGCTCCTCCCGGTGGCCTGGACGGCGAACGTTACACAGCTCCAGCACCGGCCTCCCCTCCCCAGAATGGCCTCCGTCCCCAGTGCACGCTGCCATTAGCTGCCCTTCTGTACAGCAGCAGACTCTGGGGCTACCGGCCCCCCAGTCACACGCAAACCCCGGCCGGCACAGGGACCACGGCAGACAGCCCTCCGTCGGTAGCTGGAGCTCCCCGGGAGGCGGGAGCAGGCTATTCGGGGAAGAGCCAGCAGGCCTGCGAGACTCACTTATTTCAAAGAGAGCGCTCCGCTGTTCTGCCCGCGCCTGAGTGACGGAAGCTGTACTTTGCTGATCACGATCATGAAAGGCCGCAATTGGCCTCCAGGCTTCTGAAGGTGCAGGTGATTCAGCCCGGGCTGTGTGGCATTCTCCGGTTAAATCGTCCGCTCGTCATCTCTGCCCCCGCCTCTGCACACTCAGAGGCACCCCCGCCCCCACCCCTGCATCCCCTGAGCTGTGGCTTTGCCCCCGTCCTGAGCCCGGGAACCAAAAGGAGACAAGCCCATCATTCCACGGTGGGGAAACTGAGGCTGCGAGAGGGGAGGTGACTTGAGGCGGCCCAAGTCTAGGCTGGAGGGCCTCAGCGCCGGCTCCCCTCCCAGAGTCATTCTCCAGGCTCCGGAGTTGGTGGACTCAAGGATGACTGGCTGCCTTTGGAAAGGGCTCCGGGTGGGGGGTCTGGGGCTGGTGGCTTCACCTCCCGAGCGTTTGTTGGATGACTTCTAGAGCTCCGAGGCTGGAGGGAGGGGAAGGGTTCTGCTGGAGGCGCCGAGCTTTGCCCTCCCCGCAGCAAACGTGTCTAGGACTGAGAACAGGATAATGGGAATGGATGCAACGCGTGTGCTGGCTCAGCATCCTCCACTCCTCTCGGGCTCTCACGCCCCACGTCCACGCGGTAAGCTGCTCAGGGTGGCGCCGTGTATTTCAGAGCAGCTGTGACCAGCACAACTCTCCACAAGGATGGACGTGTTCTCTCCCTGTGCCTTCTAACACGGCTATTGAACACTTGACCTGTGGCTAGTGTGACCAAGGAACTGAGTTCAAAATTTAACCTAAATTTAAACAGCCCCTGAAGGCTAGAGGCTACCATATTGGGTAGCTCAGTTCTGGACTCTATCCAGAATCTGGATAATCACACCGCTCCCTGCCTCCTAAACGCCCAGCCTGTCCCAGCCACTGTCGCCTCCGCCCTGGACCACTGCAGTAGCCTGCTGCCAGCCTCCTACTCCTGCCTTTGCACCTGCAGTCTCTTCTCCAGCGCCTCTGCACGGAGTCCTGCAGTGGGGCCAGCTCCGACGGCCCTCACCTGTCGTGCAGGCCCTTGTAATCCCTCTCTGCTGTTCCTCTGAGCCATACGCCTGGCCCCTGCTCCTGCTCTATGCCACTGCCCTCCTCTCCTTGCTCTTTCTGCACATGCAATTGTGCTCCTGCCTCAGGGCCTTTGTACCGGCTGTTTCCTCTGTCTTGAGGCTCTTTCCTCAGATAGCCACCTGGCTCACTGACACTCTTCCTTCAGGCCTCTCCTCAAACTCCACTTTCTCGAGAGCCTTTCCTGATGACGTGTAAGGGATATAGATTAGTGATGCCCCCCACCCCACCTTACTTTTTAGCAGATGTATTTGTCTTCAGAGCATTTACCACCTCCTGGCATTCTAATGCTTTCCTTTTTTTAACTTTTTATTAAGATGGTGATAGTTTACAACCTCGTGAAATTTCAGTTGTACGTTATTGTCAGTCATATTGTGGGTGCACCACTTCACCCTTTGTGCCCTCCCCCCACCCCCCCTTTCCCCTGGTAACCACCAATCAGTTCTCTTTGTCTATATGTTTAACTTCCACCTATGAGTGGAGTCATATAGAGTTCGTCTTTCTCTGTCTGGCTTATTTCACTTAACATAATACCCTCAAGGTCCATCCATGTTGTTGCGAATGGGACGATTTTGTCTTTTTTTATGGCTGAGTAGCATTCCATTGTATATATATATACACACCATATCTTCTTTATCCAATCATCAGTTGATGGGCAATTGGGTTGCTTCCACGTCTTGGCTATTGTAAATAATGCTGCGATGAACATAGGGGTGCAAGGGACTCTTGGGATTTCTGATTTCAGGTTCTTAGTATAGATACAGTAATGGGATGGCTGGGTCATAGGGTATTTTTATTTTTAACTTTTTGAGAAATCTCCATACTGTTTTCCATAGTGGCTGTACTAGTTTGCATTCCCACCAACAGTGTATGAGGGTTCCTTTTTCTCCACAACCTCTCCAACATTTGTTGCTCTTGGTTTTGGATGTTTTTGCCAATCTAACGGGTGTAAGGTGATATCTTAGTGTAGTTTTGATTTGCATTTCCCTGATGATTAGCGATGATGAACATCTTTTCATGCGTCTATTGGCCATATTCATATCTTCTTTTGAGAAATGTCTGTTCATGTCCTCTGCCCATTTTTTGATCGGGTTGTTTGTTTTTTTGTTGTTAAGCAGTGTGAGTTCTTTGTATATTATGGTGATTAACCCTTTGTCGGATAAGTGGCTTGTAAATATTTTTTCCCAATTAGTGAGCTGTTTTTTTGTTTCAATCCTGTTTTCCCTTGCCTTGAAGAAGCTCTTTAGTCTGATGAAGTCCCATTTGTTTATTCTTTCTATTGTTTCCCTCAACTGAGGAGTTACAGTGTCCGAAAAGATTCTTTTGAAACTGATGTCAAAGAGTGTACTGCCTATATTCTCTTCCAGAAGACTTATTGTTTCAGGCCTAATCTTTAGGTCTTTGATCCATTTTGAGTTTATTTTGGTGTGTGGTGAAAAAGAATGGTCAATTTTCAATCTTTTGCATGTGGCTGTCCAGTTTTCCCAGCACCATTTGTTGAAGAGACTTTCTTTTCTCCATTGTAGGCCCTCTGCTCCTTTGTCGAAGATTAGCTGTCCATAGATGTGTGGTTTTATTTCTGGGCTTTCAATTCTGTTCCATTGATCTGTGGACCTGTTTTTGTACCAGTACCATGCTGTTTTGATCACTGTAGCTTTGTAGTATGTTTTGAAATCGGGGATTGTGATTCCACCGGCTTTGTTTTTCTTGCTCAGGATTGCTTTAGCAATTCGCAGTCTTTTGTTGCCCCATATGAATTTTAGGATTCTTTGTTCAATTTCTGTGAAGAATGTTCTTGGGATTCTGATTGGGATAGCATTGAATCTGTAGATTGCTTTAGGTAGTATGGACATTTTAACTATGTTTATTCTTCCAATCCATGTGCAAGGAATGTCTTTCCATCTCTTTATGTCATCGCCAATTTCTTTCAAGAAAGTCTTGTAGTTTTCATTGTATAGATCCTTCACTTCCTTGGTTAAGTTTATCCCAAGATATTTTATTCTTTTCGTTGCGATTGTGAATGGTATTGAGTTCTTGAGTTCTTTTTCTGTTAGTTCATTGTTAGTGTATAGAAATGCTATTGATTTATGTATGTTGATTTTGTACCCTGCAACTTTGCTGTAGCTGTTGATTGTTTCTAATAGTTTTTCTATGGATTCTTTGGGGTTTTCTATATATAAGATCATGTCGTCTGCAAACAGCGAGAGTTTTACTTCTTCATTACCTATTTGGATTCCTTTTATTTCTTTTTCCTGCCGAATTGCTCTGGCCAACACCTCCAGTACTATGTTGAATAGGAGTGGTGAAAGTGGGCACCCTTGTCTTGTTCCTGTCCTCAGAGGGATGGCTTTCAGTTTTTGTCCGTTGAGTATAATGTTGGCTGTGGGTTTGTCATATATGGCCTTTATTATGTTGAGGTACTTTCCTTCTATACCCATTTTATTGAGGGTTTTTATCATAAATGGGTGTTGGATCTTGTCGAATGCTTCCTCTGCATCTATTGAGATGATCATGTGGTTTTTGTTTCTCATTTTGTTAATGTAGTGTATCACATTGATTGACTTGTGGATGTTGAACCATCCCTGTGTCCCTGGTATAAATCCCACTTGATCATGGTGTGTAATCTTTTTGATGTATTGCTGTATTTGGTTTGCCAGAATTTTGTTGAGGATTTTTGCATCTATGTTCATCAGTGATATCGGCCTGTAGTTCTCCTTCTTTGTGTTGTCCTTGTCAGGTTTGGGGATCAGGGTGATGTGGGCTTCATAGTATGTGTTGGGGAGTACACCATCTTCCTCAATTTTCTGGAATAGTTTGAGAAGGATAGGTATTAAATCTTCTTTGAATGTTTGGTAGAATTCTCCAGAGAAGCCGTCTGGTCCTGGACTCTTATTTTTGGGGAGGTTTTGGATTACTGTTTCTATTTCTTAACTTGTGATTGGCCTATTCAGATTCTCCATTTCTTCCTGATTCCGTTTGGGGAGGTTGTAGGAGTCAAGGAATTTGTCCATTTCTTCTAGGTTGTTCAATTTGTTGGCATATAGTCTTTCATAGTATTCTCTTATGATCTCTTGTATTTCATTGGTATCTGTTGTGATTTCTCCTCTCTCATTCCTAATGTTATTTATTTGAGATTTCTGTCTTCTTTTATTGGTGAGTCTGGCTAAGGGCTTGTCGATTTTGTTAATTTTTTCGAAGAACCAACTCTTTGTTTCATTGATCCTTTCTACTGTCTTTTTTGTTTCAATATCGTTTATTTCTGCTCCTATTTTTATTATTTCCCTCCTTCTACTGACTCTGGGCTTTGTTTGTTCTTCTTTTTCTAATTATGTTAGGTGTTGTATGAGGTTGCTTATGTGAGCTTTTTCTTGTTTAGTCAGGTGAGCCTGTATTGCAATGAATTTCCCTCTTAGGACTGCTTTTGCTGCATCCCAAATGATTTGGTATGTCGTGTTCTCATTTTCATTTGTCTCCAGATAATATTTGATTTCTTCTTTAATTTCTTCAATAATCCATTGTTTGTTCAGAAGCGTGTTGTTTAGTCTGCACATTTTTGCACCTTTCTCTGCTTTATTCTTGTAGTTGATTTCTAGTTTCATAGCATTATGATCAGAAAAGATGCTTGATATTATTTCAACTCTCTTGTATTTATTGATGCTTGCTTTGTTTCCCAAAATATGGTCAATCCTTGAGAATGTTCCATGTGCACTTGAGAAGAATGTGTAACCTGCTGTTTTTGGATGAAGTCTTCTATATATATCTATTAAGTCCATCTGGTCTAATTTTTCATTTAATTCTATTATTTCCTTGTTGATTTTCTGTCTGGATGTTCTGTCCATTGATGTTAATGGTGTGTTGAGGTCCCCTACTATTATTGTATTGTTGTTGATGTCTTCTTTTAGTTCTGTTAAGAGTTGCTTTACAAATTTTGGTGCTCCTGTGTTGGGTGCATATATATTTATAGGTGTTATGTCTTCTTGGTGAAGAGTCCCTTTTATCATTATAAACTGCCCCTCTTTGTCTTTCTTTATCTGTTTTGCTTTGAAGTCTACTTTGTCTGATATTAGTATAGCGACACCTGCTTTCTTTTGTTCATTATTAGCTTGGAGTATTGTCCTCCATCCCTTCACTCTGAGTCTGTGTTTGTCTTTGGGGCTGAGGTGTGTTTCCTGGAGGCAGCATATTTTTGGGTCTTGTTCTTTGATCCATCCTGCCACTCTGTGTCTTTTGATTGGGGAGTTCAATCCATTTACATTTAGAGTGATTATTGAAATGTGAGGGCCTACCACTGCCATTTTATGTCTTGTTTTCCGGTTCTCTTCAATTTCCTTTGTTTCTCGTCCCATGGTTTAATCTGTTCTGATGAAGAGCTGCTACTCTCCGTTGTTGTCCTTCTACTTATCTCCTCTGCTCTTGGTTTTGTAGCCCCTTTCCTTTTTATGATTTTTCAGGAATGAGGGTTTTCCTGAGAATTTCCTGAAGAGGTGGTCTTGTGGCAATGAACTCCCTTAATTTTTGTTTATCTGAGAAAGTTTTTACTTCTCCATCGTATTTGAAGGATATTTTCACTGGGTAGAGAATTCTTGGCTGTAGGTTTTTGTCCTTCAGATTTTTGAATGTATCATTCCACTCTCTTCTAGCCTGTAAGGTATCTGCTGAGAAATCTGCTAACAGCCTTATGGGGGTTCCTTTGTAGGTTAATTTCTTCTGCCTGGCTGCCCTTAGTATTTTCTCTTTGTCGTTGACTTTTGCTAGCTTCACTACTATATGCCGTGGGGTTGGTCTTCTTGCATTGATAAAGTTTGGAGATCTATTGGCTTCTGTCACATGAAGTTCCACCTCTCTCACTAGCTTTGGGAAGTTCTCAGCCATTATTTCTCTGAAAAGGCTTTCTGCCCCCTTCTCCCTCTCTTCTCCCTCTGGTATACCTATAATCCTTACATTGCATCTCCTAATTGCATCTGATAATTCTCGGAGAGTTTCTTCATTTCTTTTTAGTCTTACTTCTCTCTCCTCCTCTATCTGCAGCATTTCTATATTCCTATCTTCCAAATTGCTAATTCTTTCCTCCATATTATCGGCCCTACTGTTCAGTGCATCTAGATTTTTCTTAATCTCCTCTATTGTGTTCTTCATTTCCAGTATTTCTGTTTGGCTCTTCTTTATCGTATCAAACTCTTTTGTGACATAGCTCCTGAACTCGTTGAGTTGTCTATCTGAATTCTCTTTTAACTCATTGAGTTTTTTAATGATGACTGTTTTGAAGTCATCGTCATTTAGGTTATATATTTCATTGTCTTTGGGATTGTTTTCTGTGTATTTGTTATTTTCCTTCTGTTCTGGAGATTTAATATATTTTTTCATATCGCTTGGTGTTGTAGATTTGTGCCTCCACATAGAGATAGAGTTTAGTTACTCCTTCCACTTGTTTCTACTGGTGTGCTGGGGGAGCAGCTGTTTATACTGCACCAACCAGGAACCCTGTCATGTTGCTAACTGGGCCTGGGCCCCTCCTAATAGTCACAGTGGTCCTACGGTTCCCTCTTCAGCTGTGGGGGCCGTCACGGTGGGGCTTCAGGCTGCTGGTGCCTACTGTTGCAGACCACCTAGACGTGCTCCCTCCTTGGGGTCTGCAGCGGTGTTATGGGCTTTTCCAGCGGCCAGGGGCAGGATCACCTATATTTGCAGCTCCGTCACTGTCGGCACCCACAAAATCTCACTTGTCCACTTTGGGTCACAGCAGAGCTATTGGCATCTTCTACAGTCTGTGGTTAGCTCACCTAGCTATGCTACTTTTGTCCCGGGGTCTTCCAGCCTTGTGGCTGCCGGATGGGTGCTCTCTACTAGTGCTGTGCAGAGGCTTTTGCTGAGGCTGCTGTGAGACTGTAGGGTTTCCCCCTAGGCTATGGAGCTGGGTCGCTGGAACTCCACCCAGCCCCAGTCCTCTCCCCCAGGATCTCGGGGAGCCCTTGGCCCTGTCTAGGGGATAGCCGGAGACCTTGAGTCCAGTGGCAGCTGGCCGGCTGCTGCCCTGCCTGGTATTCTCCTTTCCGGGACCCTCCCGGTGTTGTGGATGCTTGTGGGGCCTCTCCACTGATGGCAGGTAGACACTTTGCCTGCTGCCGGGGCAGAACTCTGGAGTATCCCCCCCAAGCTGTGGAGCCGGTCGCTGGAGCTCCACCCAGCCCCGGTCCTCTCCCAGGAGATCTCCGGCAGTCCCGAGCCCCGCCCGGGAGTCAGTGGGGCCGGCAGTGGCAGCTGGCGAGCCGCCGCGCTGCTTGGGATTCTCTCCGGGATCCTCCCGGCATTGTGGATGCTGGGTGGGGCCTCTCTGCTAATGGCAGACAGAGACTTTGTCTGCTGCCTGGGTGGAACTCCGGAGCTTCCCCCGTGCCGGGCCATGGAGCCAGCCGCTGGAGCTCCACCCAGCCCCGGTCCTCTCCCAGGAGATCTCCGGCAGTCCCGAGCCCCGCCCGGGAGTCAGTGGGGCCGGCAGTGGCAGCTGGCAGGCCACCGCGCTGTCTGGGATTCTCTCCAGGACCCTCTGGGCACCATGGACGCTAGGCGAGGCCTCCCCGCCAATGGCTGGCAGAGGCTCTCCCCGCAGATTCAGGTGTGTAACTCTGGAGCCTCCCTCTGGGCTTAGGTGTAATTGTGGGGGGCTTAGGTAGGGCTCTGGTCACCTGTTTCCACCGTCGCTCCTCTGGTGTGTGCTCCCTCCTGCCCTAGGTGTGTGTTGATGTTCTCGGGGCATCCGCTGGAAGAAAGCTGCTTGCAGGTACTAGGCTGTTCGGTCGGGGTCGGAGACTTTTCACCTATCTCCACCTCCTCCTGGAGGGAAGTCCGTCCGCCTTCCTATGTATAGCAGCGTGGGTCTCTCAGGCATCCTGAGATGCTATATGGATATCCTTTGTTAAGCGATGAATGTCCAATTAATTGTAGATTCGAAGGGGGAGAGACAAAGAAGACTACTCATGCCGCCATCTTGGATCTTCCCTTGGTGCTATCTCATATGTTGATTTTATACCCTGCAACTTTGCTGTAGCTGTTGATTGTTTCTAATAGTTTTTCTATGGATTCTTTGGGGTTTTCTATATATAAGATCATGTCATCTGCAAACAGTGAGACTTTTACTTCTTCATTGCCTATTTGGATTCCTTTTATTTCTTTTTCCTGCCGAATTGCTCTGGCCAACACCTCCAGTACTATGTTGAATACGAGTGGTGAAAGTGGGCACCCTTGTCTTGTTCCTGTCCTCAGAGGAATGGCTTTCAGTTTTTGTCTGTTGAGTATGATGTTGGCTGTGGGTTTGTCATATATGGCCTTTATTATGTTGAGGTACTTTCCTTCTATACCTATTTTATTGAGCGTTTTTATCATAAAAGGATGTTGGATCTTGTCGGATGCTTTCTCTGCATCTATTGAGATGATCATGTGGTTTTTGTTTCTCATTTTGTTAATGTAGTGTATCACGTTGATTGACTTGTGGATGTTGAACCATCCCTGTGTCCCTGGTATAAATCCCACTTGATCATGGTGTATAATCTTTTTGATGTATTGCTGTATTCGGTTTGCCAAAATTTTGTTGAGGATTTTTGCACCTATGTTCATCAGTGATATTGACCTGTAGTTTTCCTTCTTTGTGTTGTCCTTGTCAGATTTGGGGATCAGAATGATGTTGGCTTCATAGAATGTGTTAGGGAGTGCTCCATCTTCCTCAATTTTCTGGAATAGTTTGAGAAGGATAGGTATTAAATCTTCTTTGAATGTTTGGTAGAAATCTCCAGAGAAGCCGTCTGGTCCTGGACTTTTATTTTTGGGGAGGTTTTGGATTACTGTTTCTATTTCTTTACTTGTGATAGGTTTATTCAGATTCTTTATTTCTTCCTGCTTCAGTTTTGGGGAGGTTGTATGAGTCTAGGAATTTGTCCATTTCTTCTAGGTTGTCAAATTTGTTGGCATATAGTTTTTCATAGTATTCTCTTATGATCCTTTGTATTTCTGTGGTATCCGTTGTGATTTCTCCTCTCTCATTTCTAATTTTATTTATTTGAGTCTTCTCTCTTTTTTTCTTGGTGAGTCTGTCTAAGGGTTTGTCAATTTTATTTATTTTTTCGAAGAACCAACTCTTTGTTTCATTGATCCTTTCTACTGTCTTTTTTGTTTCAATATCGTTTATTTCTGCTCAAAATTTTATTATTTCTCTCCTTCTACTGACTTTGGGCTTGGTTTCTTCTTCTTTTTCTAATTCTGTTAGGTGTTGTTTGAGATTGATTCTCTGAGGTTTTTCTTGTTTATTGAGGTGAGCCTGTATTGTAATGAATTTCCCTCTTAGGACTGCTTTTGCTGTGTCCCAAATGAGTTGGTATGGTGTGTTTTCATTTTCATCTGTCTCCAGATAATATTTGATTTCTTCTTTAATTTCTTCAATAATCCACTGTTTGTTCAGTAACATGTTGTTTAGTCTCCACATTTTTTGCCCTTTCCCAGATTTATTCTTGTAGTTGGTTTCTAATTTCATAGCATTATGATCAGAAAAGATGCTTGATGTTATTTCAACCCTCTTGAATTTGTTGAGGCTTGCTTTTTTTTCCCAAGATATGGTTTATCCTTGAGAATGTTCCATGCACACTTGAGAAGAATGTGTAGCCTGCTGTTTTTGGATGGAGTGTTCTATATATACCTATTAGGTCCATCTGGTCTAGTTTTTCATTTAATTCTATAATTTCCTTGTTGACTTTCTGTCTGGATGATCTATCCATTGGTGTTAATGGGGTGTTGAGGTCCTCTACTATTATTGTATTGTTGTTGATGTCTCCTTTTAGTTTTGTTAATAGTTGCTTTACAAATTTTGGTGCTCCTGTGTTGGGTGCGTGTATATATTTATAAGTGTTATGTCATCTTGGTGGAGTGTCCCTTTTATCATTATAAACTGCCCCTCTTTGTCTTTCTTTATCTGTTTTGCTTTGAAGTCTACTTTGTCTGATATAAGTATGGCGACACCTGCTTTCTTTTGTTCATTATTAGCTTGGAGTATTGTCTTCCATCCCTTCACTCTGAGTCTGTGTTTGTCTTTGGGGCTGAGGTGTGTTTCCTGGAGGCAGCATATTGTTGGGTCTTGTTCTTTGATCCATCCTGCCACTCTGTGTCTTTTGATTGGAAAGCTCAATCCGTTTACATTTAGAGTGATTATTGAAATGTGGGGGCCTACTGCTGCCATTTTATCACTTGTTTTCTGGTTCTCTTGCATTTCCTTTGTTTCTCGTCCCATGATTTTTGGACTACTAATTCAGGTAGGTAGATTTCTATATTAGTTTTCTTCTTATTTGTAATTTGTGTCTTTATTCTTGTTATTTGTTTAGTGGTTACCAAGTGGTTTGTATAAAACATCTCATAGATGAGAGAGTCCATTTTCTGATAGCCTCTATTTCCTTAGATTAAGACGTTCCATCGTTTTCCTCTTCCCCTTCTAGGTTGTTTTTGTCAGATTTTTTTTTCTTCCTTCTTGTGTTGTGAGTTTATGGTTAAAATGACAGGATTATATTTATTCTTGGTGTTTCCATTCCTTTTATCTTTAATGTTATACTTAACTTTTGCTAAACTGTTCTGATGGAGAACTGCAACTTTCTGATTTTGTCTTTCTACTTATCTCCTATGCTCTGGGTTTTGTAGCCCCTTTCCTTTTTTGATTTTTCAGGTATGAGGGTCTTCCTGAGCATTTCTTTTCTTTTTTTTTTTTTAAAGATTTTATTTTTTCTCCTTTCTCTCCCCAAAGCCCCCCGGTACATAGTTGTATATTTCGTTGTGGGTCCTTCTAGTTGTGGCATGTGGGACGCTGCCTCAGCGTGGTCTGATGAGCAGTGCCATGTCTGCGCCCAGGATTCGAACCAACGAAACACTGGGCCGCCTGCAGCAGAGCGCGTGAACTTAACCACTCGGCCACGGGGCCAGCCCCTTCCTGAGCATTTCTTGAAGAGGAGGTCTTGTGGCAATGAGCTGCCTTAACTTTTGTTTATCTGGGAAGGTTTTTATTTCTCCATCATATTTGAAGGATATTTTTGCTGGATAGAGTATTCTTGGCTGCAAGTTTTTGTCCTTCAGAGTTTTGAATATATCATTCCACTCTCTTCTAGCCTGTAAGGTATCTGCTGAGAAATCTGCTAACAGCCTTATGGGGGTTCCTTTGTAGGTTATTTTCTTCTGCCTTGCTGCCCTTAGTATTTTCTCTTTGTCGTTGACTTTTGCTAGCTTCACTACTATATGCCGTGGGGTTGGTCTTCTTGCATTGATAAAGTTTGGAGATCTATTGGCTTCTGTCACATGGAGTTCCATCTCTCTCCCCAGGTTTGGAAAGTTCTCAGCCATTATTTCTTTGAACAGGCATTCTGCCCCCTTCTCCTTCTCATCTCCCTCTGGGATACCTAGAATCCTTATGTTGCATCTCCTAATTGAGTCGGATAATTCTCAGAGAGTTTCTTCATTTCTTTTTAGTCTTAGTTCTCTCTCCTCCTCTATCTGCAGCATTTCTATATTCCTATCCTCCAAATTACTAATTCTGTCTTCCATATTATCGACCCTACTGTTCAGAGAGTCCACATTTTTCTTAATCTCCTCCATTGTGTTCTTCATCTCCAGGATTTCTGATTGGTTCTTCTTTATGGTAACAAGCTCTTTTGTGACATAGCTCCTGAACTTGTTGAGTTGTCTATCTGTATTCTCTTTTAACTCCTTGAGTTTTTTAATGACGGCTGTTTTGAATTCATTATCACTTAGGTTGTAGATTTCATTGTCTTTGGGATTGTTTTCTGGGTACTTGAAATTTCCTTCTGTTCTGGAGATTTAATGTATTTTTTCATACTGCTTAATGGCGTGGATTTGTGCCTCCGCATAGAGATTGAGTTTAGTTACTGCTTCCACTTGTTTCTACTGGACTGGGGGGGGGGCTGTTTATTAATCTGCACTGACCAGGATTCCTGTCAGCTGTTGCTGCCCGGACCTGGGCCCCTCCTTGTAGTCACAGTGGTCCTGTGGGGTCCCTTGTCAGTTGTGGGGACAATCACAAGTGGGCCTCAGGTTGCTGGTGCCTACTGTCACAGATCACCTAGACGTGCTCCCTTCTTAGGGTCTACAGCAGTGTTATGGGCTTTCCCAGCGGCCAGGAGAAGGTTCACCTATATTCACAGCTATGTCACTGTCAGGGCCCGCAAGATCTCACTTGTCCACTATGGACCACAGCAGAGCTATGGGTATCTACTGCAGTCTATTGTTGGCTCACTCAGCTGTGCTCTGCTGGCCCAGGGTCTTCCAGCCTTGTGATTGCCAGGCGAGGCCTCTCCACTAGTGCTGCCCAGAGGTTTCCCTTGTGGCTGCTGTAGGACTGTGGATTTTCCTCCTGGACCACAGAGCCAGGCGGCTGGGCCTCCAACAGCCCCCACCCACTCACTAGGTCTCACTGGGTGTCCCTTGCCCCCTCTGGGACTCAGCCGGAGTCCCTGAGTTAGAGGCGGCTGGTGGGCTGCTGCCCTGCCCGGGATCCTCCTCTCCCAGAGCCTCCCAGCGTTCTGAATGCTGGGCGGGGTCTCTCCTCTAATGGTGAGTAGAGGCTTTCCCTGCCACTGGTGCAGGACCATGGATTTTCCCCCTGGGCTTAGGGACAATCGTGGGGGTTTTAGGTAGGGCTGTAGTCACCTGTTTCCACCATTGCTCCACCGATACCCGCACACACCCGCCCTTTGTGCGTGGCGATGCTCTGAGCGTGTCTGCTGGAAGAAAGCCGCTTGCAGGTACTAGGCTGTCTGGGGGTTGGGGGTCAGAGAGTTTTCACCTATCTCCACCTCCTTCTGGAGGGAAGTGCGTCCACCTTCTGATGTATAGCAGCACAGGTCTCTCAGGCATCCTGAGATGCTGTGTGGATAGCCTTTGTTGACTGATGAATGTCCAATTAGTTGTCGATTCGAAGGGGGAGAGACAAAGAGAACTGCTCATTCTGCCATTTTGCTGATGTCCTCACTGTCCCATTGTAACACTTTTTGATTTATTGATTACATTTTGATTTATACTTTCTACCTACCTCCCCACCTCCGACTAGAACATAAATTCCACAAGGGCAGGTTTTTTTCTTCTCTGTTGCTCACTGATGGGGCCCATGCTTCTGGGACAGCACTTGGCACACTGTAGGTGCTTAATAAATGCCAACTGAATGGAGGAACGATGACCTCAGTCATCCTCACTGTCACCCAAGAGGATGGTATCCTTACCCCCAGGCTACAGTAGCTTCAACCCAGTGCATCCAACTGGGAAGCCCACGTACAGAGCCACCACCATGTCCCAGGTGAGAGCCGTGTGAGTCCTTCCACCTTGGAGCCTCAGTTTCCTCGTCTGGGGGGGTCTATGTGTAATGGGTCTCCATGGGCTCAGGGCCCAAAGGGAACCAACCACAGCCCCAGATTAGGAGGAAGCCTTGCCAGATGGTGTAGGACAAGCACGTCCTCCCCCGACACACCCTGGGCAGATGGGAGGACGGAGGTGTGGGGTGCAGCCAGTGGCAGGAGTTGGGGTGTGGTCCAGGGCACTGGGGGACCCTGACTCCCCACCCCAGCGCTACAGTCTTCTCACACTGCTGCTGAGTGTGTGAGTGTGTGTGTGTGTGTGGCAGCACCAGCATTTGGTGTTGTCAGTGTTGGATTTTGGCCATTCTAATAGAGTGTAGTGGCCCCTCGTTGTTGTTTCAATTAGAATCTCCCTGATGACAGGTGGGGTGGAGCACCTTCTCCTGTGTTTATTTGCCATTTGTATATCTTCTTTGATGAGGCGTCTGTTAAGGTCTTTGACCCATTTTTTAATTGGATTGTTTGTTTTCTTATTGTTGAGTTTCAAGAGTTCTTTGTATATTTTGGATAACAGTCTGTTATTAGATTTGTCTTTTGCAAATATTTCCTCCAGGTCTGTGGTTCGTCTTTTCATCCTCTCGATGTGTCTTTGGCAGAGCAGAACTTGTTATTGCACTGAAGACCAGTCCACTTCTCCTTCATGGATCGTGGCCTGGTGACTGAAACGTCCTCAGCAAACCAAAGGCCATCCAGCTTCTCCCCTGTGCTGTCTTCTAGGAGTCTCATAGTTTTGGGTTTTACAGTTAGGCTGGTGACCCCTTTTGAATTAATTTTTGTGAAGGGTGTAAAGTCTGTGTCTACGTTTGCTTTTATCCATTCAGATGTCCACTTGTTTCGGCACCATCTCTTGAAGATGCTGTCTTTGCTCCATTGTGCTGCCTGTGCTCCTTTGTCGAAGATCAGTTGACTATCTTTATGTGGGCCTGGTCCTGGGCTTTCTGTTCTCTTCCATTGATCTGTTTGTCTGTTCTTTCACGAAGACCACACTGTCTTGATTATGATAGATTTATAGAAAGTCTTGAAGTCGGATAGTCAGTCCTCTAACTTTGCTCTCCTTCTGTCGTGTTGGCTCTCCTGAGTCTTTCGCCTCTCCGTAAACTGTGCGGTCAGTTTGTTGACATCCACAAGATGACTGGCTGGGGTTTTGATTGGGGTTGCATTGAATCTATGGATTAAGTTGGGAAGAACTGACGTCTTGACAATATTGAGTCTTCCTAGCCATGAACGTGGAATCTCTCACCTTCTAGCTAGGTTCTTCTTTTATATCTTTCATCAGAATCTCCTCATATAGATTTTGTACATATCTTGTTAGTTTTATGCCTAAATATTTCATTTTGAGGAGTGCTGATCTAAATGGTTTTGTGTTTTTCTTGTTTATTACCAGTATGTAAGAAGGGAGTTGAGTTTTGTGTATTGGCCTTGTATCCTGCAACCTTGACATAAATGCTCATTAGTTCTAGGAATTTTTTTGTCAATTCTTTTGAATTTTCCTCATAGACAATCATGTCCTCTGTGAAAAAAGACAGTTTTATTTCTTCCTTCCCAATCAGTATACTTTTTCTTTCATTTTCTCAGCTTATTGAATTAGCTAGAACTTCCAGTACTGTGTCGAAATGGCGTGATGAGAACAGACGTCCTTGCCTTGTTTCTGATCTTATTGGACAAGTTTCTAGTTTCTCACCATTAAGTGTGATGTTCCCTATAGGTTTTTTGGTACTTGTTCTTTACCAAATTGAGCAAGTTCCCCTCTATTCCCAGTTAACTGAGAGTTTTTATCATGAATGGAGTTTGGATTTTGTGAAATAGTTTTTCTGCATCTATTAATATGATCATGTGATGGCTCTTCTTTGGTCTGTTGATGTGATGGATTACATTAACTGATTTTCAAATGCTGAACCAGCCTTGCGCACTTGGGATAAATCCCACTTGGTTATGGTCTATAATTGTTTTTATATATTGTTGGATTTTATTTGCTAATATTTTGTTGAGGATTTTTACATTTACGTTCATGAGTGATACTGGCCTGTAGTTTTATTTTCTTGTAATGTCTTTGTTTGCCTTTGGTATTAAGGTGACGTCAGCAGCCTCATAGAATGAGTTAGGAAGTGTTCCCTCTGCTTCTATACTCTGAAAGAGATTGTAGAGAACTGGTATAATTTCTTCCTTAAATGTTTGGTGGAGTTCATGAGTAAAACCATCAGGGCCTGGTGCTTTCTGTATTGGAAGGTTATTAATTTCTGATTCAATTTCTTTAATAAGTCTTTTAAGATCATTTGTTCTTCCTGTGTGGGTTTTGGCAGATTGCGTCTTTCAAGAAATTGGTCCATTTCACGTAGGATATAAAATTTATGTCATAGAGCTGTTCAGAGTATTCCAGAATTATCTGTTTAATGTCCACAGGACCTGTAGTGATGTCCCCTCTTTCATTCCTAATACTAGTAATTTGAGTCCTCTCTTTTTCCTTAGTTAGCCTGGCTAGAGGCTCATTGCTTTTACTGATCTTTTCAAAGAACAAGCTTTTGGTTTTGTTGATTTTCTCTATTGAATTCCACTTTTCAATTTCATTGATTTCTGCTCTAATTCTTCTTATTTCTTCTCTTCTGCTTACTTTGGATTTAATTTGCTCTTCTTTTTCTAGTTTCCTAAGGTGGAAGCTTAGATGATTGATTTTACCTCTTTCTTCTTTTCTAATAGATGCACTCCATGCTATAAATTTCCCTCTAAGTGCTGCTTTTGCTGCATCCCACAAATTTTGATGACCTATGCCTTTATTCTCATTTGGTTCAAAATATTTTAAAGTTTCTCTTGAGATTTCTCTTTTGACCCATGTGTTATTTAGAAGTGTGTTGTTTAATCTCCAAGTGTTTTGGGATTCTCCACTATTCCTTTCATTACTGGTTTCTAGCTTAATTCCACTGTGGTCTGAGGGCAGACATTGTATGCCTTCTAATCTCTAAAATTTGTTAAGGTGTGTTTTATGCCCAGAATGTGGTATGTCATGATGAATGTTCCATGGGAGCTTGAGAAGAAAGTGTGATCTGCTGTTGTTGGATGAAGCAGTCTATAGATGTCAATTTCATCCAGTTGATTGATGGCATTGTTGAGTTCAACTGTGTCCTTGCTGATTTGTTGCCTGCAGGATCTGTCCATTTCTGATAGAGGGGTGTTGAAGTCTCCAACTACGATAGTGGGTTCATCTATTTCTCTTTGAAATTCTGTAGTTTTTGCTTCACATATTTGGATCCTCTGTTGTTAGGTGCACATATGTTAAGGATTGCTATGTCTTCTTGGAGAATTGACTCCTTTGCCATTATGTAGTGCCCTTCTTTATCCTTGATAACGTTCTTTGCTTTGAAGTCTGTTCTGTCTGAAATTAATATAGCTGCTCCTGCTTTGTTTTGGTCAGTGTTAGCATGGTATATTTTTCGCTATCCATTTACTTTTAATCTATATGTGTCTGTATATTTACAGTGGATTTCTTTTAAATAATATATAGTTTGCTCTTGCTTTGTGATCAGCTTTTCCAATCTCCAACTTCTGCTCGGTGCACTTAGATCACTGACATTCAAAGTGATTATTAATATAATTGGATTAATATCTACCATGTTGTTATAATTGTTCTTTGTTCCTTTTTTTGGTCTTCCACTCTTTTTCTGCGTTGTGTGGGTTTTTTTGAGTAAGAAATAAATATTTATTGTGTTAAGGACTTGATATTTGGGGATTTATGTGTTGAATTAGCTATTCTTTTCCCCCCAGATTTATTGAGAAATAATTGATAAACAAAGTTAACACACCCATCACCTCACACAGTTACCTTTGTGTGTGTATGACTATAGTCACCATGCCAGATGTTACATCCCCTGAAATTATTCATCTTATACCTGAAAGCTTGTACCCTTTGACTAGCATCTCCCCATTTCCTCCATACCCCAGCCCCTGGCAACCATTTTACTCTCTGTTTCTATGATTTTGACTTTTTTTAGATTCCACATATAAGAGAAATTATACAGGATTTGTCTTTCTCTGTCTGACATTTCATTTAGCAAAATGCTCACCATGCCCTGGGATGGGGGGCAGGTCACTTCCCTCTGCTGGTCAGTTGCCTCATCTGTAAATAGGGATAATGATGATTATTCTCACAGGTTGCCAGGGAGACCCAATGCAGTAATTAACAAAACAGAAATCATAACGGAAGTTGGTAACCCTTGTTGAGGACGGACCAAGCGCCAGGTGCCATTCAAACTGCTTTGTTATCCCCATTAAACAGACGGAAACTGAGGCACGAGGCCTTAAGCGATCTCCTCAGGGTCCTGTGGCTGGAGGTCCTGGCTTCAGATCTTCACATCCAGCCAGTTCGGTCTCGAGCTCCCGGTCACGTCCCCTCCTCCCCCTGGCCCACGCTCAGCCCACCTGGCAGTCACTGCCGCTTGCAGGGCCTCCCCACCTGTCCCCTGCCCTCCCGGCTTCCAGCGTCTTCAGCCTGGGATGGGACGCACTGGCTCAAGTGCGAGTCGGGTCTGGTCGGGTCTGGCCGGGCCCTGCAGGCCGGGCTGGTGACTATATAAGGCACAGCAAGAACACGGTCTAGGATGCACGATATTTTAGGGGCCTGCAAAAATGTTTCCACTTTAATTTCTTTTAAAATCAAAAGAAAAAAATGAATATAATAATAATGAATCCAGCCTGGATTATATTTGTCTTTATAGCAATGCAGTTGTAAAATATAATTTTAAATATATGTATTTTTTCTGGTGGAAGGGGACCATAAAGGACCAAAGTGCCTTGAGTCCCCGAAAATCACCACGTGGCCCTGACTGCAGGGCCTCCCACTGCGCGCAGGTGCAGGCAGACCCCTCAGCTGCCCTGCACCCTCCGCACCTCCCCTCTTGGCCCTCGGTGCTCCAGACATGCCTGACCATGACCAGGGTTCTGTCTCTGCCATTGCTCCCTGCTCCCCTAACACCCCCTCGTGACTGGCTCTGTCCGGCTCTCCCATTAAGGCCCATGTGTCACCCCCTGGGGAGACCTCCTCTGACTGCCCCACGCCCGCCCTGGGCCCCGGCACCCCCAGCCCCTGCGACCCCTCTGCCCAGACCTCGCAGCGTGCTGTGCTGGCTGTTTATGCCTCAACCAATCCCGCTGGTCTCTGAGCGGCTCCAGACTCATCCCCGAGTCCTAATTACCAAGTCACTGGGGCCAGGCCAGGCGCGGTGGGGGAGAGATGCTGATCCTGATGACAGCTGTCACTGCTGGAAACTGCTGTGCCAGGCCCTGGGCCAGGGCCGCTGGGACGGAGGGTCGAACCCCTGCTCCAAGGAGCTGATTCCTCAGGGGACAGGCAAAAAAAAATAAGCAAGTAATTCCAATCCAGATGAGCGAGGACATTGATGGGGCGAGGACGAGTCCCCATCCCAGGCCAAGGGTCTGCTGGGCCCTGAATGACGAGTCGGAGTTCCAGGCACAGGGATCAGCGTGTGCAAAGGCTCAGAGGTGAGTGCCACAATAGGCCTGTGTGGAGGAGGGTCTGCTGATGTTTGCTGGCAGCACGGAGCTTGGCAGAGCACGAGTGCCGCCTGCAACATTTGCGAGAGAATTTCACCGCCTGAGGGACAAAAACGACTGTAGTCAGACCGTGTGCCCATGCCCTCTTTCACTAAAAATAGAGTGTTGGCTGTCCTTGTCCTCAGATATCCCCTGATGTCTCCTGCAGGCCTGGCCTCGTGCAGGGTGCTGGGGACACAGCGGAGGCTCCGTCCCACGTCGCCTGCTGGTGGGGGACACACGGGTGGTGCGGCTGGCAGTGATGCTCGCAAAGGGCCACGGGGGCAGGAGGAGAGTGCATCTCATTGGAGGGTGTGGATGCTTCCTGCATGAGGAACACCGGGGCTGGGTGGAGCAATGGGCAGAAGGGCAACCGGGGGGCCCTGGAAAGTGGGGGTGCTCCTGAGCCGAAGCACAGGGGCAAGAAAGGAGGGGAGACGGGGTTGGACTGAACTGGAGAAAGTGCCACATGACGCTGGGAACCCCCCGGGGCAGGTGCAGGGTGGCCGCGGAGGGAAGCAGGGCAGGCAGCCTGGTTGGGTGTCGCTGGTGAGTTTCATCTTAGACTCTGAATTTCTAAAGAACAAAGCCACTTCCCCGGGAGGTAGGAGATGGGATGGGAGCAGGAAGAAAAGAGCTTGGACGTCGAGGGTCCCCGAGAAGGAGCTGGCCAAGCAAGTCAGGGAAGATGTTAGAACTCCGTGTCTTGCTGTGGCTCCCACCCTGCCTCCGCCCTGTGGCAGACCCCGCAAGCACGTGAATGTGAGTTTATTCGGGAGGGGATGAGTGAGGAAGTGTGAGGGGAAGGCAGGGAGGCCCCCGAGGGAGCTTTACCCAGGAACTTGCTCCAGCAAGTGGCCCCCTGGAGCCTAGTCCCGCAGGGGCCCCTGGGGACAGTGTGGAACACGTGGCAGGACTGACGGCTCGAGGGGCGAGGGAGCTGGGGTCATTGGCTGAGGGCTAATCCGGCGGGAGGAACGTGGACTTCCTGGCACTTGGGCCACCCCGCGCTGCAGCTGGGTGGACTCCGATGGCCCGAGAGGCTGCAGGGGAAGGTCTCAGGTCACGCAGTTGGAATCTGCTGGGTCAGCACGCCAGGTTCAGCGAGGGTGAGGGGATTCGGGAGGGGGTCAGCAGTGTTGGCTGCAACCTGACTTGAGAGCTGAGCAGAGCCTGGGGGCACCCATGAAACCCGGGTCCCTCTGAGCAATAGGAGTAGTTGAGGGGGCACAGCCATCGGGGCACCTGGGCAGAAGGGCCTTGAATACCCCTCTGAGCTCCCTGTGTCCTCAGAGGGGCTGCAGAAACTGCAGGCGAGGTCTGGACACGGGCAGGAGAGGAAGGAGAAACTCTGGGGTGGGGACACTGTGTGGCCTGGGCAGACCTGAAAATCAGCCACCAGGTGGGTTGTAGCCATCTCCGTGAACGCCAGCGTGGATCTTATAAAGCGTTGAATAGTGTGCCCCCAATTTACATCCACCCGGAACCTCACAATGTGCCCTCACTTGGAAATAGGGCCATTGCATGCTGTTACCTTAACATGACGCCACGCTGGAATAGAGTGGGCCCTAAATCCGTGACTGGTGTCCCTGTGAGAAGAGGACACATGGAGAGATGGCGGGGAATCACAGGGAAGGAGCCCAAGGGAAGACAGTGGCAGAGCCTGGGACGATGTGTCTATAAGCCGAGGGTTGCTGGCAGCCACCAGAAGCTGGAAGATGGCAGGAAGGTTTTCCCGGGGCCTTCAGAGGGAGTGCGGCCTTGTGACACCTTGATCTCAGACTCCCGGCCTCCAGAACTTCGAGAGAATAGATTTCTGCTGTTTCAAGCCTCCCAGTTGGTGGCCACAGGACACTGATACAGACTGCAAGGCCCCTCCTAATCCTTAGCCCCAGGAGTGTCCTGGGGCAGAGACACACCCCCGGGGACCCCAAACCAACTGAGACTGGGAACAGCGTGCAAAATCCACATTAATCTCCATTTTAGGAAAATAAAGCATAGCATTTCTGGGGCACCTGAGGCTGCGGGTGGGGGTGAGGCTGCCAGTGGGGGGGACTCCCGTGTCGGCTCTGGAGGGGAGGCGGGCCGACCTGGGCCCTCCCTGGCCGCGTCTCGGGTTGGGTCCCAGGTCGGCTTCATCCCTGAGCTCTGGGGCAGCCCTGCAGGGCCAGCGTGTGAGCAGCCACTGCGCCAGCCACCCCGCATTAATATTTGATAGTGTTGAATCGCTTTCTTCGGAGACAGAGAAAAACAGGCCATTACACGCGGGTGATAAGATGCGCTGGGCTGTTCAGCGGGCTCCCGCCTGTCCAGGGCCTGAGGAGGTCGACGAGGCTGTGAATAATTCATCTCTCTCTAATGATTTTTCTAGCTTTTCTTGGCCAGCGGGAGCTCGGCTGCTTGCTTCCTGGCAGTCCAGCCCAGCGCTCCGTCACTCTTGGTCACGACAACCTGAGCCTGAGATCACTCTTGCTGGGTGACCTAGGTCTTGGGCCTCAGTTTCCCCAGCTGCACCAGCAGGAGAGCTGTGTGCCCTGCGCTCATCTCTCAACCCCCTTACAAGAGGTGCAGAAAGGCTGGGGGGTATGGCACACAACCTGGAATCCAAAGCACCCCTGTGCTGTGTGACCCTGAGCTGGTTGTTTCACCTCTCTGGGCCTTCGTCTTGTTCTGTTAAATGGGGTTAGGAGCACTTCCTGCCCTGTCTCTTTCACTGGGATTTACTTCTGGTGCTTTGATTAAACATCTCTGAGTATCTCCTGGTACACAGCAAAGACTCTGATTCCTTTAATCTTTCCAGCCTCAGCGAGCCTGGATGATGCTGTCCGCACCGTGGACAGCATCTCAGTGGAGGAGGCGGCATGGGGCAGGGGATGAACCAGGAGGCGGAGTCTGTACTGTGAATGGAATGCAAGCACCCAGGGACCAGGCCAGAGGCCCGCGACAGGAGAGCAGAGGACAGGGCAGCCAGCTGTGCCTGCGAGGGTCTGCGAAGGCGCTTGGGGGAGCAGCTCTAGAATCATGATGTCAAGATAATAACCATGATGATGGTGATGAGAATAGTAAGACGGTGCCACACGAGACTGAATGGCGAGCTATCTCCCGCGCCCCTCCAGCTCGCCTTCACATTTTAAAAACTGCCTTTCATGCGTTCTTTGATTGAAACCCTTCAGGGGCTTCCTATTGACTTCAAATAACATCCGTGCTGCCCGCAAGGTCCCACGTCACCTGTCCTCTGCCTTTTTCAGACCTTTTCCGTCGTTTCCTCCTCTTGTTTCCTGCAATGCCCCGTCTTCCTTCTGTTGCACAAAAATGCCGAATCGATTTTCACCCTGGGGACTTCGCAATTGCCCTTTCTGCGCCTGGAGTGGTCCTCCACCTGCTCCCGTCTTTCCTTGAGCTTCTTCCATCTCAGAACAAACATCACCTCCTCACAGGGGCCTTCCCAGACTGCCCGTGTCCCTCCGCGCTCTCAGCCACATTTGCTGTGTATCCAGTCACCCCGTGCCGTTGCCGTCTGCAGCTTCCTACTGTGCTCCCTTCTTCGCCCGTTCAGTGTCTGTCTATCCCCCTCGGTTGTACACTCATCAGGGCAGAGACCACGGCTCGGGGATGCCTGCGTCTCAGGGGTCCCGGGGCTGTACACGGTAACCTCTCAGTGCCTTCTTGCCGAGGGTGAGAGCATTCTAAGCAACACCCTCACTTCCTGGTGCTCAGTTCAACGTGTCAGCCAGAGTCCAACCAGGAGACAGAACCCATATAACAGTTGGAACAAGAAATGTTTAATATAACGATTAATCACTATAAGAGGGTTTGGAGCAGCAAGGGCTCGGGTAGTAAGAAGTGAAGAGAATTTTAAAGATAGAGGGAGAGGAGAGCAGATATGAGGAGCAGTCGCTACCCTAGGAGCATCTGAGGGAGATGCCCCCCAGGGACCCAGGGCTGAGATGCAGCCCTCACTGGAGACGGTCTGGCTGCAGCGCAGTGGATGTGGTTTTTCAGAACTTGACAGAAATCCATCCCTTACAGTGGTGGAGGAGGCTGTTCAGGGGGAGAGATCTCTCTGGAGGCAGTGAGCTACAGAACCACCTAGAGAGAGCCCAGGGAAGCTCTGCCCACAGGGTGCTGCCAACCATGGCAGCAGGAGCCTGGTGCAGGAGAAGCTGGCACGCTGCAGGGGCCACTGGCCGGCACACCGGAGCCAGCAGAGAACCCCTCCCCCTGTTCTCTGTCCAGGGCCCTTGCTGCCTTAACGTGGTGCCAGCAGGCAAAGGAGGAACGATGAAAGGGCGCTGCTCAATTTTCACCCAGCAGGCAGTCCAGGGCCAATTTGGAGCTGAGGGATAACTGGCACACCCCGTCCCTTGGGCTGCTCACCTTCCCTCTGTACACTTCCACACAGGTTTAATAACCAAACAATGTTCTACTCCCACCTGACGAGATCCAGCTACGCATCTTACCAGTGACAAAGATCTTGCCCTCTCCCTGCAATGAGGAGCCACACGGCCCCGAGAGTCATAGTTTCCGTCGCTGGCTGCATTAATTACACCTCAGATTCAGCTGCAGTCCCACGGAAGATTCCCTCACCTACAGACTGAACTGTAAAGTTAGCTTCCAACACCTCGTACATAAAATAAAAGTGAGAAGGAGAGAGAAGGAGAAAGTGACGAGCCTATGTAAATAAGCCCGTACATAGAACCATCAAACAGAAGATGGGCCCAGCCACTATGGGACTCATTTCTGTAATTGAATCACGGGCCGTCATTGGTACCCACGGCTTCCTTCTCCCACTACCCATTCTGTACGTCCCCTGTCCTCAGCCAGAATCTCAGCTGGACGTTACCCAGTGGAGTGACCCAAACCTTCCTTCCCGAGGGCTCTGAGGCCTCAATCACCCCGCGTTATTTTGGGTGGGGTAGTTTTCCATCAGCTGTTACCTATTGGGCATAGACGTACGAAGAGGTGCCCTAGAGAATTCTCTGGATTCCATATACAGTCCTGCTTGTCCCCATCGTGTAGCAGCTGCCCAAATTCCTCTTGGAAATCAGGATCAGTCCGTCCCGTCATTGGAGTAATTTTTCTTTTTTTTCTGTGGGTTCAGCGGCTTTCAAACTGGCCTGGTGTTGGGCTCATCTTCTGATCAGCAAAACCATCGTTATGTCTCCTGGTGGAGGCCTCCCTCGGACCCCGGCACCGGACAAGCTGTGAGTTCAGTGGGGACGTGGCAGGTCTCACCACTCCACTTCTTTAAGGGGCCTTCGTCTCTGCGGGTCCCCCGGGGGAGGCGTTGCTGGTTCACTGTCTCGGATGGGAGCGGAAGTTCCAGGGGCTTCCACTAAGTTCCTCCCACCGTGACGGCCCTCACCTTGTGGGTCGGAGAGCCCAAGTGTGACTCAGAAAGTGGCAGAATATGTCTGTTCCAACTGGACACTTGAGAACGGGGGAGACCACCACAGGGGGTGTCCCTGGACCGACGGGGCCCCTCTGAGTCAGACCTGAGCTGAGCCTCCGTCCACCCCTATCCACCCCTTGACGTCTGGGCTCCACCGGCGTGGCCTCATCCTCTGTGCTCACGCCTGGCCTGAAAAGCTGGGTCCCCACAGTGGCGCCGTGGGCTGCAGGCGTTCTGCTCCCTAACGTGTTTTCAGTTCCTTGTGAAGGGAGCGTCTTCCGGGCCTCCTTGTGGAGCGTGCTTGAGGGCTGCGCGTGCACGTTCACATTTTAGATCCCGCCCGATGGTCCCATCCCCTTCAGCCTCCACATTCCCTTGTCCACATCATGCAGAGGACACATCTCAGCCTCGTGAGCTGTGGGCCACCGTCCAGTCCACGTTCCAGTCACCCACCCTAGTAAGCTGTCAGAGCCACTTCCAGGCGGCAGTGGGCGGACTCCAAGATGGCTCTCGAAGACCCCTGCCTCTTGGTGTTTGCGCCTTTGTGACATTCCCTCCCCCAGAGTGTGGGCAGGACCTGTGACAGACTTCTAACCAATAGCACATGACGAAGCCAACGGATGTCACTGCTGTGGCTGGGTTACCTACGACGGTGGCTTCTCCCTCCCTAGCAGACTCTATTGCCTTCTCAGCTTGCAGGCGTCGACAAAGCAAGGGTGTCCACGTGGAAGAGGTCCGTGAGGACAGCCTCCAGCCAACAGCCAGGTGGTCCCTGGGGCCCTCAGCCCCACAGCCAGCAGAGAGCTGAATTCTGCCAGCAGCCATGTGAGCACAGCGTGGGCCTCCAGACGAGCCCCCAGTCCTGGCCGACGCCTTGATTGTAGCCTGTGAGAGGCCTTGGAACAGAGGACCCAGTGAAGCCGTGTCCAGATTGCTGACCCGTGGAAAGTGTGAGATAATAAAAGTGTTTAGGTAATTGACTGCATAATTGATAGATAGTTATACAGGCCAACACATTGAATCTAGACTCTCTAGTAAGTGCAGCCATGTCAATCGTGTTTGGCCTGATCTAATATGAAATGCCTCCCCCTTTGGTCTAACGCCCGTACGATCCTCTCCTGCACATGTTCCCCAGGTTACTGCCAACCTATGTTAGCAAAGCCTCGCCAGTTCTTTAGGTGGCTAAGCTTTGGATGGTCGGAGTGTGTGCCTGTCCACCTGGAGTATGTTGAGAGTGGACCCTAGGTGTTGGTCTAGTGGCAACAGGGGGTGGCTGTGACGGGTCTTAAGAACGAGCAGCCCCTGTCAGGGCCCCAGGTGAGGTTTCACAGGGTCTTCAGGCAGAGGAAGGCTCATCTCTTCACCCACGAGAAGGAACGCCCCCTCCCCCGGTAGCGATCTGGGGGTACAAGACTGACAATCTCACCTGGATCCAATCAGATGGCCCCGTTCCAGGTTTCGAGATCCTATTCTTTCCTAATCAATGCCCTAACTTTCTCAGAGACACTCGTTGAGAGTGCGAATTCAATTGTTGTAATTCAGCAACCTGCACAATTAAATTTTGTATTTGATTTTCAGTAATGTCAGCCTTGCAGCCAAAAGAAATCAGAGCTTCCTTCAGAGCTGTCATGGAGCTCACTGGTTCTCGCACTGTGCCCTGAGCTGAGGGCAGACGGATCCGAGCTCGTTGCTTGCTCTTCGTAAGCACTCAAGTGCCCTGGGGAGGATCCAGGGCTCATTAAATCCTCCTCGTCTTCACGGCTGCCACTGCGGTCAAGTCCAGCATCCGCCCGGGCTCCTTGGGTGTGAACCACTTCATCACAATCAACAACAGGCCATGGTTTGATGAGCTGTGATGCTACTGCATTTGTGGGTAACTGACACCCCATTTCCCATCGGTGGGGACCTCAGCCCTGTGTTCAAGCCCAGAGGCATGGCCAAACGAGTCTCTAAACCTCACCAACCACCTGCAACCACTGCTGGGCCCAATTTTGTATCAGTCAGGGTCCAATCAGGAGATGGAAACCACACAGTAACTTGAGCGGGGAAAGTCTATCTTACAGAATTATTACCCATAACAGGGATAGGCAAAATGACGGATTGGCTGGCGAGAAGTAAAGAGATCTCTAAAGAACACGGGAATAGCAGATACAAGGAGCAACTACTGCCTCTAGGACTGAGAAGGAGCCGCCAAGGAAGAGGCCCCCAGCCCTGGACCGAGAGCCACAGACTGCTGGCGGAGGGGGTTGGGCTTCCCTGACCGGCAAAGAGGCCGCTGTGGAGCCAGGCTGGCAGAACCTGTTGGAAATCCACCACTGGCAACTTGTCAGAAAGCTGGCCATGGGGGTGTCCTGGCAGAAGCAGTCCACTACGAACCGTCTAAGTGGGGCACTGGAAGAAGCTTCTGGCTGCTCAGTAGGCGCTGGATGCTCTGTACCGCAGGGGCCGATGCTGGAGCAGCTCAGCGTGCTGCGGGGGTCCACCCGGCCGCCCGCGGGGACCAGCGCGGGAAGTCCCTTCCTCCCGCGCTGTCCCTCTGACGCCTTCTCCTGACACAGCACCGTGCCAGCAGGCCCCAGAAGACTGTTTGAGGGGCAGGCGAGACAGGGTACATTTGGAGCTGAGAGGTAGTGAATGGATGACTGACATGGACAGAAGCTAATGAGGCCCTCTCAGAAAACAGACATTCGCTCCTTCATACCTTTGCCCGCATTCCTGAGCTCTGCTCGCTAGGTTATGATCTTTCCTCTTTCCTCTCGGTCTTCTTTTGCATTTTAAGTGAGGTTCGTATCACGGGGTATCCAACAGCCGAACTCAGCGGGTCACAGACGCGAGGTGCTGCAGTTTTCCACATGAGGACTCGAAGGCGGAGGGGAGTATCCTCCCGTAACAAGTCCTGTGGGGCTGTTTTGGGGGACCTTTGGACAATGGGGACCCTCAGGCTAACTGCTTCCACTTCAGGGATTAAGGTCTTATTCTGAGAGGAGAGAAAAGCCCCCTCCACCCTCCTTGTCCACCCTCAAGCCTCTGTGTCTTGTACCTCAGCCCCCTACCTCCTGTTTGGGTTGAATTGTGCCGCCCAAATTCCTTTCTTGGTGTCCTAACCCCAGGACCTCAGACTGTGACCTTACTTGCAGCAGAGTCTTTACAGAGGTAATAAGTTAAAATAAAGCCATTGGGGGGCCCTAATCTACTTTGACTAGTGTCCTATTAAGAAGTGGAAATTCGGACACCGAGACACACACAGAGGAAGATGGCCATGTGAACAAGAGGAGGAACCAGCCCTGCCGACCACCTTGATCTTGGACTTCCAGCTGCCAGAACTGCGAGACGCTACATTTTGTCCTTTAAGGCACTCGGTTTGTGGTATTTCGTTATGGCAGCTCCAGGAAACTGGTATAATTCCCAAATGCAAATGGGATCACGACAGCACAGTGGTCAAGCTTGTGGCCTCTGGAGTCCAGTTAGCTGCTGCTAATCCCAGTCACTCATTCTCTAGCTGTGTGACCTTGAGCAAATTCCTCAGCCTCTCTGTGCCTCAGTTTTCTCTCTTGTACAGCGGGGGAATGACAGCACCCACACCAGCCATGCTGACTGACTGGTGTAAATGAGTGATGCTCTTGGACTACACAGGGCAGCAGTTAGCAAGTGCTGCAGGGGCCTCAGGCCTGCCTTGTTGGGGAGAAGCCAGCAGAGGAAGGGGAGCGGGGGTCCTCAGGGGTCCCAGAACCAGGGCTTGCACCGTCGGTGCATGACCATGGAGCAGTGGCTCGCACCCAGGATGGGCTGTCATGTCCAGCCTTCAGACCCTCCAAATCCTGACCATCACCCACCTACCCCCCGACAGCCTTAAGTCGCCTTGTCCCCACTCAGCCCTGTGTGCCTGGCAGGGAGACGGTGGGGCTCCCAATGGATGGGGAAACTGAGGCTCAGGGAGGAGAAATGATCTCTCCTCACACACTGAGGACTCCTCTGAGTCAGAACTTGAACCCAGGTCTCTGGGCTCAAATTCAGTGCCCTTGCTCTGTGAGACACTGCCTCCTGGTGGCTGCCTCAGCCAGCAGCAGCGGCAGGGGCCGGGGATTCTCCTGTGGCATAATGTGAGCTTCCCTGGGGTGGCCACGCCCCACATGCAAGCACCCCCAGAGTTTCTGATCGCCCTGGCCCCCCCATCCCGAGAAGCCACGTGGGGTTCCTATGGATGGAGTCCCCACTGTGCGCTAAGTACTGAAGGTGATCCTTTCATTTCACCCTCCCGCAACCCGGCAAGGTGGGTGCCGTCACCCCAATTCTAAGCGGAATGGGGGGGGGCTAGGAGAGGGAGGAAGCCAGGCTCAGAGAGGCCACACTCGCCCACAGACACACAGTGGGGCAGCACCAGCCCTGCGGCTGGAATCCACACCGGAGGGAGGATACACCGCCCACCTCACTCCTGGTCTCCGGGAACCCCCAACACTCTCCTCCCTGGAGGCGGAGTTGGGTGCAGGAGGGGTGCCCAGGGAAAGCTCCCCCCAGGAAGGCCAGTCCGGGCTGGGCAAACGACAGGTGCTCCAAGGAGGTGGGGGTGGGAGACGACAAGAAACGGGGTCGCGCCCTCCCAGCTGCGTTTTGGGTGGGCTTCCCATGCGGGTCTGGGTGGGCAGCAGGAGTCCCCTTCAAAGGGCCTTGGGGAACACTCTGGAGCGACCTTTGCCACCCAGCGCTCGCTAATGATCAGAGTGGGAGTAAATGGAGCCGGGCCTGCGAGTAATTGGCCCCAGGGGGCAGAGGCCGCGCAGTAATGAGGCGCGCGCCCCCCTTGGGTCAGAGGCCACCGGCGCCACCGCGCCTGGGACGAAACTTTCAGCGGCTGCTTTTCAAGGTTCCAAAAAGAAAGAAGGGGGCAGAAAGGAAAGGCGTTGTTTTCGTGCCTCTTGCTTCATTTGCATAAGGTGAAAAATGTTTCCATAGAAACAACCGGAGTCTGTAATTTTTGAATAACGATTTCTGCACAAAGCACAACCTGTCTTTTTGCGAAAGAGGATTAAGAAATTCTCAGCAGCGTTTCCCAGCACAACAAAAGGCGAAGTCTCGCAACACTGAGAGAGCTGCTCCGGAGAGGAGGGTCTTGGCTCAGGACCCGCCCTCGCTGGCCTCAGTTTCCCCACTTGTGAAATGCGGCGAGGGAGGGCTGGGTTAGAATCCGCGGTGATAACTTCGTGCGCATCAGCGGGGCGGGGCGTCGCGGGGGCTGGTGTGAAATTCCCGCCCACCCCCCCCCCCCCCCCCCCCCGCCCCGAGCCGGGATGCAGACGCCGGAGATCTGGCTGAGTTTTAACGAGCTTTCCAGAAGAGGCTGGGGCCTAGGCCCGAGGGCCATCCGGGCTGCAGGGGAGAGGTCGGGCGGCCCCCGCCCGGGCCCGCGCCCGGTCCCCGTGGCGCCTGGCCCGGCTCACCGCAGCGGGAGGCGGGAGCTGCGCTCGGCGCCTCTGCCCCCTTGTGGCCCGAGGGCACTGCAGCATCCGCTCGCCCCGGGCGCTCCCCGAGGCCGACGCCGCCCAGCGGCCGGCCACCCTCGAGGGGCTGCGGCCCCAGGGCCCGGGGGTCGGGTCAGGCGGAGAGAGGGACCCCAGGACCATCCTGGAACTGGCCCTCCTCCCCAAGTGTCTTGGCAGACAGCCTCCCTACAAATGGTAGGGGCATCCCCCAAGGTGCCCCAGGGAGGGGCTCCCGAGTGCCTTGGGGAATGCAGATTCCTGGGCCTAACTCTGTGGGTCAGGATGTGGAGGCTGAAGCCCACAGGGCTGAGCCAAGAGGGATGTGGCTGCTCCCCCACATCGCAGATGGGAAAACTGAGGCTCCCACCCAGGAGACGGTGCGTGCTCCGTCCATCCTGGGGCCCCTGCCGCAGTGACCAAAGCAGCCGGGTTTTCTGGGGTCTGCAGACTACGGTGTCATCCCGGAGAGAGTCCAGGGTCTTTATTTATTCTCCTCATTTAGCCGTGGGTTGAGCTATTGCGCTGGGGCTGGAGCCGAGCGGGCAGAAACGCTCGGTATCTCAGGCTTAATTATAGCCAAAGGAGCTGGGAGAAATGAGCCTTGAGCCGCTGGTGGCTCCGACGCAGGAAGACAGCCTTTCCTCTTTCTTTTTAAGAAATGCATATATGATGCCTCCCTGATTAAGCAATTTCGACTCCGCTGGACAGTGGTCTTCGGGGCAGGAGTGCCTGCCCTTGGCCCAGCACCTCTGGAGCCCCTCCTCCCCCAGGAGGCTCCGGGTTGTCCTGTGCTCCCCTGGGTGCCAGGCCGCTGGGCGTGGCTGCATCTACTCCTGTAGGAAGGGCTGCACCATGGGGGTGGGGATCCAGGTTCAGAAGACCCCCGTGTACCTAGCCCGCTGCTGGTGGTCTCCGGTAGGGACGGCTCCTGATGGTGCAGGTGAAACAGAGAGGCAGCCGGACCCTCCGGCAGTGGGTCACGCCCTCTGGGGGTTCAAGGGTGGGCCCCCAGCCTGCCAGGCTGCAGTTTCCTGCCTCACAGGTGCAAAGCCCCTTGTCTACTGGAAGGTCCCCCCTGCTGAAGCTGTCCAGCAGCAAAGGACAGAACCAGAATCCAGGTCGTCCAGCCCAGCCCTCGGTCCTGCACCAGGACAGCCTTCAGTCAGGTACAGCCCAGGCAAACGGTGGGGGGTGACCAGAGGCCTCACAGATGGGGCCTTGTGCTGTGTCTTTGGGAAAGAGCTCATCACTAGACAGACAAGCCCTTATCTGCTGTGTGACCTTGGGAAAGTTACTTCATCTCTCTGAGCCTCAGTGTCCTTGTCTGTGAAATGGGGCTTTTGTGAGGGCTGCTGGGAAGATTAAAAGTGAGTGTCACCATGAGCAGCCAGGTCAGGGACAAGGTCTCCTCTGCTTAGAGGCAGTGAAGGAAAACGGGGCCTTTGTCCTTCCCCAGCTGGAGTCTTGGAGGAGCATGGCTGTCCAGTGGGAACGGAAGTGTAGGCCCGCGGGCCACTTTGAAACAGTGAGGGCTGGTTATCCTCGGCCACAGGGCTCCGCCAGCCGCAGATCGCCCAGGGGAGCGGCCGCAGGAGTACGCAGCCAGCCGGATGCTGATGGCCCCAACTGGTGTGTCGGCGAAATGGGGAGACCGCCAGCCTCGGAGCGCTCTTATGGGAATTCAAATCGGGGACAGGGTGAATGCACTGGGAAACTGTGGAGCCCCCTGGGGACACAAGGGATGGTTTTCGTGATGTAACTCCGTCCTCACAATACTGTAAAGGAAGCACGCGTGAGAAACTGAGGCACGCGGAATGAGGCGGCTGGCCCAAGGCCACCCAGAGGGGAGACGTTGCAGCTCAGCTTCGGGTGGTCCAGCCGGGTGGCATCTCAACTTACACAGTTTCGGGGGGGCGGTCCCTCGAAATCAGGTCAAAATCAGGTCAAGGGCAAATAATATTCAGAAGAAGAGAAATCTCAATGAATGTTCCACTTTAAAAGTCTGACAAATATCACAGATGTCAGCGGGGCCGGGTCCCTCCTGCTGGGACAATCCTGCCCTGGCCATGAGTTAAACCCAGATGTCTGACTCCTTCTCCAGTGCTCTTTCTGCCAAAGCAGCTCCCCGCAAGGCACCTGGTTTCCTGTGAATGAGTTTCTTTGCCACTGGAATGAACCAAAGGTTCAGATCAAGATTTCGAAATGGTTTTGCCCTGCCTGCCTCCACAGCACCCCTTCCCAGAGCGGGGAGCCGGGAGCTGGCACAGATGCTCTTTCTTGGAGGCGGGGTGGGCGGAATTGGGGGACTAGGCAGCTTCAGAGTTCTGTGCCCGTCTCCATATTCGCTCTGCTCACTGTCAAGAAACTCCCGCCCTCCCCGGATCCTGAAGACGCGGCTCCCCAGTCAGAGAAGAGCTGGATGGAGTTTTGCCACCTGGACAGGAAAGTCAGTCGGAGGGAACAGCTTTGAATGCCCGCGTCCAAAAAGGCAAATGGGGCTGGGAAAGAGGACAGCGCCCTAAATTCTTTTTTGACAAAGGCAGTCTCACCGCCACAAAGGCGAGGAGAAGGGACCCCGGGAAAGAGGGATGATGTTGCTCGTGGAAGAACTTCTCTGGAGTGTTTGGGGAGCTGTCCTGTGAACTGGGCGAAGGCAGAAGGTGGGCACGCTGGGGTCCCTCGTCAGGAGGTGAGGAGGAGCAGCTCACGATTGAGGGCGGGAGGTGACTGTGGGGGGCTGGGCTCCGAAGCCCCCGGCGGGCGGTGCTGAGCCAGCTGCTGGAGGAGGCCCCGCTCCCAGGAACACAGGTAGGTCCCAGCTCAGGTGGCCCTGTGTCCGCGGTGGGCAGGCAAGCTGGGTGCCCTGGCACGGGGAGGAGCCATGCGGTGGTGAGGGGTCAGAAGCCAAGGGGCCGAGGAGTCCCTCTCTGTCTTTGGGATTCCCTTTGTCTGGGTGAGGTTCCCTCCAAGGTGGACACTTGGTGGGGGCAGTGGAGGTGGGGGTGTGCGAGAGGACAGCAATGGTGGCGTTCGAGGAGAAATGGCCCCTGAAGGGTGCACAGGTTTTGGGGGTGTGTGAAAGGCAGAGGGGAGCCGCTGCGGATGAGACAAGGGGGAGGAGCCGGAGATGGGCCACTGAGACGGGTCTTGGGGAATGGGCAGTAGGTGGGAGGAAGAACCTTCCAGCAGGAGGACACAGCCCAGCAAAGGCCTGGAGGCAAGTGAGGAGGCCCCCTGCACCGGCGGCTCTGCTGGGTCCCAGCGGTACAGCCAGGGCACCCGATGTGGCCAGGAGAAGCGTCGGGAAGGAGCAAGAAGGCCAGGGGGTCACACCAGGCTGGGCCCTGTCTCCGGTGGCAGGAGTTGGGACTGATCCACGGACAATGAGAGCTACTGAAGGGTCTTGCTGGGGGTGATGAGGTTCCATTCGTGATGTGGCTCAGGTAAAGGGGAAGCAGTGGAGGCTGTAGCCTGAGGCCAAGGAGGAGGTCGCTGGGTCATGGAGAGAGACAAGGATGAAGGCCCTAGGCCACTCCTGAACTTGCCAGCCTCTGCCCTGACACCAGCAGGCTTCTGGAGATTTCCTCCCTGCTCCTTCCTCCTCCCCTCCCACCTCCCAACCTCCTCTCTTTCCCTCCTCCCCTCCCTCCTCCCCTCCCACCTCTGTGGCTCCTCTCTTTCCCTCCTCCTCTCCTCTCTCCCTCCTCCCACCCACCTTCCCTCCCTCCTCTCTTTTCCCAGCTTTCCTCCCCTCTCTCCTCCCTCCTCCTTTCCTCCTCCTCTCTCTCCCCTCTCTCCTTCCCCTCTTCCTTTCTCCCCCCTTCCTTCCTCCCCTGCATCCCCTTTCTTCTTCCCTCCCTCTCAGCAGCTGCAGCTGAAGGTCTTTGTCCCTGGACAGCAGCCAGGAGCAGGCGGGCTGCCTCAACCTCCCTCCCCTCCAGCCCCAGGGACATCCTCCGGAGCCCCCGCACCCCAGCCAGCCTGTGCACCCCTTCCCAGGCCTGGCCCCTGGGTGGCTTTCTGCAGGGAGGAGAGGGGGCAAGGCAGCCCCCCGAGCAGAGTCCAGTCATCACAGAGGGTCCCTCTGCTCTGCCTCAGCTGCAGACCTATCACAGCGCAGGCCAACCTGGAGCCATGCGGGCCCACCGGGTGCCTGCGTGGCGGAGCCCACCCACCGTAGTCCAGGCTTAGAGGGCCGCGGGCTGGGCAGGGCAGCACCCCGGAGCCTGGGTGGTCGGGGAGGCAGGACAGCCCCTCACCTGGGGATGCGCTAGCAGGTTCACCCCGACCTCCCTTCAGGGCTGGCCACCCCAAGCTGCAGAGGACCCTGCTGGGAGCAACCCCCTGATGGTCACTGGGCACACAGGAAGCTCCCAAGAGGATGAGCTGCCCCAGGAGCACAGCTGACACCTGACAGCTGCCTGCCCACACTCTCAAGACAGTTGCCCCACCTGTCAGACCGGCTGGAATCCTGCTCTGCCCACCCTAGGGGGCTAATGGAGAGGGTACAATGAGGCCACCGTAGGGGACGCCCTTTGGAGCGACCAAGCACCCCTGGAAAGCTGGGGCTGCGGTGCTGTGGGCGCTGGGATGTGGGCCCCACACAGCAGGAAGAGAGCAAGATGCGGAGGGAGGGAGCTGGGAGGGTGGCCTTGGGCCCAGCACCAGGCCAGCCTCCTCAACGAGCTGCTCCTCCGCCCCCTCCCAGCAGGGGGCGGCCGTGACCCCCCTCTCAGGGCTTTGGCTTCAGCGAGGCAGGGAAGTCGCCTCCAGTCCCCTTCCCACGGGGCCTGAGCTGGGCTGGCTGCCACGCCAGGCAGGCCTGGGCCACAGCTGGGGGCAGCTGCCACACTCACTGCCTCTCGGGGGCCTCCCTCGGCCCGGCCTCCGCCATCCTGGAAAGGAGGCCCCTGGGCTGGGGGACGCGCAGTCAGCCGGCACCCACACGGCCAAGCGACCTAGTGGTTTTCCATGGGGGGCCAAAACGAAGCTCCGGGCTCCATTTTCCTGCAAAACCCAAACGGAAAGCCTGGAACCCGTCAGTGGCTATGGAGGGCGGGGCCACCCCGCCAAGGAGACCCAGATGGGCAAAGGGGCTGGGAATGTGATGGGGTTTGCATCCTGCCTCAGCGCTTCCCTCCCCTCCTCCAGGCTCAGTGGGCCGGGGGAGCCCGAGGGCCCAGGGGTGCACGGGACAAGATGATGTAGGAGAGCCTCAGCGCCCTGGAGGCACACCCAGGTGCTCAGTACCATGAGCCCCTTGGGCTGCCTGCTCAGGGACTCAGTTTACCCATCTCATTAAAGGACAGAGTTGCCAAGAGCAGTAGTTTTCACAGACTTGGGGGCCCAGCGGCTGCTCTAGGGGTCTCTAGGCCCCTAACTCTCTTTTCAACCAGGGCAGCCACCTTAAAATCTATTCTATGCTGTGGGCTTCTGGGTAAGAATTTGCTGGAACCCTGAGTAGACGTCCACAAAGGGAGGCCCCCGCAGCCCTCCCATACCCGAGCCTATCTGAGCAGGAGCCCAGCAGCCTGCAGGGCGGGGAGGGGGGCTTTGTAGGAAACAACTGGTTTCAGGATGGCCCTTAGCCAGCTGTCACCCAGCTCAGTGACCTCCTTGCAGACTTCTAAGCTCTGGGATTCCAGGAACTGTCAGAAAGCAGAGTGGAGTGCCTCCTGAGAGATGGAGAAGGGCAGGACAGGGCAGATAGCGCTGAATGACCCACCCGTCCCCCGTGCCTCAGTTTCCTCGTCTGGAAAATGGGTATAATAAGAGTACCTCCTCCTAGAGTTGCAAGGATTAAATGAGATAATGCATCTAAAGCTCTTAGTGTGGGTGGCCGGGCGCAAAGTAAGTGCTCAATTAATGGTAACGGTGGTGGTCACTATTATTCGTATCATTATTAATATCCCCAGAACCCACAGGACCTCCTTTGGCTTCTACAAGAACACACATGGAGTCAGCTCACTCCAGCTCTTTCCCTGGACTCGTCTTCCTGAGGAAATGGAGAGCAAGAGGCCCAGAGAGGGGAGGCGCCCAGCCCAGCATACTGGGAATAGAGTCGGAGCCAGTTGTCGAGCTTGGACTGGAAGGGCCACTTCGGTAAATTGTGCACAGGAAACAAGGTTGCACCCCTGTGGGAGCCGGGGAGGGAACCAAAGGCAGCTTTGATATGGCAACTCGGGGTGGAAGCCGGCCACCGCGGCTCAGGGGTGCCACTTTCTGCCGGAGCCACTGACTCTGAAGGCTGCTCTTGGGCTTTCCTCCTAATGTGCTGGGTGCGGATGCGTTTTTTTCAGGGCCCCATCAAAGAAAACGCAATAATGATGCTTCTCACTTAACAGTGATGCTTTAGCATGAATTATTCACATCAGAGATGAAACAGGGACTCTGCAAACTGGGCCAGCTGAAGCAGTCCCTTTCCCGGGGACTATTTTTATCTTCTTTCACAGTCTTTCATCTTGGGAGACATGCGGGCTCCCTTTGCGGTGTGGGGAGCCCATCGCACGGAGCCTAGTTGGCAGGATGTCAGGCCTGAAGCGCTGGGCGCCTCGGAGCCTCTGCCTAGGGTACAAAACCGAAGAAACCCGAGGAAGCGCGGATGATGGGGCCGCGGCACTGCTGATGGGGGTGGCCCAGGTTCTGGGGACCCCGTGTTTCTCAGTTTTGGAGGGCACGTGGAGGCCTGGTCCCTGGCCTTGGGCCTGGAGTCATGACGAGGAAGTCATTTTGCCCCTTGCTTTGTCAGCATCCGATTCTTCCTAGCATTCGCTATGTCTAGAATGCTGCGTGGAGCTCTCGGGAAAGGATGTGTGGGTTCCGGCAGGGCATCGGGAGCAGCCAGCCCTGAGGGAGGAAGGGACCGGGGGATTGCCAGGCTACTCAGGGTCAAGGGGGAACCAGCAGGGTCCCAAACTCTGCAGGTCGTGCCAGCCCAACACTGTCAAACTCATCCATGCCCATTTGTTTTAAGTAGCGCCCTAGACCCTTGCTGTCCCAGACAGATGCCACCAGCCTCGGGGCCTCTCGAGCACTTGAAAGGTGCTTGGTCCAAACTGAGATGTGCTGTGAGTGTAAACAGCGCACTGGGTTTCAAAGACAGTGCGAAGAAGAATGTAAACGATCTCATTAACAATTTTCTATATTGGATACATGTTGAGATGGTAATATTTCAAGCACATTGGGTTAAATAAAATATACTATTAAAATTAATGGCACCTGGTGGTTTTACTGTCTTAAACGTGGGCACTAGCAAATTCAAAGTTACGCACGTGGCTCCCATTTGTGGCTCGATTTATGCTTCTGCGGGAGAGCGCCGCCCTAGAAGGGAGCCTGGGAAGATGAGAGCGGGCGGCTGTCTCTTGTGGGTGGAATTACGGAAGACTTTTTTTCCCCTTTTACACTTTCTCTGCATTCTCTAAGTTTTGCAGAAACTTCAGAACCAGCCCCTCTTGCTTTCTATCAGAGAAGGCGCAGCTACTATTGTTTTTACCGAATGCCCAGGCTCCTGGGAAAGCGGAGCTTTGCTGAGCAGCAGCCCTAGAAGGGACAGTGTCACTAACCGCGCGGTGAGAATGGCTCGGGGAACAGCAAGAGAGTGGGGAGGGTGGGAGCCACCAAAGATTAGAACTGGGGCTCAGGGCCCTGTCAGGCAGGAGCCCAAATGAGGGGTCACAGGGAGGTCTGCTGGTGTGACACAGGAAGTGGCCCCAGCGATGGCTGTGGCCTGCCGGGTGTGCCTTTTCAGGGGTACGTGACGGGAAGCTGCTGTCTTCCTGCTGGGGGCCGGCTGGGCCCATCCATCACTCCTGCAAAGAGTGGAGGCCACTCTGGAGCGGAGCCAAGGTCGGGAGGCCCAGGAGAGAAGGGGGCAGGGCTCCGCCTCCCGTGATGAGATGTTAAAAATAGAGACCCTGCTCGCTCATGGCTTACTGTGGTGCTGGGCGCAGTTGCACACCCTCCACGTGCATTAGCTCATCTCTGCCTGGATCACCAGCCTTTGAGAGAGTAAGTGTTCTTATTCCTACTTCACAGATGAGGAAACTGAGGCACAGAGCCCTTCAGTCGCTTGCCTGGGTCTCAGCGAGTTAGACATTCCTTCGTGGGGTGAACTTACCCGTCCCAGCCACCAGGGGCACCCTTTGCAGCAGCCTAAACCCTGGACCAGCGCCGTCCAACCGAAACGGAACGTGAGCCACATTTTAAAAAAGAAAGGGGAAATGTACTACTAATGTATTTTCTTTAACTCAGTATATCCAAAATATTATCATTCTGACACGTAATCAACATAAAAATTATTATTTTTCTTCTTCTCTTCCCCAAAGCTCCCCAGTACATAGTTGTATATTCTAGCTGTGGGTCCCTCTGGTTGTGGCATGTGGGACGCCGCCTCAACGTGGCCTGATGAGCTGTGCCATGTCCGCGCCCAGGATCCAAACCAGCAAAAACCTGGGCCACCGAAGTGGAGCACGAGAACTTAACCACTCAGCCACGGGGCCGGCCCCCAACAGAAAAATTATTAAGAGATGTTTTACGATCTTTTCTTGTCGAGCCACGTCTTTGAAATCCGACCTCTCGTTCACACAGGACACCTCTGTGTATGGATCCTATGCATTTTAGGCGCTCACTAGCCGCACGTTATCAGTGGTTACCATATGGGACAGTGCAGCCCTAGAATCTGGAAACTTAAAATCAAAGAACTAGCCTGGGATGGCAACTCGGTCCATCTTCTTGGCCAACCCTGACGGTCGGTGCTGGCTGCCTAGAAGCCTGTGTTGAGGAGGATTCCGAGGCAGTGTCTGGATTGGTGCTGTGGTTGACTAGCAATACCTGCCTTGAACATGGAAGGGGGGCTGTGGAAGGGCCTGTGCCTCCGCGGGGGAGCATGCGGGGCACAGACTGAGGGTCCTTTGGTGCGCCGCCTCCTCTGCTTTCCTGCAGCTTTTACTGTCTGCCTCTGGCCAGGCTCCGTGTATACAGCCTGGGTCCTGGCCCTGTTGGCTGCACCTCCGCCCTCCCACTGCGTGACTGCAGACGGGCCACTTTACTTCTCTGAGCCTCAGTTTCCACATCTGGAAAACGGACATAAGAACCCCTACTTGGCAGGACTGTGGTGAGGACTAAAGGAGATGAAACAGGGGTGGAGTGGGTGGTAGCTCCCCGATCGTCCTTCTTTTCAATTCTGTGTCCCCCCACCCTCCACCCCACTCGGGACGCGGGCGAGGTCTGTTCCCACCCAAAACCCTCTCGGGAAGCACACAGCTCCTTGTTGCGCCTGCCCAGGAATTCCTCTGCCTCGTCCAAGGCTGAGTGGGGCCTCCCGCTCCCCTGCTCCCTCCCAGCTGTGCTCCTTGGGCCCCTCCTGCAAGGCCGAGGGTGGCCTCCGGCCTCGGCAGGCAGCACAAGAGCCTATCGTCTCGGCCGCCCAGGCAGGCCTGCCGCTGCCAGCTCCAAGCGGGGCCTCTGGGCCTCTGGGACGGCTGCCTGTGCCGTGCTTTAATCACTCCCCCCCCCAGCCCCTGCCGACAGGGACGGCCCCGTCCCCCCTCCCCCAGGACGGGCTTTCCTCCAGCCCAGCACGAGGGGGTCTCCCGCGGCCCCGTGCAAGTTCCCGCTGCTCCCAAGACACCCTGGGTCCTCTCGTGGGGAGGAATTTACATCCGGCGACATCTGGCAGAGAATGAACGGTAAATGGTGAACGCGCCCGCGAGGCAGCCGCTCCAATTAGGGGACAACTAGCTTTTGCTTTCTCTAAGTATGACGGGGAAAGCAATTCTCTGGCCAACCGAGTTTAATCAAAATGTTTTATGCAAGACGAAGCCCTGACCCTGACAAATCTTCCCCCTCTTGCTGGAAATTAAACAAATATATTGTCAGCGCAGATTCCAATGAGCGCATAAACAGATGCGGGGCCCGTGGAGTCATGAGGTTACGGGGTTTCAACAGACTGAGATGAGCAAGGAACAGGCTCGAAGCTTTCGTGGCGTCCTTTGGGCTTTTAGCAGCTCCCGCTCACGCTGGGGGCTGCGGGCAAGCCAGCCTTTCTGCTTCCCCGTGGCATCTTGCCGTCCCCCACCCCCTCAGTGGGGGCAATGCCCTCTCCCTCCCTCTGGCCGTGTCTCCTGAATCACATCCTGAATGCACTTCTGTTCTGACTCGTGCCACGCTGTCCTGCGAGCATTTGCTTCAGCATCTGTCACCCCTGGCAAGCTGTGTCCCATGCGTCTTCGCACCCCTGGCACTGAGGACAATGCCTGGCACACGGAGGACCCTGAACAACTGTGTGTGGGAGGAAGAGAGGGGAGGAGGGAGGGAGGGCAGGCGGGTGAGGTATGAGGACCTTCCTTCGTGGGGGGCGGGGGAGCGTGGTCTAGACACGCCCGGTGTCAGAGTCTGGGGAGCTGACTTGCCCCTCTGCCAGGGCTTGACTCTGTAAGGCTCAGTTTACCGACCAGGGAAGCGGGCATTGTGATGGGTGTGTCTGCTCTGGCTGCAGGGGGAACTGAATGAGGGAGAGGACGCGTGTGGTGTGGACGAGGTGCGAGTTGGTGGGGATGGGAACAGAGGGAGGGCAGGAGAAGGAGCGAACGGCCCCACTGCAGACAGGGTGTGTCTGGGCTGGCTCTTGCAGGAGGAGGGACCAAGGCTCAGAGACGTGACTTATCTCAAGTCCCCCAGCAAGGAAGTTTGTGTGGCCGCCAGGCCTTGCCCAGGACCCTCTGACTCTAACGCCAGTGGTTTTCCTGTCACGCCTGCCCTGGCATTTCCGGTAGTGTAGACTCGTGGTTCCTCAAGGGGGTCTTCCCAAGGGCTGAAGACGAATCATCTGGGAAATGTGAAAAAATTCCAGGCCCCCAGTCCCAGCCTAGAAATTTAGGTTCAGGAGAGGCAGGAGGGCCCTGCCTCTGTGTTTGGGACAAACTGCCCAGGATGACCGGGGGCCACGGTGTGGACCATGCATTTTATAATGACTGTAAGTGTTAGTGCTTGAGGAAGACGAGCGCTCAGCCCCCTCCAGACGGAGGAGGAAGGTGGAGCCCCCCAGTTCCCCGTCTCCCAGCGCTTCCCACCACCTTCTCCTGGGGGCCAGGGTGCCCGTGGCGCAAAGAGGGCCTGAGGCTTGAGAGGACTGTGCTGTGTCCAAGGAGCCCGTGGACCCCCATCCAGAATGCTCCACCGCATTCTGCCATGGAGATGCCTGTGCGTTCCTCTCTCTGTGAGCTGGTCCTGATATCTCGACAGCCCTGGTTTTGGGGGTGAAGGGCAGCAGCCACCCAGGCAGGCCTTGCAGAGTGATGGATTCTGGGGTCAGACAGGCTGGCGTCCTCCTTATGTTATTGATGGAGAAAAAGAGCTCAAGGTCAGAATGGCCCCCGTCAAAGTTCTGGCCTTGGGTATATGAGACTGAATTCCTCCTTGGGTTGAGCCTCTCCTCCTCATGAGATACAGGGAAGAATTCGGGGGAGTAGGCAGAGACTGTGCCAACGGCTAACAGGCTGTCTCAGCCTGGGTCTCAAGGTCTGAGGGGATGATGGAGGGAGTGGGGCTGGCGCGAGGTGCTGAGGTTGCCCTCTTGCCCCCCGAGCCCACCCCCTCACCCCCACCCCTGTCCTACCTCTCCAGCTCGGTGCCCTCTCTCCCGCAGCCTGCACGGACAGTGACCACCATCACAGATCTAACCACATGGCTCTGGAGGGAGGGGTCGCGCTCTCCATTTTTAGGTGAGGAGAGTGGGCTCACTGAGGCCAAGGACACAGTCAAACCTGTGGGACCCTGGAGAACGAGACGTGTGCAGAACATAGGCTGTCACCTCTACCAGGAGGAAGGGGACTTCCCTGTACCCCAGATGAGGAAACTGAGGCTTGGAGAGATGTGGGTCCCCAAGGATGGTGGCAGGACCCTGGCCCCCAGACCCACCCCCGGCTCCACACAACCCCCGTTACCGCAGTGGTCCAAGCCCACCTGGACCACTTCAGTCTGTTTTGTGCATTTCTTGCACGTGCCTGACAGCGTGTGTGCAGAATTATGCTTGAAGTGAAAAGGCTTGAAATCCCCACACTGAGCCCTTCACCGAGTAGGGAGCTGGCGTCTGGAGAGGGTGAGCGTGGTCCATGCGGGGAGCAGGGGGCCTCCCCGGGCAGCGGAGAGGATGGGACAGACCCTCTCTGGTCTGGGCTGGGCACGGATGTCCACACAGTTGTTAAGATGGGGCAGCCGGGCATCCTGCCTGAAATGTCCCCAGTCACCCTTTCACGTTCCAGGAGGTGACCAGGCCCAGGGGCCGGATTCTCCAGGCCTTGCCCGAGGAGCATCCATTCGCCACGGGCACAGATGGAGAGCAGCGGTGCGCCGGGAGGCAGGAAGTGTACCCACGTTCCTCGCCAGCAGAGCAAATGTTCCCTGGCTGGGCGGACACGGGCATTAGCGTTCTCTTGTCCCCTCAATCCTGATGCCTGGTCTCATCTCACAAAAACTCTCCCTGTGGCAGTGCCAGGCAGCTGGGCTCTCACGGAGGGGGCTGCTTGGCCCACGGGACCCAGAGTACCATGCCTGGATCTTCCCAGGCCCGGCTGGCCTGCCCTGACCACCTGGCCCGTTGTGTCCCCACCTGGGCCTCATCCCCAGTGGGCCTGGGCCAGGTGGCTCGCCCAGGGGCTAACTGAGGGGCTAGCCTGGGTCAGGGGACAGCTGAGGGTGGTGGTCCCAGATGGAGGCCCCAGGGAGAGGTGTGCAGAGGGCACTGCTCAAAGCAGAGGGGTTGAAGGGAAAGAGAGGGGAGATGGACCAAGACAGACCAGGAGCAGGGCAGACAGGTGGGTGTGAAGGAAACCTCTGGAATCAGGCTAGGGAGGGGCAGGCCCTGCAAGCGACCACGGGCTCTTTAGCAGACCCTGCCGGGACGCAGCCCTGAGTAATACCCTGTAAGCAACGCATCGCCCGCCCGCACCCTTGTGCACACACAGCAATAGACGCCCTCTCTCCCTTCCCTCACGCACCCTGGCCAGGCCGCGCCTGGGAGGCAAGGGCCCAGCCCTGCATCCAGAGCCACTAGGGGGTGGGGACAGTGCGGTCAACAAACGTGGAGGGGAGGCGGAATGGACCCCTGCGCACAGCGGTCACTGGGCAGCCCAACCCGGGCTAGAACCCCAGGACCCCAGTGACCCCCGGGCCGTGGTGGACCCGTCCCCGGCTGTGGCTGCCGGCAGCAGATGGACGGGGATGAGCCGGGCGAGCAAGGCGCGGGCTCCTGACCGTCTCCTTCGTTAGTCCACACCGGGTCTCCTGACCCCAGCATTGTGACGCCCCATCCCCCAGGGGCCCCTGCATCCTGGGATGTCTGGGGTTTGGGTTCTCTGCCCGTTGGCGTGGTGGCCAGCGGGGGGTATTATCCTAGCCTCGGGCACAAGCCGCAGAAGAGCGCCAGCACTTTCTTGCTGGACCCCAGAGGCGGCAAGTCGCCTGGGCTGATGGGTGGGCGGGGGCTCAGAGTCCTTCATGCCCAGACTCTGTCCTGGCTCCTTCACCCCGTGACTCCCTGGCTGTGGGATGAAGACCTTTTCCGGATTCTCAGAGCCCCCAGCCCCTGGTGGGGGTGGGCCCCAGGGTTGGCCTGTGTGCAAGCCTTGGGCTCCATTTCCCGGCTGCCGGCTGCTCCCGTGGGAACGCGGGCTGCTCCGGGCAGACCCTGGCAGAGAGTCTGGCGGAGGCGCGGGGCTCCAGGCCATTCCCTAAGGATTTTGAGTGGGTGCCACCACCCCAGGCTGAGAGCTTTTCCAGAAAAGGGCATTTTCGAGCAGGCGAGTTGCACATGCCTGAATCCTCTCCCTCAGCCCCCCGCGCTCTCTCTGTCTACGGGGGGGGGGGGGGGGGGGGGCGGGGGCGGGGGGTGCCCCTTTGGCAGATCTCGCATGGGAGGGGGTCCGTCTGGGGGCAGCAGCTCCCGGCCCCTTCCAGTGCAGGGTCTCCCGGAGCCAGCCCCCTCCTCCCGTCGCGGGTCAGAGGTCAGCAATGGCCCAGTAAGGAGGGGGCTTTGCTGGGGGGTCTGGCTGTGCCCCTACACATCGCTCAGGCCGGATGAGGAGGGAGAGATGACCCGGTTATTGACCACGGGGCTGCTGGCCTCAGCCTGCTTGTCATTCCACGCAGGCGTCGGTCTGCGTCCGCTTCCTGGAATTTCAGTCTGTCTCATAAACCGGCCATATGTCACGGGGCCGAGGCCTCCGTGGCTGCATCGGTTTTAATGGCTTTTCTTTAAGGAGGTCCAGGCCTGTTGCAAAGTCCCGTGTGAAAGAGCGTCTTTCCAGCAGAAGGTCCTTGAGACAAAGCGAAGTGTTTGGAGGAACGTGTCTTCCCCGGGGTCTTGGCTCACGCGTGGACCCCAGCCCCAGCAACAGGTATTTAAGACCTGACAGGCGCCAGGCGCTGGGCCGGTGTCGGAGCAATCACCCTGATGGGTAAGACGGGTGCCCTCAGCAGACACCTCCTCGCCTCAACACAAGCTGAGTCCCTGCTACAACCCCTCATTCCTCTTTTTCTACCTGACAAACTCAGGTTCACCCTACAGTCCGGGGGGAGGAAGCCATACAAGCGTCTTACCCACATGCAGCAGACAGTGGAGGGGCCAGTACTCCGGCCGGGTGCTTGAGGGAAGGCTTCCTGGAGGAGGTGACATTGGAGTTGGTTCCTGATGGGTGAAGAGGAGTTTGATGGTCACACAAGGTGGAAAAGAGCATTCCAGACAAAGGAAACTGCAGGTTAGGGTGAGGGGGAAGCCAGACCCACAGCCTGGAGCTGTGAAAATGCTGCCTCTTTCTGACAGGCCTACTGAGGGCTTTTAAGCCTGATAAGAGCTAAGATTCAGGAGGGCTACCTGGCACAGAGTGGGGCTCAATAAATATCAATTGAATATATGAATGTGCAAATCCTCTCTCTCTTTCTCTCACACTCGTACACACACACCCGCATACCCTACATACTCTTGCAAAAATAGAATGTTGAATGCTGGCTGATATCCAGTGAAAGAGGAAAACTCAGAGGAAAATGCTCCTTCCAGCCTTAGGATCTTTGCATATTCTGTTCCCTCTGCCTGTAACACTGTTCCATGCCCCACTTCCACCACCATGTTTCATAGTGTACTATGTCCGTCTTGCTCCCATTGTGTCCTCCTTGCCAAGCATCGGGCTGTCCATCAGTCAACATTATGGCCTGAATTCCTGTGCCCAATACTCAGAAGGAGAGGTTCCATACCACTTATTAAGTGAAATTTTAGGAACGTGTGAGGTGTGAATGCCCACACAGAGGTCCTGCTGAGGTCAGGAGGCTGACTAACACGCAGTGAGGAAAAGGGAAAACTCAGGGCAGACGCCCTGCATTGCTCTTTAGCAACCTGTCTCCACGGCTAACGGAGAAACGTGGAGAAACAGCCCCTGGGCGCCTCTGTCAGCCGCCACCACTGCGCCAGCCCGGGGAGTCCCTCCTGCTCGGCACCTGCTAAGCGACCTGCGACCTGTTTCCTTGTCTGCAGCGTGGGGACAGTGACGGCCGAGAGGATCATTGTGAGGATGGCTCGTGGTAACAGGGGCACAGGCTTGCTTGGCCGGGCGTCTGGTGGTGGTTACTGCGGTGGGAGGGGCCGCCCACCCGGAGACAGGACTGCGGTTCTCCCAGAGGTGGTGATAAACCTGTGACAGGCCAGCTTGGCAGTTCTACAAAATCGACCTTTGGTCCTGAGCCCCCAGGGGGCTGCCTCCGTGCCTGGCATCCTGATCTTGCTTTGGGGCCACTTGGAACCAACCTGACCTCTTTCACTGCTGCAGACTCGTTTCCTCACCTGGCAAACGGGGGCCGACGGAACAGGCGGACGTTGGCCAAGAAGCAGCCTGCCATCCTGTTGCCTCCAGTTCCAGGTGCATCACTTTCTGGAAAGAACTCTGTCTGCGGGGCCTCCTGGCGTTCTGGGGCTCCCTCGTGGGGGCGGCCGGGGGTGGGACTGGGGGTGGGGTGGGCCTGCCTTCAGGGGCTCGGGCCCTGCGACCTCCCCCTGGGGGCCCATCCCCACGGGGGAGGCTGGAAGGGAGAACCAGCTGGCTCTCCGTGGCCCCCGCGCCTCCACCTCCAGCCCAGAGCACTTTGCTCTCATGATGGAGGCCACGCCGAGTGTGTTTGCAGAAGGACTCGGCTTCCCGGCCACCTGTACTGCGGGGAAAATTTTCCTTAATTATTTTTTTATAGCCTAACTTTTGTGTGAGAGGGTTTGTTATTACCCCTGTCTCGCTGGAGAGTCGTAAGCCCTCAAGAAGAACCATAAATAAATCTTCACTTAATATTCAAAGTCCGCGGGATGGGGTGATGGATGGGGGGTGGGGAGGCGGCCCCCCGATGGTGGCGGAGCCCCTGGCTTTCCGCGGGGAAGCAATTCCTCAGAGCTCCCTGTAATCAGAGCCACTTCCTACCTCTGCAGTTCGCGTTCCTGACTTTTTCATTTAAAACCCGGATGGCGACACTGTATCCCATTTATATCGCGTTGAGCGAGATGACTTGGGCACAGCCGCACGCGGGGCCGCCGGGCCGCAATATTTTACCTGGGAATCCGCCTTTGAAACATCGAAGAGCGACAATTGCAAAGACAGGGCCATGATTTGATCCCCGGATTCCGACGCTTTGGGGACAAATGCCTGGCAGTAGAATTAATTCTTCTTGAGGAATGAGAAAGCTGTAACTTTTCCTTCCGTTATTTCAAAACTGCCAGGCTGACTCTCCCAGGGCTTGAGCTACAGCAGGCAAAGTAGAAACAGAGGGGGCTGTGCAGGAGAAGACCCAGGTTCTCTTGGCCGGGGGGTGCTATGTGACCTTCTGTGAGTTCCTGCCCCTCTCTGGGCTGCAGTCGCACTACCCAGAAAATGGAGGGTCTGGACAAGAAAACGATACTTGTGTCACTCTTTTCTGAGTTGACACTTTGTTGAGCACTGACTATGTGGCAGGCACCAACTAGGCCTTTAATGTGTACAATCTCGATAAGCCACAACAACCAGAGAGATGGGTCCATCAACAATTCATTCAGCAAATATTACTGAGGCCCTACTGTGCGCCCAGCATGGTTATAGGCACTGAGTGCACAGTGATGAACAAGAGAGGTAAGCGTCTGGCTCTCCTAGAGCTTCAGTTCTAGAAAGAGAGACAGAATAAATATGTAAACAAATGAGATCATTCTGGAGAATGAGGGAATGGGTGCTTTGGAGACAATGAAACAGGACGGTATGGTGACCAGAGAGAGGTAAAGTGAGAGACTGATGGTGGCAGCCTCTCTGAGGAGGTGATATCCAAGCAGAGCCCAAAAGACATGTGAGGATAGGGAGAAGCATGCAGGTAGAGGACACAGCATGTGCAAAGGCCCTGAGGTGGGTGCTTCGGACACCATAGACCTGCTCACTGAAAGCCACTCCAATCCTGCCTTGCCCTCTTGTGCCATAGAGCCTGGAAAGCTAAAGCAATATTTCTCAGGGGTCCCGGGGTTAAGGTCCTATGTGGGGGACCCCCTGAAGATGCCTCTGCACAGTCAGGGAAGGAAAAGGCAGGCAACATTTCAAGACGACTTCCTGGCGAGCTTGAGGGCAAGGGGGCCTCGTCCTGGGGTCATGGGTGCAGAGCAGAGAGAGGTGGTGGTAGAGGAGCCCTTCCCTGTGCCCAGCCTGACTGCCCGGTGGCATCACCTACAGGGCCTCACCTGGCTCTCTTTTGCACAGGGCCTCCGACAGCCAGGGACACAGCCCTCTCCCCCAGGGGAGCTGCTCTCAGCCAGTGACCCACCTGGGGGACCCTCTGGCAGGACACTGAGGTGCGTCCCCCCCAGTGAGTTCGCTGTGGGAATGAGTGTCACGCCTGTGCAGTGGCCGGTCCTTGGAGCACCTGTGGCAGCGGCCAGCGTCCCTGTCTCCTTCCACACTCCCTGACCAGGCTTCCAAGCAAACCGCCTGCCCTCAGATCCTTCTCTCTGGGGCCGCGTCTGGGAACCCCAAAGAGTCCGCTCTGGGTCGTCTCGTTCCCACACGAGGGACGCAGCCTCCGAGCACCCCCAACAGCCCCTTCTGATTCCACGAGCTGCGTGGATTCTGACATGGGCGGTTGAGGACAATGTCGGGGTCCCCAGATGTCGTCATGCGCATCACCCCGTGTTTACAGGAGGGCACGGAGGCTCAGGGTGACCCCTCACACTCCGGGCACTGGCCTTCTTCACCGCAGGGCCGGTTCGGCCTCTCACGAAGATGGATTCTCAAGCCTGGGCCCCGCGCTGGCCCAGCTGGAGCAGAGATCCCTCATCCTTTGGTAAATGTGCTCTTCAGAAGAACTGAAAAGGTTAATGGGGCTTCTGCAGGCTCCCGGCCAACTGCCAGGGAGCAGCCGGGGCGGCAATGATGTAGCTCATTAGGTAGCAGATAGATGAGGACCAGCGTTATCTTACTCCTCCGGCAAGCCCACCGCGACAGCTCTGTGCTGTTTGCACAGCTCCCACCGACGCCCCGGGCACCTGCTCTGGGCCCAGGCTGGGCTGGGCTGGCGGCCTGGGAGCAGCTCAGCCTCTCTCTCCAGGAGCTCCCAGCAGACAGGGAAGGCCCCAGCCAAGATGCCCAATAACAGGTGACAGACAGACTCACCTGTCCCTTCCCACGCTCTCCTGCAGGCTCAGGCGGTAGGTTGAGGGGGACCAGGACAGGGACAGAAAGAGCCCGGGGTCTGAGGGGGCCTCCCCGAGCTGTGGAACCCACACCAGCGCTGCCTACCTCCAGGCTGCTTGCTAAGTGAGAAAAAAACCCTCATTTGTTGGAGCCGATGTTAGCTGACTTGGCTGTAATTTGCCTCCAAGATCATTCCTAATTTATAAACCCATGTACTGGCCCGCAGAGGGAATCTGAACACATTCTAGAAGTTTGAATCACTTGACTCACATTAGAAACATTGCGGGCTCTCCTCCTAGGAGTCCTCTGGAGGTGCCCCAGAGGGCACCGCTCCCTCCTCCCTGTCCCCACCCCTGACACTGGCACCCCCCGCTCAGAGCACTTTACCACGTTGCCATATACACGTGCAGCACCCCACCCTCCCACCCCCAACATTGAGAGCTCCCGAGGCCTGGGGCCCAGCACGGAGCCCAACTTGGGGAGGTGTTCAGATGCTGTTTGTTGAACGACTGAATGAGGTGTATGAATGCACAGGACAGGAGACACGAGATAGGCTTCACAATCTTCTTCGACATTGTGGGTCCGTAATTCTTAGTTGAAATCGAGGATAGCGTGGGCAGAATTGGGACTTCACTGGGTGGTGAGCTAGTAGGCTGGTTCTCTGGGAAATAAACAGCTAGGATTTATAGCATCTGCCAATTTCCCTGGTGTAAATGCTCCCACCACGGCTGGTTTCAAGCTGCCAAATGTCCAACGACCAACGCACAAAGTCTCCCGGAAATGTAACCGTTGGCTCTTGGGGGCCGGTGCCAGCCGTCTCCAGCACATCACTGATTTCCACTCGTTCTCCCTTCCTTACTCCCTCCCTCCCCCCGCTTCCTTCTTCTGTCCTCGTTGTCTCCTCAAACCTTTCTTGAGGACCCTCCAGTGCCTACCGGGTCCTGCCGGGTGCTGGGACTCTGGCAAGGTGACGGCCTCTCGAGGAGCTGTGTCTGGTGGGGCAGGTGGTCCTGTGAATAGAAATGACAGGGTGAATGATGGCACTTCGATGAGGGAGGCACAGCGGCCAAAGAGAGGCCCCTAATCTGGCCTCACGGGGGAGGTGGCAGGGCCAGGCTTCCCGGAGGAAGGAAGGGATGTCTCTGCTGAGACTCCAAGACAAGCCAGCTCTGCCCGGCAGAGGCTAGAGTGGGGGTGGGGGGCGCTCCAGGCAGGAGGAACTGGGGAGACTGGCAGGGGAGGAGGGCAGAGAGTGGGCAGTGTAGATTCGGTGAGAGGCCTGGACTCGGTCCCAAGGGCCATGTTAAGCTATTTATTTTTAAGTGGGACACAATCCGGTTGGCATTTTAATGTGCTTCCCCCGAGCGTGGAGACAGGGGAGCAGGCAGGCCGCGGGGCGCCTCCTGATGGACGGAGAGTGGACGATGCAGGAAGTGGGGAGAGGTTGGCCGCATTGCAGGCTCAGGACCACAGCAGGCGAGGGGGTGCGTTGCCGGAGGGTCACCCAGCTCCGCCGTGCGACGGGTGCTGGTGCCATTTTCCAAGACTCGGGAAATGGGAGAAGGAGCGAGGTCTGCAGGAGGGAAGAGGAGCTCCTGTCCTCCCAGCAGCTCCTCTCAGGGCTCCGACCCAGGGCCACGGACCCTTGCACAAGGCACAGCCTGCCATCGGCTTAGCAGGGGAGAGTTGGGGCAAGGAATATGAGGCTGATCAGAGGGGTGCTGGCCGTTCTGAGTGCACGGGGGTCTGAGGGTCCTGACACAGCAGTGCAGTGACGATGCCCCGTAACGCCGACTCGGGAAACAGGAGACCCAGCTGGAGACATGGAGCAGACCAAGGTTGGGAGGACTTTGAATGCCAGGGAGCAAAGCCAGTCTGAAAGCTGGCAACCTGGGGCCCTTTGCCTGGGCCCCCCTGGCCAAACTCTGAGACGCCCCCCACGGGGTTTGTGGGGCTGCAGGGGCACTGGGGCAGCCGGCTCTGGGCTGTTTCCCTGGGCGTGGGGACACAGTCGTTTCCCAGGCCAGACAGGTACACAGGATTAATAAGGCCGACACGCTCTCCCGGGGGTGCGCAGCCGAGCCAGCCGGCTCTGAGTGAGCCATCCATCACTGCCCCTAACAGCTCTGCAGGCTGCCGCTCCCCCCGCCGAATTTAAAGCGAGCATCCAGGCCGCCAGCAGGAAGATGCCGCAGCTCTTAACCACCGTAATTATGAAGTCTTGGTGGAAAGAGATGCTTATCGTTCATGTTAAGTGAACGGGGCAGGAAGCCGATGCCCTGCCCGTGTGTGCACCGCAGCATCTGCCCAGAGACAGGGCAGCCAGCAAGGCTGCCACCTTCAGAGTGGGAATGGGAGGGGCCGGGGGCTTCTTAAAATTCAAAACCGCAATTAGTAATATGGACGCATCGTCTTATTATTAAAAAGTGCGTCTTTTTTTCCCTGATCGTAAAAGGAATCGGTTCACCGTGGCATCGGTGGGAAACGCATGAATACAAAGAAGAAAATTACAATCCCCCACGTTCCTCCCCGGAGGCAGATAACCACAGTGGATGTTTAGCTGTGGGTTTTCACCCACAGCTGCGCGCACATACATTTGCTTCGTGGTGATGTTCCCATCGTAGAGATGACTCATTGTATTTTTAATACGCAATTTTAAGTAAGCGACTAGACTCAGGCGTGGGGCTGAACTGATAATGTAAATGTCCTCAATGTGACCAGTAAATCCAATTTACAAGGGGAGAAAGGAGAATATTTCACTCACTTAAAATCTTGATGGACCTGCTCCCCTCAACCTAGCAAGATGGACTGTGTGTTCCACACTTCTGGAGCCCCTTGGGCGAGCGGGGTCGATGCTGGGAGCCGTGACGGGAGCCTCACCCTGGCTTACATGGTCCTAAGAGGAGGGGGCACCTCTAGTAAAGCCGAGGGTCCCTGGGGCTTAGAAAGACTGGGAAAGACTGAGGTTTGTGAAGGCTCCGGCCTGGAAAGGCATCCTGCAGGGGAACAGCTGGAGCAGAGGCAGGGAGGCCGGACCACGGATGAGAGAAGGCAAGCAGGCCGCGGTTCTGAGGGCTGGGAGTGCCGCTTGCTTTTCTTCTGGGTGCTTTTCGTCTTTTGTGCCCACCTCACTCTTGGAAGGATAAAGCCTTCTTCGTCTCTGTGGTTCCCACCCGCCCCGTGCCGCCTCTTTCAGGAAGCCGCCCTTGGTTTCTCCGACTGAGACAGCTTGCCTTCACCAGGCCTGCAGCACACACCACTGTCGAGATGCCAAATTCCTGTGACTTACTGGTTCACACGTGTCACCCCCCCCCCACCCCCAGGCCATAAGCCCCGTTGGGCTGTTTCGCTCCCCGTCCCCAGTGCCAAGCCTGGTGCCGGCACACAGCAGGGCTCAGCGCATGAAGGAAGGCCCACGACCTGCCAGGCCACTTGACGGGAGCAGAGTCAGAGGCGTGGACACCCGTGCCCCCTGCTTGGCCAGACCCCCGCCTCTGCCCTCCCCTTGGCTCTCGGTTACTTTGTTGCAAAGTTCTGGGCACAGAGAGGAAGTTTCTAGCGATTCTGGCTTTTTGTTTCTTTCCTTTTTTTTCTGGTGACCTTTCCACGTAATTAAAAGGCAGCTATTCCAGGAGCCGAGGCGGCCGGAAGCAGAGAGGCCGCTCTCTGTGTACGTGTGCGGAAATTTATTGTCTGGAGCACAGAATTCTGCTTGAGGCTCCTTGTGCCAAAAACATTGGCTGCTTCCCTCTGGGTGGAAAGACCTAGAAAGCTTCCCCCTGCAGGCCTACTGTGCGCCCAGCACGGTCCGTGTGCTTTCTCATGTTGCCCCACTGGGTGGGGTGGTGGCCTCTGCCTTTTTAGGGGGACTAATCTGAGGTCACCCAGTGGCCCAGTGACATCCACGGGGCCGGTCTGCCTCATGTCAGGGGCAACCAGGCTTGACGGAGCCACGGCCCCTCCCCCTGGAATTGGGGTTTGGGGGCCTCTGAAGTCAGGAACCCCGCGTCTCTTCAGCGTGGGCTCAGAGCCCCACGCTGGGTGCGCAGCGCGGCACAGCCCTCTCGGAGCTGGACTCTCACACCCAGGCCCCCCCTCAGCCTGCCTTTTGAGGGGGCCCTCCCTCATCTGAGCGCTGGACCTGTGAGGCGACATCAAGGGAGGGTGTCCAGCTCGGAGGGGCGTCCTGTAAGCAGCCCAGCCCAGAGCGCGGGGAGCACGACCCCCGCCTGGGAGAGCCGGGCTCAAATCCCAGCACCCACTCCTTTGCCAGGTGACTCGCAATGAACTGCACCCCCCCGCCAGGCCTGGGCCTGGCCTGCTCCCCACAAAGCGTGTGCACAGCGCTCTCCCACCCCACTCCCGTCTCAGAATCCTGGGAAAGTTTGTTTTCTGGATGCAAATCCTTCCTTGGCTGCGCCTTCCTGGGGCCCAGGCAGTGGGCCCCTCCCCGCCGTGGCTCGGATCAGCACCTCTGGGGAGCAGCACCCACCCCCAGACCCCGGCGCCAGGGTGGAGGGTCTGGGGGTCCGGCGGCCCCTGAGCCCCCTGCCCGGCCAGGCCTCCACCCCTTGGCTCGCTGCAGCCCACAGCTGCCGAGGATAATGTACGGGCTGGCCCGGGCCCAGCTCCCCTAAGCCACGGAGAATTGCAATTTCGCAAGTTCGTCAAATCTGCCCAAGGCGGGAGCCCAGAGCCGCATCTGCAGCATCGAGGCACCCCAGCCGCCCGCGGGCCGCCCCATCCCCGCCCGCCTCCCCGCCGCTTCCCACAGGCCTGGATTAGGCCCCGGCAGCTGGGCTGGGGCGGGGCCGGGGAGCAAGGGGCGCCGGGCTGGGGCCGGGCCAGCGGGGCTCTGGGCCTCTGTCCCCGCCTGGCCGCGTGGCCCCTGGTGGGGAGCTGGGCCCCCCACCCTGGGCCTCCTGTCTGCAAAGGGGGCTGGGGCCCTCTAGCCCCGTCCGTGGGGTCCTGGAGGGGGCAGCCGCAGCCAGGCAAACCCGCGCCCCCATTCCAGGAGAGGGGGCTCCTTCTGACAGCCCTGGGTGGCTCTGAGGGGGTGGAGGAGCTCATGCCACGTGGGAAGGGGCCTGGTGTGAGCAAAGGCAGGGACGGGAGGGCGGAGGAAGCAGGAATGCTGGGGTGAGGACTGATAGTCAAGGTCTTGAGGGCCGCTCTGGGGAGGACGAGCGACGCTGGGTCTCATGAACCAGCCCAGCCCAAGCAGGAGAGAAGGGGGATCTGAGGCCTCGACACACTGTGTGCAGCCCCCTCCTCTGCATTCTCAGCCTGGAGACTGAGGATGTGGCACTCGGGGCCACCTATGCGGCCCATCAAAGCATCCGTGAGGTGTCCCAGGCACTTCCATGGCCAGGAGCCTGAGTGGCCCCTTCTCTAAGAGGAACAGCACAGGCCTCATGAACCATGGGGCTGAAGGGCCAAATCCCTCCCTCTAGTCCCTCCTGGACACCCCAGGCTGCAGGGGCATGCACAGAATCCCACACAGAGACTTGCTTGCCTCCAGTGCTGGAGAGCTCACTACCTCATTAGGAGCCTATTCCTTTGTGGAGGAATGCTTGTCATTAAGAAAAAACTTTCTAGAACTGTTCTTGGGCCCCAGTGTATCTGGAGGTGGCAAACTGACCCTCCTGACCGCTTTTATCCAGACCAAGTCTCAGGGATTCTTCTATCTGTTCCTTGTAAGATGGACTTCAATACCCTTCTCTGAACAAAAGTCAGTTATCAACTTCTCCCAGAACTGAGCGTTAGTGCCCAAGCTGCAGTCTGCAGCAGGTTCACACCTCCCTAGCTGTGACACCATGCTCCTGTTAATTGAACCCTAGGCTGTCAGTGTCTTTTGCTGCTGGACGTGTCAAGCTGTTGAGTCTGGTACAGAGTGGCATTGGTCATTCTGGTGGTGATAGTGGATGAAGCAGGAAGACAACACATCCAGCTTGGAGAAACTGAGGCCCTGCTCAAAGTTACACAATGCATCAGTGGCAGGGCTGGGAGGAAAACCAGGCCTCCTGACTTCTGTCTGTCCGCTTAGCACACACTTCCTCCATCTCGACAGAAAGACAGGCTTCCATCCACCCCCACTCCCTCCCTCCCCCCTCCCTCCCTCACTTCCTGAGAACTTCTCAGCTAAGCCAGAAGGTGAAGCCCACGGCCCTCAGATGGTCGTGATTACTGGTGGAGCAGTGAATGCAGGGGGGAGGGGACCCCGGCCCCTGGTCCTCTAAGTGGTCCAGGGAGTCAGCTGCACCCAGGGGCCCCGGGGGCCGAGGTCCTGCACAGCTGACCTCGTCCAGCTCCTTCTGCAAACGCTGGGTGTTTCCAGGGATTGCTGGGCCTGCACATTCCTTTCTGTTGAGGGAACTCCCCGGCCAGCCCCGAGAGGAGCAGCTCCGGGAGGCTCCGTGGTGGGAAAGGAGAGGCAGCTCGCTTCAGCGCCGCTCAACCACGCCAGGCGCCGGGCCCTTCTCCCGGGCCCCACGAGGAAGCAGGCGCCACGTTCTCCTTCCCCGGCCGACGCAGGAGGCCATCACGGTGGCTTCCTTCCGGGACCGTTGACAAGCGACTCAGGTCACGGAAGGGCCCAGCTCAGCGCCCAGGGCCACCGAGTGTTCACCGAGTCTCTCTGCTATTGTCCCCGGCACGTGGCTAGGCACTGGCAGACCTGGGATTCGAACCCATGTCCACAAGACAGGGCCGCTCCTTCGTGGAAAGGGCCATGCTGTTTAGGAGTGGCTGCTTGTCCTGCATTGCCACCAGCCTGGTCCCCAACCTGGAGGCTCCTAGTGGTCCTGGGGACTTGGAGAATATGGGGCTGCGGCCCCTGCCTCTGTCCAGGCGGAGAATGTTCCACAGTGGGACACAGTGGGAGGCCCACGGCCCCCAAACCTGAGGCCCCCATTCCTCCCCTCCTTCCTTTCCCTCCCTCCCCTCCCTCCCTCCCTCCCTCCCCTCCCTCCCTCCCTCCCTCCCTCCCCTCCCCAGTCCCTGCCGCTGCCAGAGGCGGCGCGGGTGTCCTCTGGGCAGGCTGCTGCCGCCACCGCAGAGGGCTGGCCAGCAGCCCTCCAGTTTCCACCAACTAATAATTTTTACAAACCTCCAGACTCGTAAAAAATCGCACAGTGGCCTGAACAACCTTGGCCAGGAGCCTTGTGGGAAAGCAGAAGGCACTGAGGCCAGGCAAAGGCCATCTTGGCCCGAGGCCCCTCCCTGCCTCTTCTCGGAGACGTCCTCAGGCTTCAGACCTGGCCACGTTCCCTGCGGCCCTCTGGATAAAGGTCACCCTGCTAACGTGACTTAGAGAGGCCCTTGGCACTGGCCACCCTGTCCCCCACCTGCCCCCCACATCCTCTGTCCCTCTCTCCGCTCGCTGCTGTAGGCTGTCCACCATCCATCTCTCGCTCTCCTGCTGAGCACAGGCCTTTGCATGTGCTGTTCCTTCTGCCCAGAATGCCCTTCCTGTTCCTCCATCAGGGATGCAGAGATAATGACATGTCTTTGTCCCAGAGGGGCTCCTGGACTCCTGGACATCACAAGCTGTGCCTGGGGACCTGGGAGGAAGCAGCATTTGATCCATGTCTGCCTTGATGTCCTCCAAACAACGGAAAAGTGTCAAGGCGAGAAGGAGGGCCGGGTGGATCCTGAGGGGCCCAGAGGCCGAGCTGAGGGGTGGGCTTGATCCAGAGAGCCCAGGCTGGAGGCCAGGGTAGCAGCCGGGGCTCGGGGTGGAGGAGAGGGTGGGTCGGAGGCAAGTTGTTGAGGCAGAACTTTCCAGACTGAAAGCTACCTGCCAGGGGGGCTGAGGGAGCCCAGTGAGTGGAGGCTGGCGAGCGCTTTCAGGTTGGTCCCTGATTCCAGGAGAGGGGTGCTGAGTTGCAGGGCTGGGTGAGTGATTCCGGAGCTGCTCTGCGGGAGAAGGGTCCACAGGGCGAGCGCGTCCCTGAGTGGGAGCTTGGGCCTGGGCAGTGGCCGGGGCCTAAGTGCCACGTGCACACGGGCGGAGTTTCAGCACTGGGGGAGGATGGTGGCGGGGAGGTTGGCAGAAAGAGAAGGGCCCGGCATCGAGGCTGACCCTCCCTTGGGAGCAAGGCCAAGGACAAGAGCCAGGCCTGCAGACAGTCTGGAAGGGGTCTCAGAGCCCAGGGAAGAGGTTTCTGTTTTTTTGTTTTTTGGAGGAAGATTAGCCCTGAGCTAACATCTGCTGGCAATCCTCCTCTTTTTGCTGAGGAAGACTGGCCCTGAGCTAACATCCGTGCCCATCTTCCTCTACTTTATATGTGGGACTCCTACCACAGCATGGCGTGCCAAGCAGTGCCATGTCCGCACCCAGGATCCGAACCGGCGAACCCCGGGCCGCTGAGAAGCAGAACGTTCGAATTTAACCGATTCACCACCGGGCCAGCCCCGGGAAGAGGTTTTAACAGGAGGAATGATCAGCTGCTGGGGCGGGCAATGACAGGAAGGGTGAAGGGTGTCCATCTGATTTAGCAACCTGGGGTCATGGCGTCCTTGTGAGGGTGGGGACAGAAGCCCCAGGGGAGAGCAGTGGCAACAGGGCCTGCGAGCAGCTCTGTGAAGAGGGAGCAGGGGGCAAACGCCCCTGCCTGTAACCCTGGTGCTCCTGTGGGCTCCCGAGGGTGGAAGAGCGGCTCTGGCCCCTCCTCGCCCCTCCATCCACTCCCAGGCGTAATCTGTGGGTGCCCTGAGTCTCTACAGCCCCCTCAGTCAGCTTAGGGAGGCAGCTGGGGCCGTGGAGAGGGGACACCATTGCCCCTGCAAATGGGGTGCAGCCACATGCTCCCGGGGCGCGGTGGAGACCCTCCTGAGGCTCCCCTGTGCCTGCAGGCCGCGGCAGGGCCCCTTGGTGGCCGCCTCGTGGCCCCAGATGGAGAGTGAGCGCTCTCGGCCCGGGAGGCCTCTCTGGGAGCCTGATTTATGGGCCCGCCCCTTGGCGCACACGGCTCTGGCCCTTCTCTAAGTGCGCGTTCAATCAAATTAAAAGTGCCGGAGGTCAGAGGAGCCATCAATTACCTGAGCCTCTTGGCAGCTGTCCCCAGGCTGCATCCGCCCGGCAGGCCCAGAGCCGCATCCTTCCTCTTCCACCCACAGAGTGGCCGGTGGCCGGGCTGACCGGCCTCCAGGAGGGCCCACTGGCCTCAGTGTCCCCATCTGTAAATCAAAGCAGGGCTGGAGGCCTGTGCCCCCCATTCCTGGTTAAAGGGTCTTCCACACTTGGCTGTGGAAGGCAGGGGCCTGTGCGGGTCTGAGCAGGTCACCTGCTGCCAAGACCTCCAGGGAATCTTGTCCCATGCAAGGGGCCTCAAAGATGGGCGCCTGGGAGCGGGGCACAGTCAGCCTGGAGGGAGGGAGCTGGGGGAGCCAAAGCCCATCTCCTTCCCTCTCTGCACGTCACTGCCCACCATGCCTCAGTTTCTCCTCTGGAGACCTCTCTCCAGGGTCCAGGAGAGAGGTCTGTGTGTGAGACAGGCTGGACGCTGCTCCCACTTTCATAGGTATTCATACAACGTGCTTTGCATTTGCATCCCCGTGTTCACAGCAGCATCGTTTACAACAGCCAAAAGGTGGAAGCGATTCGATGTCCACGGATGGCTGAACGGATAAACAAATAGGATCTATCCACACAAGGGAATATTTTCAGCCTTAAAAGGAAGGAAATTTTGACACACGCTACCACATGGATGAACTTCAAGACGTCATGCTAAGGGAGACCAGCCAGTCCCAGGAGGACAGATACTGTACGCCTCCCCTCACTGGAGATTACTGGAGTCGAGGAATTCAGAGACAGGAAGTGAGATGGAGGCCGTGGGCCGGGGGAGGGGCAGCGAGTGCCGAACGGGCACAGAGTTTCAGTTTGGGACGATGAGAAAGTTCTGGAGGCGGATGGTGGGGACGGCTGCACAACAATGTGAGCGTACTCAATGCCACCGAACTTAGCCACTTGAAAGCGGTTAAGATGGTAAATTTTATGTGTGTATATTTCACCACAATTTAGAAAACAGTCAAGATTTGTATTTCATTGATTTCCTTAAATCAATGTGGTTCGAAAAGATGTGGGCTCCCAGGCGAGAGAGCGGCACAGCTCTGGTCTGCAGCCTGCATGACATTTTCCTTTCCTTTTTCCCCTCCGGTCCTGGTGGTGGGTAAGAGCCACCTCCTTAGGGGATGGTTGGGCTGACAAGAAGGCCCACAGCTCCCAGGAAGGGGCTGCCGAGCCGGGCTGCAAGAGAGACTGCAGGAGGACCCCGATGACACCTTCCCGCTGGAAGCTCTCTGACAGCCGCCCACCTGGCCTGGGCTGGAGAGGAGCAATGCTTGGATGCCCTGGGCTCCTGCAGCCCCGCAGCCTCCTGCATCATCGACACCTCATCTCCCTCACTGTGCGGCCACACCGGCAGCCTTTAGAGAACAAACAGGTTGGAGCGTGATTTAACTTCCTAAAATCGAATGTCGTGTCGAAAAGTCACCTCAGGATGTCTGGCCGGGGCGGAGGGAGAAGCGGCTGCTGGGCCTGTGCTCGCTCTCTCTCTCTCTCTCTCTCTATCTCTCTCTCTCTCTCTCTCTCTCTCTCTCTCTCTCTCTCTCTCTCTCGACAGCCTGCTGCAGCCCGCGCTCAGACCTCTAGTTTCGGGTTGAACCATATGAAACTGCCATCTCTGTAGGGCAGAAATGATAGAATCCAGGCAATTTCATCTGGTTCTTCCGAATCGAAATAACTAGGAAAATACCACATCAGAGAAAGAGAAAAGGAATTCTGCTATTTTCCGGGGAAGCGATGTTACCGACGTTCACGTCAGGTCGTTTGGCACCTAACAAGTTAGGAAAATATATGGCTTTGCTGACACTCCTCCCCCCGCCCCCCACGCAAGAGAGGCTGGGGTGAGACGGTCCCACGTGCCTTGGGAGACACCATGACGACCTTCCCCGGTTTGGGAATAATGATGGAAATACGTGTGAAGAGTTGGGACCACGTTGACGCCCCACCATGGAGCAGGCCCCCCGCTGGAAACGGGCTCCTGGGAACCCGCCAGAGAAGAGAAGCAGAGAGGCATCGGCATGAGGACATCGCGGGGACGTGAGCTGCACTCTGCAAAGCCAGGATCCACCTGCGCGGCGGCCAACGGGGCGACGCAGCCCAGAAGGAGCCGCAGAGGTACAAGTGGCCCCGCAGAGGAGGGACGGCAGAGCAGGGTGGCGCCCAGGCCCCTGGTGTAGCGCCGCCCACGGTGACCCGCCACGGGCGACGTGTCCTCCGGACAAGTTCGTCGGGGTGGTTGTGCTGTAGTTAAACACGCCGGTTTCGCCTCCCAGCGTGGAAGCTTCAGGGTTCAGTCCTGGGTGTGCGTGCCCTCCTTTAAAACGGAGAGACGTCTAAGGAAACGCTACAAGATGAGCAGGCGGCCGTCAGAGTGGCTGTGCCTTTGACGGTCATGGGTGGGAGGTGGAGACCATGCAGAGAAGCGGTGGTGGCCCGGGTTGGGTAGGGGGTCAGATGGGTGCTTCTCCCTCTTGTCAAAATGGGCTTTCGTGCTTAATGCTCTTGGAGCTTTTTATCTTAAGGTGAAAAAATAAGAAAGCTGCATGCAGTCTGTGCTCAGACTTGTGGGCTGGCTCATGCTTTCCGCCCCTGCCAGGTATCCACTGATCCCCTTAGGACCCTCCTGGAGCCTGGAGGGGACCAAACCCTGCTGCCCCCTTCCACAGCAGCCCCTCTCGCAGTCTTGGCCCCATCAGACATCCGGGGGAGGGCGTGTGGTGGCAGGAGAGGGGACCTCAGAGCGGGAAAGAGCTGGTGGGCTGGAGGGACCCTGTGGGGGGCTCCTCTGGGGTGCAGGGCTCACCCCCAGCTGACTGCTCTGTCCCCTCATGCTAATGATGTGCACCTCCCCCTCCGGTATGTGCCCCAGGCCTGCAAGCTCCTTGCCAGAAGGGGTCTTGAGTGCCCTTTTCTGGGCCCGAGGGAGCCCCCAGCCGGCAGCCACCTCCTCCTGGGGGGTCCTAGGCCCCCTCCTTTCTCCCCAGATACCTCGGACCAGTCCTTGCCAGGGGGACAGCGGGGCTCAGGCAGGCACTGTCTTGGGGCCGCCCTCCTGGATCTGACACTCGGGACCTTTTTACTTCTGAGAAAGACGGATTAGCCACGAGGGAGAAACGGGCCGCACCCAGAGAAGCTGCCAAGGATGGGGCGGCGAGGGAGCCAGAAGCAAGAAGCTGTCTCTGCTGAGCTCAGCTCTCCTGTGTCTTCAGGGGCCCAGGGAGGAAGTCCCCATGGTGTCCCCCGATCAACTCGCTGTGACACCATCTCAGGGGACTTGCATCCCCCCTACCAGACGGGGAGACCTGGGCGGAGGCACCAGGAGGTGGCAGATACAGCTGTGCGTCTGAGGACTGCAAAGCAGGGAGGCGAGGGTGGGACAGGGATGGCTCAGGACCTGTCAGTGGTAGACATGCCTGAGCACATTGTCAAACGTGGAGTGAAGGGTCTCTCTCTCGGGCAGGCGCCAGCCAGGGGAGAGACTTTCCATGGCCCTCCTGTGACCTCGGCGTGGCCAGCTCCTGCGGCTGCCTCCGGACTGGCTCCAGGAACTCCTCAGGAAACAAATCCTTGGCTCCGTTGGCCCCTCTCCAGGCCTGAAGCCCTGAGGACACCTGGAGACGTCCCAGCCTCGCGCTCTGCATCACACAGCACCGTTAACCAGGCCTCCAGCATGTCCTCAGCCACCTGCCTCTCTCCATCCCCACAGCCACAGCCCCACATGAGGCCACATCCTCTCTCACCTGTTCCACCGCCCAACTAGCCACGAGCTCTGGTCCTCGTCTCGCATCCACTCGGAGCCGGGGCAAACTGTCTAGACCTCCACTCTGACCCAGATGCTGCCCTTCACACAGCCCCGGCACCCAGCAACCTGGGGGTCCAGCCCTCAGGCCTTGTGCACGGCCTCTCCACCTGGCCCTGCCTGCCTCCCGCTGCACCGACAGCTCCTCATGTCGTCTCTAGACTCAGGCCTTGGCATCCCCCCACCGCCTGGCTACCTCTATCCCTCCTGAGGCTCAGCTCACCCATCCTCTCCTCCAGGAAGCCCTCCCTGACTACTTCCCTCACAGAACTTCTCATCCACGTTGGGGCTTACTGTCTCCTTGTGACCTCCACGCCCACCCCAGTCTAAATGGGTTTAGTTCCGAGCAGCATCAAGGAAGGACTGATCAGTCAGTGGCTGTGAATGAATGAATGAGTAAAGGAATCTGTGGATGTGGGCTTAGAGGTGCCTCTGCAGGCCCTGGGCGTGGGAGAGGATGCAGCTCACCCACCCCCCACTCCCCACTCCCCTCACGATAACGTGGGTCTCTGTCTGATTCACCACCCTGGCGCCCCCCTTCCCAGCAGAAAGCAGAACCAAGGCCTCTGGAGCTTGTGGCAAGGCCGTGGCGCCTGCCCTCTGCCTTTCCTCCCGTCAGCGTGGGCGTGACTGATGCGCTGCCTGGCCCCTGCCTCCCCAGCTGGGGGGGATTAATTAGCCTGTTCCTGGAGGAAGGCTGGGGCCGGATGTCTGGGGGGCGCCAGCAGGGAGGCTGACCTGGCCATGAGCTTCCCCAGGACCCTGAGGGCACGCCAGGGTGGGGGCCGCGTCCCACGGGGTGGGGGTGGGGTGGGGGTGGGGGTGCTCAGTGCCACGGCAGCCCTGCCTGCTTCTGCAGGGTCCGTGGTGGCTGCCTGGGCAGGGACCCCCCCACCCTCCCGCAGGGCGGCCCGCATTAGTATTCCCTGCACAGGCGCTGGCAAAGAAATGACTCACGCACTGGTTGACTAATTTGAAAGTAAGCTGTTTTTGCTGCGAGTGGGAAGGTTCAGTGAATCTTAAAAACTAAGCGATGGATATTTTATTCCTTGTTCTAGACCTTTCCTTCTGTGGAGAGGCGGCTCTGCCACAGTCTCCGTTTATGATAATAAAAACGTCTTTTGTTGGTTCACCTGCGGCAGCCGCGCTCGGGGAACCTGGGCGAGTCGGGACTCCAAGTCTGGGCTTAGCTCTCACCTGCTGCGTGACCTGGACAAGTCACTTAACCTCCTCGGGAAGGAGAGGCAACGCCTAATGGGACACATCCCCAAAGGACGCCCCCCCCCCGCCCGCCCCGCGCAAAACATGCATTTGGCGGTATGGGGACTGACGCTCAGGCTGGGAGTCTGCAGAACCAGGATGGGGCTCCGGCATGCCTGCCTGCCCACCGCCCCTCCTCCCACGGGGTGGTGGGCTGCAAAGAGGGGGTGCGTTTCCCCCAGAAGTTGGGGCTTAGGATATGAGGGGGTATTATCCCCCCATTTTACAGATGGGTAGCCAAGAGGCACAGAGAGGTTAAGTAATTCATTGAGGTTACACAGCTGCGATGTGCAGAAGGTGGGGTCATAACCCCGGCTGTTGGCTTTCCCAGTTTAGGTCAACACCCTGAGTCAATGAGGTGGACGAGGGCCAGACCTTTTAAGGTGAGGGGATGGCTTTTATCTTTGTCCTATGGGAGGTGGGTCATCAGAGATGAGATCCGAGCATGCTGCCGGAAGCAGGAAGCGTCGGGAGTTAAGAGCAGAAGGTGGCCTGGCCGGGTGGTGGCAGAGGAGGGGGTGACGTGGTCAGGATGTGCCCCCAAGGTAGACCCACCAGAACTCTGGCATCTGTCAGGGTGGAGGTGAGGGGGTAGAGTCCTAAAGCAGACACCCACGAATCTGGAGTGAATAACTCCCCTCCTCCAGGGCCTGGGCCCCCGACATCATCCACACGCTGGGGGCCCCCCACCCTTGGCTTTCTTCATCATCGGACACACTATCTAAGTGTACTGCCCATCGCAGCACAGACAGGGGAAGCCCCTGGGCAGGTGTAATGCGGCCCACCTGCTGGAGCCCCGGGGAGAGCGTCAGCCACTCCCTCCTGCCTCGACTTTGCTCACCTGACCTCAGGAAGGCGAGTCACAGAGCTGGTCAGGGCCAGACTGTGAGCTCCCCTCGCTCTGCGCTCCAAGCTGCTGCGTGCAATGCCCTTTGTGTGCTGCATGACTTTGGGAAAGCTGGTCAGGTGTTCTGTGCCTCGGTTTCCCCATCTGCACGTGGGAATCACAGTAGCAGCTGACTATTTTGTGGCCTACTCTTTGCACACACTAACTCTTCCAGGGATCGGAGTAAGGCACTTCTTTCAAGGTTGAGTAAATGCCTTGGTGTCCCGAGGACTCGGGACAGACACAGAGGAAGTGCTCCGTAATGGTTTGCTGTGATGTTTCTGTTTTCTTTTTTTCCACTCGCTGTGTGTCTTTGGGCAAGCAGCTCTGCCTCTCTGAGATGTAGCTGCTTTGTCTGCAAAGTGGTGATAACCGTGGTCCCTGTTTCCCAGGGAACTCGGGAGCTCTTGATAAGGTGGCTCACAGAAGATGCCTGGCCCAGGGCCTGGCACCTTTTAAGAGCTCCATTAGGGCTGCTGCGACAATTATGAAGTGGCAGCGCTGGGGACCGGCTCCCGGCCCCGGGCGGGCTCCCGGCCTTGCAGCAAGCGCCAGCTTCCTCTGCAGTTGCCTCACCTTCCCTGCAAAGCTCCTTCTCTCTGGCAGGAGAAGGATGGGCAGAAAATGGAAAAACTTAGTCAAACTGGTGGATTACTTTCCCGAAGCCTCCCCCCGCCTCTCCGCCGAAACGCGAGCCAGAGATAACACCCTGGCAAATAGGTTTACTGAAGTCAACCCATTACAAGTGCGGACACGCCTGGAGATAAGAGAAGCCTGTGAGTTCTTAATATCCTGCCCGGCATGCGGGAGGAATAAATGAAGGACGGAGGCGAGACAGCCCCGGCTGCAAATATTCTGTTGTATCCCTCGGCCATCCATCAGCCCGTGTGTCAGGCAGTGTCTCTGGCCCCGGGTTTGGAAAATATGGTCGCCATAGGGATGGAGTCAAATGCATCCTTTCAAAAATAGATCTGCTTAAAATTCATTAACTTAGACAACTCCACCCGAAGAAGCAATCAATTCCTTGAACTCTATAATCATGCTTCGCCCAGGGATCTCTTCCTCAGTGTCGGTTAAGCTAATAAAGGCTGTTTGGGTCCGAAGGAAGGGGAGACGCGCGAGGACACGAGGCAGGGAGCCAGCCTTGACGCTGCGCCGCCAGCTTGCACCCAATTACTTCCTGATGCGTTTGTCTCTTGAGTGAGTCATTCATCACGCCAGCCAGGGCCAGGGGCCTGCTCCGTCCCTGCCAGGCGCCGGGCTGGGGCCAAGGGTGCAGAGCAACCGAGAAACGGTCTCGCTCGCAGGAGCCTCAGCTAAGCAAGGAGATGCGGGATGGGCGTCTGGGCTCGCTCTGGGTGATCTCATCCTGCACGTGGCCGTAAATCCCACTCGCTCGCTGACGAGTCCTGAATTCACCTCTGCAGCCGGGACCTCCCGGCTGAATCCCAGACCCTGCTATCCCAATGCCCTCCATACATCTCCCTGGGATGTCGACAGGGCACTATAAACCTGGTCTGCCCATGCACCTCCCCTAATCTCGACCCAACAGTTGGAGGCATCCTATGCCCACAGAAACCATGCGAGCCTGTCCTTGCCGAAGGCACCTGGGTCACCCAAGTCCCTCCAAAGCCCTCCAGAGGCCCTGTGCCTCCCTGGCCTGGACTCCTATTACTCTCCACCTCCCTCACTCCACTGCAGCCACCGCAAACAGCCAGGTCATGCTCCTGCCCCAGGGCCTTTGCATGTGCCCACCTTTTGCCTACATGCTTTTCCCCTAAACGGCCAGGAGTGAGGCTCCCCTTGTCACCTCGTCTGAAATTGTACCTTCCCGTGAGCACTTTCACTAACAGCTGTTTAACTCATTCATCTTCTTTGTCGGTCAGTCTCCACCAGCAGAATGTAAGAGCCACAGAGTGGAACGGAGGGAGGGGCCTGTGTGGTCACTGCTTTGTGCCCTGGGCCTTACCTGGAACACAGTGGGCTCTCAGGAAGCACGCAGCGAATGAATGAACCAGGGAACAGAAGAAACTGGGCTCTCCCTCCAGACAGTTGTCCCCGAACCACTTCCGTGAGTCCCTATCACTGAGTCAGGCTCCCAGCTCCCTTGGGAGGCTCCTGGTTGTGGCTCTTCCCTCGGGGCAACATCCTCGCCCACTTGACGAGCTGGATGCTGGCCCCTCGGACCCATCCTGCGTGCTGCCCCCACCCCATGCAATGGATGGTAGGGACACTGGCTCAGTCAACCGCCTGCTGTTCCGGGGAACCCCCAACTCACAATTAAAACCTTCTTCTCTCTCCCCTGCCCCCCAACCTGCTCCCGCAGCATCAACCCCCACCCCAAGGCCCGGATGGAAACCTGGGGGCCCTCGGTGCCTCCCACCACCCTACCCCCCGTCCCTCTGCCCCCCTTCCCTGGAGTCCTGGGCCACTGCTGCTTCTCAGCCTCTGCCCATCCAGCCTGCCAGACCGTCCCTCCCCCGGTGCCAGGCGTCAAGGTGGGCGCCGCAGCCTGTGGGGTGGAGCCGGCGTCCCCCGGGGGGCGGGGGTGGGGAGGAGCCGGGGCGGCGGAGCTGGGTGCCGCTGCTGCTGGGTAATGAGGGGCCACTTATGCATTGGACGAACCCCATTAAGATGAGCGGAAGTATAGCGCGGCCCCGGGGTGTGCTCAGCGAGCCTGGAAGCTTCCGGGCTGTGTGCCCCGCGCTCTCTGTTGATACAATTCAGTTCGATCCACTTAACAAACATTTACTCAGCGCACGCGGCTGGCAGAGCGCGGGGCCAGGCCCTGCGGGAGGCGCCCTGCCTGGCCCGCCGTCCTTCCTCCTTCCGTCCTCCTCCTCCCGCCCCTCCTCCCCCCTCTGCCCCTCTGCCCCTCTGCCCCTCTGGAGCTTCTCCGGAGACCCCTCCGCCCGCAGCCTCTCGGGTCTCACGCTCTGCCCTGTGCACGGGGTCGCCAACCCCGACAAGGGGCAGCTCTGAGGGAGGGGGCGGCGGAGGCAGGCTTCATCTGCATCTGCTTCGCTGGGGGCCGCCCTGCGATGTCCCCAGAAAGGGGCTTCCAGGCCCAGGAAGCGGCCTGGTCCAGGCACAGGGGTGGGAGGTGGGGGCCCCAGCAACAGAACACGGGACCCAGAGGGCAGCAGCAACCACAACAATCCCATAACCAGCGACCACCACCAGCCCCACAGCAGCCCGGCCCTCTGACAGCGTCAGCCCACACCGACCGAGTGCACAGACCCAGCGTCTGGGGCACCAAACGGGGACGAGGCAAGGACCACAGTGGCTGATGGCTGTGGGCCTGGAATGTGGGGCTAAGGACTGGGGCGTCTGTGGACCGGCTGCGGGAGCTGCAGGAGGGAGCTCCCGTTCATCTTTGCCTCCCTTGGTGGGCCTAGCTCAAAGCCTTAATAACAATGATAATAGTAATAGTAATCAACTCTGACTTCATGCCTACCACATGCCAGACACTGAGCCAGGCACCTCTGTGTGGGTATAAACTCTCAAATCCTCCCAGGATCCCCCTGAGGAAGGCGCGGCTATTATCCCCATTTTGCAGATGGGAAAATGAAGGCACAGAGAGGTTTAGTAACCTGGCCAAGGTTACACAGCTAGTGAGTGGCAGAGCAGAGGTTTAAACCTTAGGAGAAGGTGACCCACAGAGGTGTGTGGCATTGACGTGTGAACGAGCAGACTGAAATTGTCCCCACATGCCTCTGACAAGGGCATGGGTGGCCAGAGCCAAGCTCTGGGCCAGTGGTGGTGATGGCTCTCTTCTTCCCAGCTTGCCCCTCAGCCTGATGATGGGGAGAAGCGAATCCTCTTAGCCATCTGTGTTCATTCATTGGTTCATATGCTCATTCAGTCATTCATTCATCAAACAGTAAGTGAACTCCCAAGCCGTGGGGCTCTAGGGGTGACTTAGCCCCGGCCCCTGCCCTCACTGGTGCTGCCACCCAGCCGTCAAGGAGGCGTCCAGATGCAGCACCAGGAGGGCGAGGAGGATGGGGACGGGCTGAGCTCAGGCAGGAGAATGACCCACGGCTACTTCGTTCTGTTTGAGGGCCTCAGAGCTAAACATCCCGGGTCAGCGGGGGGGGGGGGGGGGATGCAGACACCCCGCGGCCCAGACTCACCCGCCCTCCACTTGCTTTCGCTCGTCTCCTCTTTCTCGCCCGCTTCTCATTTATCTGGCTGCCTGGGTGTCACCCCCCCAACCCCCCTAGAGCATCTGCAGAGGGACGCAGGGATGATAACATAAGCGCCCTCAGCTGCAGCGTTGCGGGCCCGCCGGGCGCCCCAGGGCCCAGCCACATCTGCCCAGAAGGCCGTCAGAAAAACTTCCAGAACTTAATTGCTCCGAGGCCCTATTTTCCTATTACGGCTGTGAGGCAGGAGTTGCGTTGGCATCCACAGGTCCCCAGTTCCATCCCCCCAAGTTCTCCAAACCAGACGCACAAACAACATGTGTGGTGGGGGCAGGGCCCTCATTAAACTGCTGGACGGGAGGGTTCGGCCTTGAGAAACTGGCCTCCGCGCCAGCCGCCTGTGTGAGTCACTCTTTATCGCGAAGATGAAAAGCGGATTTGTCTGTCTTATCCGTATTTCTGTCCTTCGCTCTGAAGCATTTTTCCCCCTCACTCTCTCTGAAAAAAAACAGCCACTTGACCCTGAGCTGGGAGGCCGGGGGGCTCTTCCTGCCCCTTCTCTCCTCCCAGCTTACACCTGGAGAGCAAAGCAGCTTTCCATGCTACATCCCGCTTCTTTCCGGATTTTTCTAAAAGTTGAAGGTTCTCAATTCTGTCGACAGAACTGGTCATCCGCCCGCTCTTCCCAAGGGAGGCGGCAGTGTGGCTGTGGTGGATTCAGGGCGGCACGGCCGGGTAGGGGGTGCCCATCTTGTCACAGTCCGGTGCCATCCACACTGTTAAAAAGCACACCCGATGGAAAATTCCGTCCCTCGTTACTTTACCATCAAGCGTCTTTCAAAGCAACATGTCTTCATAAACACAGCTATAAATCTAATATCCAAAGACCCAAATCACGGGCGTCTCTTTCATCCACATAGAACCCCAGTGACGTCGCCCCCCAGGCTGGTTAGTTAAGAGTGAGGTGGGGTTGGCTGGGGCCCCCTTCCAGCGTGACCCCCTCTTCTGGGCACACTCAGCTGGATCTGACGCTCAGATATTCTCGGCAAGTTCCAGTGTTGCACCACTTTCCCCGGGGGCGGTGGGAATGAATTTGAGGGCAGAGGTCTCCGACCTGCAGGTGGTCGGGCCGGGTCTGCGCCGTCCGCTGGCCTCCTCGAGCCGGGCATGCTCCCTGTCTAGCAGCAAAACCCTCCTTTCCAACACGTGTGAGTGGCTCGTGGACGGCGCTGCCAGGGGCCGGTTTCCTGCAGTTTCTTGTTGGAGAAACCACCCAGATTTTACCAACAACAGGGGTCGTTTCCCAAGGATGAAATCCGCATTTTGCACCAGCCTCCAAGAACGGCCTGCGCTGTTTGGGCAGCCACGGCGGACTGTGGACTTGTTGTGCCCTGTGAGACCCAGCCCTGAGCCGTGTGCCAGCCCCCTCAGGTGCCGGGCGGAATAAACTTGCCTCCTTCTCACCAGCATCCTGTCAACTAGGGGACTTTTTTTTTTTTTTTTGAGGTGAAATTCACGTAACAAAATAAATCATTTAAAAATGAACAATTCAGTGGCATTTAGTACACTCACAATGTTGTGCAGCCATCATGTCTACCTGGTTCGGAAACAGTTTTATCTCCCCCAGAGGAGACCCCCACCCATCAAGCAGTCACTCCCCACTCCCCACTCTGCCTTCTCCCCGTCCCTGAGAGCCACCGATCTACTTCCTGTTCCTGTGGATTTTCCTATTCTGGACATTTCCTATAGATGGAATCTTACAATATGTGGTCTTTTGTGGCTGGCTTCTTTTATTTAACGTGTTTTCAAATTCCACCCATGTTGTAGCATGTATCAGCACTTCTTTCCTTTTTACAGCTGAGTAATATTCCATTGTATGGATGTACCACATTTTGTAAATCCATTTGTCTGTCAATGGACATCTGGGTTGTTTCCACCTTTTGGCCATTGTGAATAATGCTACTATGAGCGTACATGTGCATCCATTATTTAGGGGGCTATTTCTCATCATCCCCATTCCACAGATGAGAAAACTGAGGGCCTGAGAGCTTCATGACTTGCCCTACCTGTGTGGGACTGGAGAGTTAGGACATCGGGGTCACTGCAGAGAGTCATGGCCACATAAGTCTGAATGTCCTCATCCTATTTTCCCTGCTTTTGAACTTTCCTTCCACACACCCTGTTTTGAATCCATGCTCCTTGCTCCCAGTTGAAACGTCATTTAAGACTTAATGCACTTTTAAAGGTGAGCCAGGGATGTTTGTGGACTCTTCAGATCCCATCTTGTCAGTGCTCCTGTGTCTCATCGATGGGGGTGAAGGCCTGGCCCTCAGACAGGCATGTGTGACCACTGCAGGCCAGGGGAGGGCGGGAAGCCAGGCCGGGGCCTTCCGTGCACATCTGGGGCTCCTGAGTGTAGCCAGGCCCCAGTGTGTCCCAGCTGGAGACCAGGGTGTCCCCAGTCAGCCACGGGAGCGGAAGCACTTCAGGCTCCTTCCTGGTGGGCAAAGAGCCCCCAGGGGGCGGAGGGCCGGCCTCTGAGCAAGGGTCACAGGTGCTGCCTGTGGGAGAAGGGCCCAGCAGAGGAGGCCAGAGGAGGGCATGTGGCGGAGAAGGGGGCTCCCAGGGCTCCGGCAAGGGGGCCTTTCAGGCTTGCCCCGCTTTCCCACGTGGGGAAAACGAGGCACAAATTAGGCGGCTTGCCCCAGGTCACACAGCTGCTAGTGGCAGAGGTGGGATGGGGGCAGCTGGGCAGGAATTGAGGGGGTTTGTGGGAGCCAGGGGTTTGGGGGATCCCCAAGTCCAAAAGACACTGGGCCCCAAAAAGACGAACTTGTTTTTCAGAAGTGACACGAGCTGTGCAGACCCTGGCATATGACGAGGAGATGGGCTCTCCGTTCGAGCCGGCTGGCCGGCCAGAGCTCCAGCCCTGAGCATCCTCTGACCCCCCCAGCTGGGTCCCCCGCCCCGCAGAAGCGCCAAGTTATTCCGTCCCTCCGACCTTCACCAGAGCATGTGACTGGAGAACACGGAAAAGCAGGACGGAACCAGTTTGGCCGTGTTCGTGCCTCAGCCCCTCAGAAGGGCAAAGTCTCACAACCTCCCTCCTCGTGAGTCTCGGCTGAGCGATGTTCCGGAACGCACGCCTGGGGCCCGGCCTGCCCCCTGCCCACCCTCCCGCCCCGCAGCTGAGTGTTCCTCTTTCCCCCACCCCCGGCCTCGGGCACTGGGAGAACCCAAGATCGCCCAGAGAGCCTTCCCCGTCTCTGGTGGCCTACTTTGTATTTTTAACAGCTTTGTGGAGACAGAATTTATATATCATAGCAATCACCCTTTTAAGTGTATAATTCAATATTGTTTAGTAAATTTGCAGAGTTGTGCAACCATTACCACAATCTAATTTTAGAACCTTTCTGTCACCGAAAAGAAACCTCGTGCCCTACTAATTTGTTTTTTGTGTCTTCGCTGTTGGGGGTCCCTCTCCCGCACTCTGAATAATGATGGCCTCTGGTTGAGCATCGTGTGTCCCCCCAGGCCCTGTTCCCAGGGCTTTCCAAGGACACGCTCACATCTGTGTCCCCGCAGCCAGCTGGGCAGGCCTGTCGTCATCCCCCACTTGCACCCACGGAAGCGGAGGCAGGGCGTGGCTGAGTTACCCGCTGTAGTGGACGGAATGGTGGCCCCCAAAGACGTGTCTGTGGCCTGGACCCCAGATCCTCTGACTGTGGCCTCATTTGGGCAAAAGGTCTTTGCAGATAAAATGAATGGAAGGTTCTCGAGATGAGACCATCCTGGACGGTCCGGTGGGCCCCGTCGGGAGCTTCAGTGGAAAAGGGAGGCGGCCAGTGAGCCCGAATGGGGCCCTGGGCCTGGGGAGGGCAGAGGCGGCTCACAAGGAGCAGGGCTCCTGCGGCAGGGGGAGGTCCATAAGTCTTATTTTACTTTCTCTGGTTGGTCCTGAGTTGGGAGCAGCAGCAAAAGTTAGGGCAGCTGTGGGTTATTGATGGAGTCCCCGCCGTTTGGGACGATTGTCACAGAAGTCATTGTTCAGCGTCCTGGATTGTCTCTAGGGACGGCCCCTGGCCTCCTGCAATCTGACAGAGCAGGCTGTCCCCCAGGGCTGTCGGTTGTAGCCGAGGGGCCGGTCTCCTACATGCGTTGCTCAGGCTGCGGGTCAGAGTTCTGCTTTTCCGTGCGGTCTGGTCACTGTCCCTTTGTATATTTGGTCTTTCACAAGGGTCCTTGTAAGAAACCCGCAGAGGAGAGACACAGAGCAAGAGGCCATGTGAAGTGGAGGCAGAGACCGGGTGATGCTGCCATAAGCCAAGGACGCCTGGAGCCACCAGAAGCTGGAAGAGGCAGGAGGGAGCCTCTTCTAGAGCTTGGGAGGGAGCGTGGCCCTGCCAACACCGTGATTTTGGACTCCTGGCCTCCGGGACTGTGAGAGGTACATTTCCTTTGTTTTTAGCATGAGGTGTGTAGTCATTTGTTACGATAGCCACTGGAAAGGAGTATGCTTTCCCAAGGTTACGTGGTTGGTGCATGGAAGGGTCGGCTCTGAGCCAAAGTGAAGGCAGGTGGATGTGTGGCGGGAACAGCAGCGAGGACTCAGACCCTCTCTGAGGGCCAGGCAACGGGGCTCTGCCCTGGCTTGAAGGGGGAAACCTGAGGCCACGTGCATTCATTCGCTCAGTGCTTGCTCAGATCCCAAGATGGCCTCGGTGGCTGAGCAGTGGCCTGGACCAAACTCATCCTTCAGGCCCATCCCTGGCCCCATCAGAGGTTCCCCCAGTTAGCGCCCTCAGCCTGTGCACCTGCAAGAGCCCCTTCCAGGCTGTCAGCCCAAGGTTTCCTCCATGCTAACACCCCCTTGATCGAGGGGAAATCCTGCTGGCACGTCAACATCACTATCGGCGGCCTTGTTTTATTCCTCCCCTCCCTTTATTCTGGACTGGCCTTAAAGTGGCTTATGAAGCAACACCAGCTCAGCAAGTTATCTTAGAAGGAGTCTGGGATGTGGCGAGCAGGGAGCGGGCACGGAGCGTGTATGTGGAAGCCAGCAGAGCTGTGTAGACGCCCACGGGCAGGCCAGGGGGTGGGTGCCAGGCTTCCCAGCAGGCAGAGGGAAGGGGTGAGGGCAGACCGGGGCCTGGGCTGTGTGCTGGAGAAGGCCTCGGGCAGGACAATGGCGTAGGGCCACAGTACTGTTTAGGACAAAAGACCTCAGGCCAGCGCTCCCCCAACCCCCGCTCTGCCGGGCTGGCCAGATCTGGTCTGGAGGCGGGGATGGAAGATCCACCTTGGGTTGCCACTGTCTTTTCCCTTGGGAAGCTCTCCCTGACCGTCACCGTGCCCCGCCTCACCCCCAGCGGTGAGGATGTGACCTGAGAGGCCCATCAGAGTCCAGGTTGGGAATTGATGTTCGCTCAAGGAGAGAGATGAGCTGTCACGAGCTGGGGGTTGTGAGCTGTGGTGACAACATCAGTGGGAGGGGACTGCCCCGTCCATCTCCCAGGACATCTCAAAGATAGTCATCTGCTTCAAGAAGGAATGAGGCCAGGGCCCAAGGGAGAGCAGGGTTGAGCAAAAAGGAAAGGTGGTCAGACAGAGAAAGAGTCCCAATGACAACCCTCATGCTCCTGGATCCAGCCATGCCTGACATCCTGACATCTTCCTCCAGACCTCTCCCTCCGGAGCTCTCAGTTAAGTGGGTCGACAAAGTCCTCACAAATTGCCTTAAACAACTTGCTGTTGCAAAGCACAACTTGGGCTCACACAGTATCTAACATGGGAAGGATGGGGTGGGGGAGGAGTACTCTTCAAGTGACCACTTATTCCTGTTTCTCTCATCTGTGCCTCTGATGGCCTTTGGGCTGTGGTGGGGCCCAGTAGAGCTCCCTGAACCTGGGATCCGGTGTCCCTCATTGACCTCACTCCGTGGATAATGAGGCTAACAGTGGGGTCCTGTTCAGGCCACCAGTCCTGCCAAGTGCCCACTGTGGGCCAGCACTGTGCAGGTGTGTTTTGGGGAGGGGCCTGTGGTACGGACCCAGACAGACAGGTACTGATCCATGGAGCTCACAGACTTCTGGGCAAGGGTCACAGAGGCCCCTGCGAGGACACCGCGTGCCCCTCTCCCGCTGAGCAGGCCAGGGGAGGTCAGCTAGTGCAGGAATAAGAAAGTGATTTTTTTTCCTTAGAAAATATTTTCTTTCTTTAGCGAGCTGCAGAAGAGGAGATAATCTAGATATTTCTGAAGCATTAACGTTCTGCTTTTAGCTATCCTTGGTCCTTCCCCCAGAGTAGGATTTCTTAACCTTGGTTCTATTGACATCTGGGACTGGATCACTCTCTGCTGGGGGCTGCCCTGGGCCGTGTAGGGTGGCCAGCAGCAGCCCTGGTCTCTACCTACTGGATGCCAGTAGGACGACCAAAAATGCCTGCAGGCATTGCCAAGTGTCCCCTGGACGGGGACAAAATCGCCCATTGGAGCAATGCTGTCCCAGGACATCTGCATTCACAGCTCCGGCCCTGGGACATCCAGCAGAAAAGAGGGAAGAAAGAAGGTATTTTTTTTTTTTGGTAATTTTTTATTGTAGTAAAATATACCGAACATAAAATTTACCATCTCAATCATTTGAAAGTGTCCTGTTCGGTGGCATTAAGTGCATTCACAATGTGGTGCAGCTGTCACCATTTCCCATTTCCTGAACTTTGTCGTCATCCCAAACAGGAGCTCTGTACCCGTTAAATGATAGCTCCCCGTCCGCTGGCGCCCTCCTCTACTCTCTGTCTCTGTGAGCGTCACTCCTCTGGGTGCCTCATGTAGGTGAAATCACACCGTATCTGTCCTTCTGTGACTGGCTTACTCACTTAGCGCAAGGTTCTCTAGGCTCGTCCGTGTTGTAGCGTGTGTCAGAATTTCCTTCCTTTTTAAGACCGAGTAGTACTCCATTGTGTGGACATACCACATCTTGTCTGTCCCTTCGTCCACTGACGGAGACTGGTTGCTCCCACCTTTGGGATAGTGTGAATAATGCTGCTGCGAGCATGCGTGTGCACAGAGCCGGGACCCTGCTTTCGATTCTTCGGGGTTTCCACCCAGAGTGGAACTGCTGGACCATATGCTAACTTGATGCTTCGCTTTTTGAGGAACAATTGCTCTGCTTAGAAGTGAATTCTTGACTTTGGAATTTCAAAATAGCTTTCTGAGGTTCACTTGCAGAGGTGGCGGGAGAGCCGGGGCAGGTGAGAGGGCACGGATATTGTGGCTCTCGAAGGTCTCGCCCCCATAGCTGCTTGTGCTGCCCGCGCCCCAGTTCCCCGCCTCGAGAACGGGGTGTGGGGAGGGGGGATGCTGACTGAGAGCTGGTATTTGCCCCCGCAGGACGGGTCCTCGGAGGAGGTGAACTGCAGAGAAACAGTTGTACTTCTTGTGTACTTCTTGTGGGTCCGCCTTTATGGCTTGAGATCTGTGCCGTTACACTGGGCCCCAAGGTTCGCCACCGTGGAGCGTGAGCACGGTATTTTTAGCCTGGAAATATTTGCAGGATGGGAGTTGCCCAACACCTACATGGACCATAAAATAATTTCCAGAAAGCAGCCGTGGAACACCTCGCCCGGAGCCCCGGGAGTACCCGCGAGCCCTCCAAGATCAACACAGCCCCCGAGGCCCCGACAAGGAGCGCTGCTGTGTGGGGCCGGCCAGGCGGCCGGCAGAAGCCACGCCGTGTCCCTGAAATGAGACCGGCGGTCTCGGGCCGGCCCCCTGCAGCCTGCTCCCCCGCGGTGGCCAGGGGCACGACCAGGTGTCCGGGAGGGCTGATACTGGCCGTCTGTGTGTTTGTTTGGGCCCGTGTTGACCGTGGCGGCACTTCAGCGGCCCCCACATCAGGGATCTGGTCTCCGACGATCGTGAGTCCCCCACAGGGTGGGGCCTCGGTCTACATGGGCTTCTCAGAGCCCTCGGTGAGGAAGGCAGGGTGCTGCTCAGTTTACGGAGGAGGAATCTGGGCTCAGAGGGGGCCAGGCCAGGTCGGCAGGACCCTTTGAACTGGAGCCCGGCTCTCCCGCCCCAGCCCAGCCCTCCTTCCCAGTGCTGCCCCCGGGGCTGGGCGTCCCGTCTGCTCATTTCTGGGCTGATTTCTGTCGCTGCCACCACTGCACAAAGAGGCCGGGAGAGGCCAGGGTGGAGGAGCAGGCTGTGAGGCTGGGGCGGGGTGGGCGGGCGCTCCTGGCGATCCCCGCCTCGTGTCCCCCTAACTCCCCGGGGAGAGCCGACCTCTCAGGCAGGTGCTGGGTGAGGCTCAGCTGTCCCCCGAGCAGCAGGGCGACTTTGAAGGGAGGGGCTGGTGACGGACTAACTCTGCCCGATAGCTGTGGGTTTCAGGCCCGGCTTCCCCACTGACTGTGTGCCCTGGAGCAAAGCCCTTAACCTCTCTGAGCCTTTTCATCCCTGGACACAGGAGGACTGCTTAAGGCGGGGCGGTTTTAAGATGAGAGGTGACAGCATGGGGAAGCGCCCTCCTGATGCCCGGCCTAAGGTGAGTGCACAGCGGGGGTGGCGCCAACCTCCAGGGAGTGGGCCTGGTGTCTGGTTGACAGGGGGCAGGAGTCTGCGTTGGTCTTCAAGAGAAGAAGGATCCTGACGATACTCCAGGGCCGGACTCTCCAGGGAGAGGGGCCACAGGTCATGGCGTGGACACAGAATTCCATGAGAGCCGACGCCGACATTGCAGCTCCTGTCCCACCGGGCACCCCCTCCAGGGGGTGGCCCTCTTCTGATGCCCCCTGTGCAGTTCCAAGGGACAAAGGGAGCCGGGGTGCCGAGCACACGTCCTACCTGGAGCCAGGTGTGCCGGAGCTGGACAGCAGGTGGCAGTGGCTGGAAGGCAGCGGACGGAGGTTCGGAGGCTGGCCGGCGGTGCGGTGGAAGAGGTGGGTCTGGATGGAGTTCTGGGGTCCGGGCCAGTGCCCACGGCCAGGCTTTCCTCCCCACAGGGCGAACCCACACAGTGGGTTGAGTCTGTTTAAAGGGGCAGGGACAGGACCCCAGGCACCCAAAGTGCCTGCCAGCTTTCTGTCAGGCCCCTGTGCCCGGGTGCCCGCGGAGTCCCTGGCACCTCCCTTGGAGGAGGCGGAGGAGGCTTTGAAACCTTGTCTGCAGGGCTGAAGGAGGCGTGGCACCCCAGCCTCCAGAATCCCTGGGGCCTGGGAGAGCCGACCGAGAGAGGACCCATGTGAGTCTCTGTTCTCTCACACAAAATGGGGACCAAGAGACATACGCACTTGGCACCTGGTGGGCACTCAGCCAAACGAGGTCTCTTTCTCCTCCTGGGGAAGTAGGAACAAACCCCTGCCCTGCTGGCTGGTAGGAGGTTGTGGTCAGATGAGCTACAAGGTTTTGTTGGCGGTAAAGTGCTAAGTAGATGAGCAAATCATTTGATAGATTAGAAGTGCTTGGAGGAAAACAAAGGAAGGAAAGGTGACAGGTCCCTGAGAAGGGGAATCTGACTGAGACCTGAAGGAGGAGGAGTGAGTGTTTGGGGATCCAGGCAAAGGATGCTGGGCAGAGGGAACAGCCTGTGCAAAGGCCCGGGGGTAGAGACTTATCTTGGCATCTGAGCAGCAGCAGGAGGGCCAGTGTGGCTGGAGGAGAGAGAGGGAGGAGAGAAGGGCCATCAGGTGACAAGAGGGGGCTTGGGACAGGTGGGGGAAGAGCCGGATCATATGGGGCACTGGTTAATGCTGGGTCATGAGGCATGGTGTGGTCTGCCTCTCACAGGCTTGCCTTGCAGTGGAGACTCAGGCTCAGACAGGGAGGTGGGAGCAGAGAGAGGGGAATACATGACCAGATTCTGAACACGTTTGGAAAATAAAACCACTGGAACTTGCTGAGGGCTAGAGTGTGGGATGGGAGAGAATTGGGTCTCCTGCCTGAGCAACCGGAACACGGAGCGGGGCACTCACCTCAAGGGCCTGGAAGGCGCTGATGGGGTGGGGTGGCCGAGCTGGGCCGAGCCCACCTCCAGCTTCCCGGGAGATGGTGGCACCTCTGGTGGGCATGCAGAGGGCAGGCAGAAGCCCAGAAACTTCCAGAACCAGTGAAGTCATGGGACGTATCACATATGAAATGTTGGCTGATGAAGCTCGAGATGGCTCCTTTCTCCATAAGCGTGTGCTTGGGCACACACACTCACACTCACGCGTTCTCACACTCACATCTGGATCATAAAGATGTGAATGTTCACAAGGTTGTTGGTGACATGTTTTCCTCTTTATACTTTTCTATTTTCTAAGTTTTCTACAATAAATGCGTATTCCTAACATCAACCAAAAAAACCTTCTATTTTTAAATTTTTATTTATTTATTTATTTTTTTGCTGAGGAAGACTGGCCCTGAACTAACATCCGTGCCCATCTTCATCTTCTTTATATGTGGGACGCCTGCCACAGCATGGCTTGACAAGCAGTGCATAGGTCTGTACCCGGGATCCGAACTGGTGAACCTCAGGCCACCGAAGTGGACCGTGCGCCACTGGGCTGGCCCCCTCGTCTATTTCTTTCTTTAGAAGATTTCTATCATCTTAGATACAGAGATTCTGCTTTTGAAAAAACTGCTGAAAGGAATTCGTCTGAAATATGAGAATAACGTCTAGCACAGTGATGACACAACAGAGTGGCTTCTCCTAACCAACAGGAAAACGTGCAACCCTGAATGTCCCAAATAAAAAGCATCAGCCAGCTGTGGTGCGAACTGTCATGTGGCCGTGGATACTCCGTGTCTGTTGAATTTGTATAAACAGAGGCAAATATTTCTGTACGGGAACCACGAGACACAAGAGCACAGACGTGGTCGGACCCCTGGTGGGCAAAACTAAACCCAGAGAAAATGAACAGAAAAAAGACTGGAAGGAAATGTCACCGTGTCAACGTTTTCTGTGTAGAGGAAGTACAGACGATTTTTTTTTTCTTCTGGATTCTCAGCCTTTTCTAGAATTTTCTTTAAACAGCATGTATTACTTTAAGAAAGAAAAACAAGTCCCAGGCACTTTCATTTTAAGAACCCCACCCAGGCTTCAAAGCCCATTAAAACACCAGCTTCCAGGCAGGACGGCTGAGCTCCCCCGCCCCGTCCCCCCAACGAGGGCGTGTTGTCCTGTCTGTGGTGCGTGTACAGCAGGGAGTCAGTGGGTGGCGGATTCATCCTTTCTGCCCTCCGGGGGCTCCTGTGGAAGCAGAGGTGACCACCACTGGGGCTGCCTCCGACACACTGGGGCGTGGCAGAGGGGGCGGGAGAGGGGAGTGCCCCCAGCAGGGCCCAGCTTGTCCCCCTTCTCTGCCCTCACCTGGGGAGCCTCCCCAAGGTGACAGCGGGCGTCAGTTACTGGCCGAGGCCTCTGGGTGGCTCCACCTGCCCTAAGCTGGGAGGCCGGCTCTGCCCTGCCCCTTACCCCTCCCAGCTGGCGCCTTCGCAGAGTGTCTGTCCTCCCTGCTGGCGGCAGCTGAGGACCTGAGAGCCACCAACCGGGCCGGGAGGTCCTGGAAACCTCTCTCTCCTTATTCTATTCAAGGTGGCCCTCAGGGGGCCTAAAATGACCCCGTGCGCCCCAAATCCCTGCGTGTTGGGAACAGAAATACGCTGGAAATATGCTCGCATTTGTGCAGAGAAGTCAAAGATCCGGGACATGTGTCACCCAGGGGGCTGGACAAAGGTGGGGAAATCTGTGCACTTCGGGGGCAGCCTGACGGGTCCAAGGCAGGGGTGGGGGATCTGGGAGCGGGCTCCTCTCTCCCTCCTCCTCTCCCTCCCTCCTCGTCCCACAGGATGGGGCGGCCTCCGGCTTCTCTCCTCCCCTCGCTGTCCTCCCACACACCCGGGTGCATCTGAGACCGGCCCGGGCGCCCCTCCTGTGCGCCCCTCCAGCCAGGGTGGCCAGACCTTGGCCTTCAAGACGCCAAGGGAGCCATTTGGCGGGGCTGTGTAGTGGCATTATGGGAAGTTTTATTGACCAGGCCCCGCAGTCTGGATTTTCTCTAACGCAGCTGTCTGTGCTCACTCCCAGGAGGGGTGAGAACATCCAGCCACCTGGCTGAGCTTGCTGGGAACGGACGTCAGGAGCAGTAACTGGAAGGCAGTGGGCCCCCGTGGGGGCCTGGCAGGGGGAGAACTGCTCAGCGGGGCCCAGGGGCTCCCACCCGCTGCACACAACTGCCAGACTCCATGATCCGTGAGACAAAGACCTCTGTTGTCACTGTCCCCCTCCTCGGTCATGGGGTCCCCACTGGCCAGACCTGACAAGCCCTGGGCAGCACCGTCCAATCCCACCTTCGGCATCCACAGGGCCAGTAGAGGCCGCCCCTTGCCGGGCGCCCCACTCGCCTCCCTGCCCAGCCTCCATCCGCTGCCCCCACCCCGAGGCCAGGTAGGGACTGCGCTGGGGAGGAAGTAATTCACTGTATTGTCATCCTAATGCTTGTGCAATGAGGTGTGAAATTCTGTGTTTCCAAAATTTGTTATCAGCTGCGCTCCCTGTACTCCGGAGCGGGTGGCATTGAGGAAATTCGGGAGAAGCGGTGTGATTTCTGTGGCATGAGTTATGACATGCTTGTGGCTCCATGGCTGGGAGGACTCGGGCGGGAGAGGGACCTATCACTCCGGAGAGAGCCTTCAACAGGCTTCATTAGGCTGAAAACGATAACGAATATCTTCCCCTCACCTGTTTTCATTCATAACGGCTCTCTCTTATCTTTTGGCCACACATACCATTCTTTCAAGAAATTTATACATACCAGGGAGAAAAACGGGGTGAGCGTGGGGTGAACAGAGCGTCCCCCTCGCCCCAGGCCCCTCCTCCTCCTGGCTGGCGCCGGCAGGGGGCGCAGCGGGCTCACCGAGAGAGGGGTGGGGGCCCAGGCAGGGACGTGGGGCTGGGGCCGCGGCCAGCTTGACTTTCAGGGCGGAGAGTCAAACCTTCTGGAAACTTCCAGGCCCTTTCGCCTCCTGATCCCTCCAGCTGCGCTCAAATGTTAGCCAAAGGCAGACTTTCTCCAGCCATCTTTCCCCTCCATTAGACAGAAAGCAGGGCAATGGGAGCGAAAACCTGGGGCAGGGTCTCCTGTCAGGGGGCCCAGGGTGGGGGCCGGGGGCAGAAATTACCTTCAACTTCTAATTCTGGGCTTCTGCCTCCAGGAGCCCAGGCCTCAGCCCCACTCTGTCCTCCTCACTCCCAGCTGGGCCTAGCGTGGCCTCACTGTAGTCCCCACTGTCCCTACTCCCTTTCCTCCCCCATGGCCGCCAGCATAACTGCTGGAGCTTTTTAAAGCTCTGGCTTTGTCTTTCCTCTTCTCAGGACCTGTCTGAGGCTGCCCCTCAACACTGCCCAGCGGCCTGGCATTCGGGACCCCAGCTGGGCAGCCCCTCCGACCTTTAGCCTCAGGGACAGCTGCTCCCCTCACTCCGCTGGGTCTCTCTGACAAGGCTCCCAAAATAGCCGGGCACGTCGGCGCCCTGGCTCAGGCTTGTCCTGCTGCCGGGAAGGCCTCCCCCTCCCCTGCATTTGGCAAACTCATTTGTACCCTTCAAGGCCCATCCCCAAGGTCACCTCCACTGGGAAGCCTTCCAAAGGCTCTGAGGCCCTGCCTGGGCCTCCTCAGCACAGCAGCCGCCGCTCAGCCGGTGGGAGAGGGCCCTGGTCCCGCTCCAGGCTCAGGTCGATGGGCCCTCCGGGTCCTCCTCCTCTGGGCACTGCTGGCTGTCAGCTGCCCCGGGCGCCCACTTGGGGCACAGCGGACCTGGGAGTCGGTCCTGACATCGTTTCCATCTTGCAGGCCGGGCCTCCGAGGCTCAGAGAGGTCCTAGCAGCTTGCCCCGGCCCCACAAGCCTGTCTCTCAGCCTGTCTATCTATGCTCTTCTCTGCAACACTACCTGCCCTTTACGAAATCCCAAGTTCCTCCAGCAACAGGGAGTCCACTCCCCAGTCCCAGCTGGACTCCGTACCAGGGGTTCCAGTTCACCAGCTCCAGGGCCCAGGTTGGGCGGGAGTCCCCAGGACACCAGTTGCTCTTTCGCCACTGAGCACGCTGGGAGGCCTTCCACAGGGGCCCAAGGGGCAGGGGTCAGCCTGGCTCTGGTGCTGCGTCTGGCCCAGACCAACCCTCGCAGGATGGGCTTGTGTCTTGACAAGCGACAGGGTTGAGGCAGGGTCTTCAGGTAGAGGGAACAGCTCCAACTGAGGCCTGGGGTGGGACCTTGTGGGCGGTGGGAAGCAGGGAGCAGGCAGTGGTCAGCAGGGCTGTGGCATCAAGACAAGAAGGCTGGCACCAGAGGTGGGGCAGAGGGGGCGTGGACGGGAGGGAGGCCCTCGCTGCCAGCCTGGTTGCTGTGCAGAACGGCAGGGGTGTGACAAAGGTGCTGGAACTGGGTTTCGGGAGGGGAGTGGGCACCAAGATCCAGATGGTCTTTGGGTTTTGTCATGACCACCCCAGGCACAGAAAGGGAAACTGAGGCCTGGGCTGGGGGGGCGGGTGCAGTGACGGGCCAGCCCTGCTCTGGCCCAGAACACCTACATGTCCACATGGGCCTGCTCGCCCAAGCCCGTGCCTCATGGTGGCCCATCCCCAGCCTGCAGCCCCCTGCCCCCTGGGCCGAGAGGACAATGTGGAGGAGTGAGCAGCATCTGGGCCGCCTCGCTGGGCCCTCTGTCGCTTGTTCTGCAGTCACGGTCTTCAGACTTGCTAATCAGTCGGTAACCGCACACCCCGAGAATGTGCCTGTCTCGATTACACGGTCCACGCTCCAACTCTGCCTTCCGCCTCTTTCTGGGGACGCTCGGGGAGAAACCCAGCGGCCTCCCTTCTCTCGAGGAAGTGTCCCCCGCAGATGTTTTTACAAAGTTGGGGCCAGGGAACATACGAACAAATGCCACGATTCGTGTTTGCAAAACCCTCCCTGCCAGCTTCTGTCTTGAGAGGCGGGGGCTAGGGGAGGCGGGCAGATGTGGACCCCGGGCATGTGGCCAAGCACTCTGTTCAGGGCAGTGTTCCCCATCGCAGGCGGAACTAAGCAGCATGCAGGACCCGGGAAACTCCGTGACCGTCGGGGGCTCCGGGGTGCCTGCGGGCCAGCCCACTGGCCAGTCATCGCCCGGCCGCCCCCAAGCAGGTGGCCTGGCTCCGCAGATGGGGGGCACCCAGTGGGGGGCTCCCCTGCCCTTCAGAGAGGCTCAATTACCCCAAAGGTCAGCGGGCATGTTCCTAATTATTGTAATAACAACAATTAGTAGGAGTGTTGATTGCGAGGTCCCAGTACTCTCGCTCCTAACCCAGCCGCATGGCCTCGCCAGGGCCTGAGAGGGGGCACGCAGGGCACGGGCCCATAGCCCCATCTTACAGATGTGGACACTGAGGTCCAGTGGGCTTCAAGACACCCGTTCCAAGGCACCGGCCGGGCAGTAGTGGGTGGGACCAGGCGCTGGGTTTCCGACTGTTAACTTTGGAAGTGAAGTTGGCATGGGCATCAGTGCAGTGGGGAGGAGGTATCTTTAGGGCTGTGGGGGGGTGGTCCTTGAGGTCACATATAGACGGTGATCTCTATGGTTTCCTGCAAAACCAGCCCTGCTCAGGGAGGCCTGGCCACCCACCTCCTTTGTGACATTTATTGGGACACTCTGAGCTGACTGGGGGGTTCTCCCACCCAGGCTCCCACAGAGCGGAGGAAGACTCTTGTCCCCAGGGAGTAACCTCCAGCAGCAGGGGACCCTCCTGTCCCCGAATGACCATGTCCCAGGCAGGACGAGGAGCAGGAGGCCCAGGGCAGTCTGGTGGGGGTTTGGGCTGAGGCTTAAAACCATTGGGGGTGGCGGAGGAGGAGAGCAGCGAAGGAAGGCATCCTCCCCATGTCCTGTGGGGAGCAGAGCAGCCTGGACGGGTCCACCAGGGTCCACGTGGGACCGCCAAGATAGGCCAAGCTCAGAGAGAAAAGAGCAGACTGTGGGGTGGAGAGACAACTTGCTGACACCCCCAGGGTCTGGGTAAATGGCTGCAGTGAGCCTTGGAGCCAAGGAATAGGAGAGAGAAAAAGTGAAGTGAGGGGCCTTGTGGGACCATGACAGAAAGGATGGAGCAAGGGACATGTGAGAGTAAGGAGCTGAGCCTCTGGCAACAGGGGGCCCCCCGAAGAATCAGGAGGAGCTGCCACTGGGGGAGATGGGAATAGACCCACTTCACCGCCTGACCCTAGGAGAGCCATGCGCATCTGTGAGGGGGCTGCCTGGAGGAGGTAGCAGGTCTGAGATGCAGCGGGCTGCAGGAAGGTGTGTATGGAGTGGACCTCCTACTGCAGCCCCCCGGGGGCCGGTGACTCCCTGGCCCGCTTTCTGGGAGCCGGCTACGTTGCTGTCCTGCGTTTGCAGAGCGGAGCCCGGCTGAGGGAGCCCCAGGAGGGAAGGCCCTCCTTGGGGTGGAACGAGCCGTGGAGGCTTCTCTCTGCAGCCTCAGAGCAGCGTTTTAATTAGTCAAGTTCTCAATCATTTTTACTGTTCCCCACACACGGAGGGTTTGTTAAAAGCCAGGCCAAGTTAAAAATACTGGTGACAGGGATGTGCAGGAGGAGGGAGTCGCCAAGACGGGCACCCTGACCACGAGGAAGCTGGAGCAGCTCCTCCCGAGGGAATCCCTGAGCACGTCCTGTCCATGCCCCAGCTGGAGGGAGGCAGGGCGGCCACCGCAGTTGCGCCAGTCTGGCTCTGCCTGTGCTGAGTGCAGGGCGGGACCAGGCCTCTAGCCCCTCGGTGCCAAAAGGCATGGGCACAAGGGCAAGGTGCGGCCCTCTCCTGAAGGCACCCCAGCTGCCCGCTCCCCTCCAGGAACTTCCGGTCCATGGGGAATGTGTGTGGTGCAGGATATACGCAATCAACCAGCCGCCAGCCTGGGCAGAAGCCCTCAGGGTCAGGGGCAAGGAGTCTGGGAGGTGGTTGTGGAAGTGCTCCTGGAGGAGGTGGCACTCGGCACGGGATAGGCCTGAGGGGTGGGCACAGGGTGGACGTGTCAAGTGAAGCCCAGCATGAGCCAGGGCAAGGAGGTCAGAGAGTGTGGGCATTCGGGTGTGTCCTGCTCAGGGACAGGCCTTGGAGGCCAGGATGAGGTATTGGCCTTCATGTTACAGGCACCGGGGCAGTGCCAGTATCAGGGAAGCATCTCATGAGTGAAGCCCTCGGTGCCCTCCCCAGGAATGGCTCATGCCTCCCAGAGGGTTCCAGGTCCATGGATCCGGGGACACTGAGCCCAAACCCACCTGCTCCACCACCTTCCTCAGAGAGAGTGAACAGGAGGGCTACCATGACTCTTTGTGGGGGGCCACTAGATGACTGGCTCCTGGCTGAAACTAAACTGTCATCATTGTCATGAGACAAGCATTTGTGTCTACAAAGATTGGCATCATGCCACACACAATCCTGGTTACCAGGCCTCAGTTTACCCATATGATGAGAGAAAGAACTCTCCTATCTAATGTTCCACAGTAGCATCCACCCAACCATACATCCATTCATCCATTGTCCATTCATTCATCCATCCATTCATTCATTCATCATCCATCCATCATCCATCATCAATCCATCCATCATTCACCATCCGTCCATCATCCATCATCAGTCCATCCACTAACCCACCCACCCATCCATCATCCCTCATCCATCCATCCATCCATCCATTCATCCATTCATCATCCGTTCACCCGTCTATCATCTGTCCATCATCTATCATCAGCTCATCCATCCTCCACCCATCATCCATTTCACCCATTCATTCATCCATCCACCCATCCATCCATCCATCATCCATCCATCCATCATCCATCCTCCATCCATCCATCATTCACCATCTGTCCATCATCCATCCTCCATCCATCCATCATTCACCATCCGTCCATCATCCATCATCAGTCCATCCACTAACCCACCCATCCATCCATCATCCCTCATCCATCTATCCATCCATCCATTCATCCATTCATCATCCGTTCACCCGTCTATCATCTGTCCATCATCTATCATCAGCTCATCCATCCTCCACCCATCATCCATCCATCATCCATCCATCCATCATCCATCCTCCATCCATCATCCATCATCCATCCTCCATCCATCCATCATTCACCATCTGTCCATCATCCATCCTCCATCCATCCATCATTCACCATCCGTCCATCATCCATCATCAGTCCATCCACTAACCCATCCATCCATCATCCATCCATCAATGCTCCATCATCCATCCGTCTATCCATCCATCTATCATCCATTCATCCATCCATCTACCATCCATCCATCCATCCCTCCATCTATCATCCATTCATCCACACATCCATCCACCCATCCATCCATCTATGCATCATCCATCAATCTATCCATCCATTCATCTTTCATCTGTCCATCATCCATCCATCCATCCATCATGTATTCACTCAACAAACATGCCCTGGGCCCTTGCTACATGGCCAGGACACAGAAGAGAATCAGACATGCGCTGAGGCCTCCAGAGCCTTCCCACCACTTCCCACTGCATAAAGTGGCTCACTGGCATCTAAAGCTGAGCATGACAGAGGCCGAGTTCTGAGGAGTAAATAAAATCAATGTGAAACCACTTTGAAAGTTAAAAGCACAATTAACGCATGTGTTCCGCCTGTAAGGACAATTGTTGAGTGCTTCCCAGGGCCCAGGCCACGAGGTGGCTTCCTCTTTGCAGTGTATGGGAATGGGAAGGGGCAGCATAGAGCGTCTACCACGCCCCAGATGACTGTGGGACACAGTAATTCAATTACTGCTGTCTTCCATTAGTGGAGGTGTCAGTTCAAATCCTTGTCTCTCCACCAGACCAGGAACTCGCAGAGGAGGGAGGGCGAGTTATCCTTACTCAATTAATCAATTACACCCTTGCTCAGCATCTGCAGCCTCTCCACCTGGAAACATCCTCGAGTCTCTCCCATCTTTAAATGCAGACACACACACAGACACAGACACACACACACAGATGCACAGAGACACAGACACACACAGACACACACAGACACATACACAGACACACAGAGACACAGACACACATACAGACACAAACACAGACATAGACACACACAGATGCACAGAGACATAGACACACAGAGACACACACAGAGACACACACACACAGACGCACAAAGACAGATACACACACAGAGACACACATACAGACACACAGACACAGACACACACAGATGCACAGAGACACAGACACACACAGACACACAGACGCACAGAGACACAGACACACACAGAGACACACACAGACACACAGACGCACAGAGACACAGACACACACAGAGACATACATACAGACACACACAGACGCACACAGATGCACAGAGACACAGACACACACAGACACACAGACGCACAGAGACACAGACACACACAGAGACACACACAGACACACAGACGCACAGAGACACAGACACACACAGAGACATACATACAGACACACACAGACGCACACACATGCACAGAGACACAGACACACACAGAGTCACACAGACACACACACAGACACACACACAGACACACACACAGACACACAGAGACACATACACACAGACGCACAGAGACAGACACACACACAGACACAGACACACACAGATGCACAGAGACACACACAGAGACACACACAGACACATACACAGAGACACACACACCATTTTGCAAAATGAAGCTCTTTGCTGCCTCTCCTCTCTCTTCCTGTTCACAGCCCCGGTTTATCTCCTCCAACACCTCACCTCCTACTCACTCCACAGCCCTCTGCAGCCTGCCCTGTTCTGCCCCAGAGGCACCCACCTAACCCGCCCCGGTGGCTGCCTCTCCGCCTTGGTCTTAACTGACGTCCCAGCAGCATTGGGGACCAATGGCCACTCCTTCCTCACTCTCTTTTCTCTGTTGCTCCCTGGGATTCCTCTCTGCTTTTATAAAGATGAAGATTTGAGAGTGTTCAGGGATGTCAGTGAAGGAGCCAGTGGGACAAAGGGAGCTGGAGAGGTAATGGGGTAACAAGATGACAGGAAGCTGCCGGCTCTGGTCCCCACCTGTTTTCTGGCAGCTTCTGTGTCCTCTGTGAACTCTTCTCCTTTCCTATTCCTTAATGCTGTGGCATGATGGGGCTTCCTTCCCCACCAAATCTCATCATTCCCCTCCACTCTCCATCACGGTGCACTGCCACCCCGGGGGCACGGCTCCCAGCCCTGAGCTCCCTGCCGAGTCCCAGCTGCCGTCCTTGCATCTCAGACTCCACACAGCCCATGCCCACCTGCACCTCTCCCACCCCGGGCCATGCTCCTCCATCCGCTCGAGCCATCGTGGTTGCAGGCTGTGACCCAGGCAGCGGGCCATGTGCACGGGTGAAAAGTCAGAGCTGAGGAAAGTCACATGGGGAAACTGAGGCCCCAGAGAGAAGGGCTTGGCCCAAGATCACCCAGGGCCCCACCCAAATCCTCACCCTGGCCCACAGCAGGGGTTCTGCCCACGTGGCATCCTCACAGATGCCAGCCTCCCCTGCCCAGGCCGAGGATGTGTCTCAGCTCATGTGGAGGTTTGGGGGCTCCCGGCACGTGTGGCCTGGTGAGGTCCTTCCATTCCAGAAGCCGTCAGCTGGGCACTGCTTCAGGCCAGAATGCATCCCAGTCAGTGAGGGCCTGGGGCATGAGGCCTGGGCTCCAGCCCGGGGACCTGGGTTCAAATCCTAGTTCTGCCCCAAAGAGGCCTCTCCAGCCTCAGTTTCCCTGACTGAGAAGGGGACAGTTGGGTTTGATGATGCTGTAGGTTGTGTGGGCTCTTGTCCTTTTGTCCTTCTGCCCTGCTCTGTGCCCCTGGAGGCCCACCCACACACCTGCGACAGCTGTCTGCCCTGTGCTCCCAGCTGGACGAGGTCCGGGACAGCCGGGCCGGAGGGGTCCCCGTGGTCTGGAGCCTCCTCCACCAGAGGTGGCGCTCAACCCCACCCTCTCTGCCGGCTCTCTCAGCTTCCAGTTGGGGCGCCGGCCTCCCCCCTTGCCCCATAGGCCCCCGGGGGGTGCCTAGGCCTGCTGTTACCCCTCCACTTTCCTCACACCCCACCCACATCTCTGTAAATAGCCCTTTATTAAACTCTCTCCACATTCACCATCTTGTGCGTGCCATCTGTTTCCTGCTGGGACCCTGCCTGAATCCTGCTAGCCTCCCCAGCCCTCGGGTTCAAGTCTCCTTGTTAACTCAAGCTGTCAGGGGGGAAGGACGAGCTGGGCACAGATCCCCAGGAGAGGATCGGAGGTGCTGGATCAGGGTGGTGGGCCTGGAGGATAGCGTTCAAGGAACCCGGATGGCGATGGACCCTGCCCGTCCCTTGGCAGCTTGCCCAGAGCTTCCCCATCCTGCCTGTATCATCGGGACCCTATTTCAGAGGCGCGGCAGGGCCAGACCCTGAGCACCTCCTAAGGCCCAGTGCGGGGCAGGGGCTTCCAATTCATACCCCTGCAAGACTTCTCCAAGGAGGGGTGCAGCTACAGCCCCCCAGGGGAGTGGGCAGCGGCCCAGGGAACCTGAGCCAGCTTCCCAAGCTCACCCACCACCCACCCCAGTGCCCCTCCCTTCCACCCCTCCGCCTTGTGCAGAGAAAACACAAGAAAACAACAAATGCAAGATTGCTTCCCCATCTTCTTTAGTAAGCAGGAAAAAAAAACCCCAACCGGGGTGAGAATGTGCTGGCGGGGTCCCCTCCACGCCCGCCTGGATCAATGGGGCTCCGGTTGCGGGCCGTGGACAGCGCAGGCTGCTGCCCACCGCTCGTGGAGGGAAGGCAGACGGAAGTAAAACACAACCAGAAATAATTGGCCCATCAGAGAGAAGCAGCAGAACGGCGCTGAAAAGAAGCTCCTCTGCAGGCTGGAGGCAAATCTTCGCAGGGAAGAGGGGCTCCCCGGCCTTTGAAAGACCATTTCCCATCCCCAAGTTGCCCCCATTCCTGCCAAGTGCTTCCTCATCGATTCCCCAATAAGATGGTGCAATTCATTCTGCAAATACTTAATGAGAACCCGCCGTGTACCTAACTCTGAGCACGCAGCCTGCCAGAGCTGGGATGGGTTTGGGTAGGACGGGGCCCCTTCCTCCCTCCCTCCTTCCCTCCTTCTTTCCCTCCTTCCTTCTTTCCTTCCCTCCCTCCTTTCTCCCTCCTTCCCTCCCTCCCTCCTTCATTCTTTCCCTCCCTCCCCCCTCCCCCTTCCGTCCTTCCTTCCTCCCTCCCTCCCTCTCTCCTCTCCACCTCCCTTCTGTGAAGAGTTTAAGTAGGGCTGTGCTCTGGACAAACATGCATTTAGAAAACTTCTCTCTGACTTCTGCCCTGCAAAACCCCTGGGAGTTGGGAGGCCTGGAGTCTGGCGGCTTGGACCACGGTGGTGGGGCTAGGACAGGGGTAGGGAGTGGCTAGGAGGGCCCCTGGGGAGGTGCAACCCCAGGACTTGGGGCCTGCGTGCACATGGACAGGGTGAGGCCAAAGGAGGAAAGAGTTCGAGTTGGCCTGGGCAGCTGCAGGGTGGCCTGCAGGATGACAACGGGGGTGAGCATTTCAGAGGGACCTCCAGGGAGATGCTTCGGGGGCAGTGGGGCTCCCAGCTGGGCACCAGCTTTGGAGCAAGAAGTCAGAGAAAGCTGGATTCCACGGTAAGGACCTGCCAGTGGCTAGGCAGGCCAGAGGCCAGGGCAGGAGGAAGAAGGGGAGAGAGTGAAGGAGAGAAGGCGGTCAGCCCAGCAGGCAGCCTTGTTTTCTCCAATTCCCTCACACCGAAGCAGTAAAGAGAGGACCCCCACCCCCCAGTCCCAGCTAGACTCCTATTCTTGCGACATGATGTTTTCTGTTTTGAGTCTGTGGGCTTTCTGGTCAGATCCCTTTAAATGAGGAATCCCAGGGGTTCCTCAAAGCACTGTTTACCATCAACTTTTGCAGTCACCCTGTGGGGCTCCAGGCCCCAACATTCTAGTCTTGCTCTGCCAATGATTTGCTGTGTGACCTAGGGAGAATTGCTCAGCCTCTCTGGGCCCCAGCATCAAGTTCTGTGGCTCATAGAGGAGCCCCACAGGTGGAGAGAGAGGAGGAACTGACATTTCTGTGCAGGGATCAAATTAAGGCCCATCGTAAAAGGCCAAACTTGAGCATGGGTACCAAGCAGCCCCCGTGTGTGTTAGGTCGGGGGAGCTGGGGTCTGCTGGGCTCGGCTTCGCCTGCCCCCCATCCCTAGCTGGAGCGTGGCTGAAGAAAGCCGGGTAGGGCCTCTGGAGGCGCGCAGCATCACCATAGGAACAGACGCACGAAGAGCAGCGCGGAGGAGCCAGGCGCTGGGGGAGGTGGGCAGGGGCGGGTGACAGTGAGGGGCTGCTGGCTGTGGTCTCAGTGCAGCTGCCCCTACCTTCCACATTCCCAGTAAAAGAACTAGAGGCCCTGCTGGGGAGAGAACAGGGTTGGGGCACCACTGTCCTCTCAGGGATACTCTCCCCAGGAAGCCCAGTTGAGGGGGTCAGCAACCATGGAACCCAGAGATCAGAGGTAGCGAGAGGGCACGGGCTGGAGAGGGCCACACGGCTGAGACCAGTTGCTAGGACACACGATCTTTCCGAGGGGCCCATAGTAACCCTCCGAGAACACTCTGTGCCTCGTTCATTTATTCATTAATTCACTTAATCCACAAACACCTCGTGGGCAGCCCTGCAGGGCTGAGCAAGACGCTCCTGGCCCCGCCGAGGTCACACACACGTGCAAAATCCATTAACACCAGGCGAGAAGACGTCAGGCGAGAAGACGTGTGTGTTCGTGTTCGGGGTGGATGGGGGTGCTGGGAGTGGCTGGGAGGAGGCCACAGGCTCCCCGGCTTCCAGTCTCAGGCCGGGACCCACCCCGGGCAGGGCAGGGGCTGGGAGGACCTCAGAGGAGGACTGCAGGGAGGAGTGAACCCCTGGCGCCCTGAGCTGTCCCAGGGCCCTGCTTGGGGTGTGGGGCAGCGCCTTCCTTTGCGAGGGATCCCTAATGCCCAGGATGGAGTAAGACGCCGAAAACACTCTTTTGAATAAGATTGAATGAAAATGCTAATGCTTTCTTACAAATAAGAGAATAAATATAGTACAGGAACATCTTAGATTCCTCGAGAGCTGTGTGTTTCCACATCCCTGAACTTGACAGGTGCGGCAGGCCGAACCGTGACGCGTGGTTTCCTATTTACAGACCCAGACACGGAGACGGAGAGAGGTTATGATTCTGCCAAGGTCGCCCCGAAAACTCCTAAGGTGGGGCCAGGATGGGGGCCCTTCTTCCCGGGGCTCAGGGCTCAAGAAGATGGCTTCTTCTGTGGCTAAGGAGATCCCCTGTTTCTGCTGGACCGAGGGGCACTTTGCTGGCGCCTCTGAAGGTTCAGCTGGCCAGGCCCTCCTGGGACGGTGGCGGGCGGGCACCGCAGGGATGGGTGGGGGTGGCTCCGCTCCACTCCCGGGACTCCGCACAAGTTTGGGCAAGATGTGTTCGTTGGTTGACCCGGGTATGAGAGAAGGGGGATTCATGTTCTCTGGACTGTTTGCCAGCATAGGGGAGGCCATAGAACATTCAAGAATAGTTAAGAGGGATTTATATCCAAAATGCAGAAAGTTTTGTCACTTTCTTTCTCCAGCCTAACTCTGCCCTCGTCACAGTGAACAAGCCACACTCTAACCATCTCACCCGTGCACGTGTGCACACGGAAATCCTGTGACGGTATGCCCTGGAGAACTCCTATGCACACCCTTGCACACACAGCTGGACGCCCCTCCAGGAAGTGCTGAACCCCCCTCCCCTCACATGCCCAGCTCCCCCTTTGCTGCCCTCCTTCCCAGCATGCACACCCCTGCATCTCAGCGGTCTGTAAGCACCCATCTCCCCAACCCTTGAACTCCTGGAGGTGAGGGACCACCCTGGGACCCGTCATTGTCCACCCTGCTTCCCCAGCAGAGCCTCAGGCACACAGTAGGAGCTCAGCCAATGCCGAGCGGATGAAAGACTACATTTAAAGAGGAGAGCCTCCGTTTTATGGAAAATTAACTTCTGGGAATTTCTGATGAATGAAGAATTATTGTACTTTTTGCCAAAGCCTGCATCGACAGGCTAAGTGATGAAAAGACTCCTTTTTCCTCTGGCCCTGATTTCCTCCCTCCTGAGTGGGGGTGAGTTTACCTACAAGGTGTGGGGGCGGCGAGGAGAGCCGTTATTAACCCCTCCGGAGACCCCAAGAGCGCCCCACGCCCACAGCATGACTCAGTGGCACCCTTTGAGAGGAAAATTTGATTGATGACGTGGACAATTAGACTTGTGAACCTGACATCCATGTCGATTCCAATGGCGAGAAAGGAAGCGAGAAAATCTATTTTTGAATGCTACCGTCGATGATGAGAAATTGGTTCTGTTTGGGGAAGAGCTGCCACCCCACAGCATCAACACTAAATATGGACACGTATTTACCGCGTCCCCCGCCTCGTCTGCCCTCTTGTATTTTTCCCTCATCCAGCACATGGCGGGGCCCGGAAGCTGCTCCTCCTCTGCAGTGTCACATGCAGGCCCCCGTCTGCGGCCCGCAGCCCCGAGAGCCCTGCGCCATGGGCCCGGGGCCGTCACGTGCCTCTCCAGGCCCCGCACGAGGCCGGGAGTGGAGCGTGAGCCTCCACGGCCATGGTTGCCCGCCAGCTCCGCTGAGCGCACCGCCACTCCAGACTGAAGAGGCCTCTCTCTCATTGAACTTGAAACCGAGCCGTCATGTTCTCGGGCCTACATGTGCTCGGGTGGGCCTCTCGTTTCCCTGCATCCTCCACCCCCGGGGACGCCCTCCCCTGGGCAGAAAAATGGAGAATTTCTCTCTCTAAAGATGGACTTTAGCTCGGGGAAAGAATCGGAATCGTCGCAGCTGTGCATCTCTTGGGGGTTTGCATGAAGCCCTCACAACCCCCTAGGTGGGTGAACGGTGCCCCCATCCAACGCGGAGGGCAGGGCCTAGAGGCCCCTGGGGTCTTCCCTCTCTCCCCCTGTCCTGCTCGCTGTCACCACTGTGGAGGCCCAGCAGACCCTTGGGATCCCAGCACTGCTGCTCATTAGCTGCACACCTGCGTCAGGGGCTTCCCACCTCAGTGTGCTCATCTCTGAAATGAGCCTTGCACTCCTGGCCCAGCCTGGCTGTGAGGAGGCCCAGCTCTGTGCAGTTAACTGGGAGTCTAAGTCCGAGGGGGTGGTCACAGGGAGGCAGAAAAGGCAGCTCCTCCTTGTCTGTCAGCCTCCTGACCCAGAGACTGAGGCCTCACGGTGGGAGATCCCTGCCCCGCCATCTCTAGGACCTTTCTGGAGCTCTAGTCAGGCCACCTGAGTCTTCGGACAGCGGCCCTGCCTTATGAAATGAGCAGTCCCTTTGGGAGACGCTCCCACTCGGGCAAGACCAGGGAGCTGCATCCTCTCCTTGAGGGAGGATGGATGGTGCCCGGTGTTTGGGCGGGCGGAGGGGGGATGAGGGCTCTTTGGAGTCCTTGCTGGGGCTCAGCTCCCCTGACTGTATAATGTCCCGCTAGGACTGGACCAGTGGGGGTGCAGTCACCTCCCCAAACTGCGACCCAGTCTGGGCAGAAACAAAGCCTCAGGCTAGGAGATTCTCAACTGGGGGGGGGGGGTGTAGAGCAGTATGCCAAGGTGGGGCTGAAGCCCCACTAGCCGCCTTGCCCTGCTGTGCATGCCCCAGACTAGCTGTCCCAGAGCCTCCTCCAGCTGGATCCTGCTGGGCTTCCCTGATCAGCAATTCTGTCTTGAATTGAGGGCCAAGAGGTCTGGTGCAGGCTGGGGGCAGCTGAGTTAGTGTTTGGGGGGAGGGGGAAGAGGAGCGGGAGGGAAAAGGGGGGAGACAATCTCGGAAAACCTTCGCTCATCACTAGCTCCCTTGCTGCCCCCAAGGAGCCGGCCTCTGAGCAGAAGGAACAGAGGACCACTTTCCCCACTCCTGCTCGCTGGGGGCTGGGGCCGTGGGCAGAGCCAATGGGTGTGGCAGAGGGAAGGGGCCGAGCTTGAAGTCCAGGCCCTGCCTTTCCATCCAGCCCTGTGTTTGGCAGGGGTCCCTGCTACCTGTGCAGACCACCTGCCGTGCTGCCATGCCGGGATGACCCGTGGGCCCAGTGTTTCCGAGGGTGGGGCCTGCCTGCCTCCTCTGTGATCCCAGGGGCCTGTACTTCAGAGAGGAGGAGAGGAGGGGAGAGAAGACGGGGAGCGGGGGAGGGATGCGAAGATAGAGGGGGCTGTCCTGACTCCTCCAGCCCTGCGCTCCCCAGCCCCCAGGGTCTGCTTGCAAACAGCAGGCAGTGGCCGACTTCTCCCCAAGGGACCCGTTTGGCATTTTCATGCTTTCTGTACAGCCTTGAAGCCTGTGACAGTCACCAACCTCCCCTCCCCACGGCTCCTAAGCTACCCTTTCTCAGTGTCTGCTTGCTGAAAGGAAACCTTCGGTCTCCTGAATTTACAAACGCTGTGTTGAGACTAGAGCAAACTGAGAGAAAGCTCCAGGCTTACAGGACCTGGCAGGCAGGAAGCCCCCTGCAGCAGCCCTGTGGGGGCTCTGGAAGGGGCTGCATCAGAAGGACCCTGCCCCCCCTCCAGCTCTCTCTAGGGTGGCAGCTGTTGGAGGAAGGACAGGAAGGGGCCAACCTTGTAAGTACAGAGGTTTTTTGCTTATGAAAACCCGAGTTCCATTGGGGACAGGTGTGGCATCCCTGTTGGTAGACAAGGAAAGGGCTCGGAGGGGAAGTGACTGGCCCAGGGCCCTCAGGAGGCAGGGATGGAGCCAGAAGGTGCCAGCCGCCCAAGGGAGTGCTCCTGCAGCTGGAGCCGGACATCTGGAACCAGATGTCCTGGGGTGAGACCGCCCTTCCCAGGCCTTCCCTCTGGTCCCCAAACTGAGGAGGTCAGCAGTGGGAAGGGACCCGGTGGGGAAGGGGAGGGGTCTACATGGGGGAGAACTCAATGGCCCTGGGCCCCCCCTTGGCGCTCCATGCAGCCCACAGCGCACCTCATGACTAGATCTGGAGGGGGGCCCTCGCCCCAGCCTCTCTGCTCCGAGACCCTGCCCTCCTCAGCCTCTGCTGAGAGCCCAGCCGTTCCTATCTTGGATGCTGAGGTGAGGGTCCTGGGAGGGAAGAGAGGAGGGGGTCGGAGAAGCTGGGGGGGTCTCCAGACCTGCAGCCTCTCTCCTTGTGGCCCAGGGGCCTTGAGCAAAAGACCTTCGTCTCCAGGCTCAGTCTCTTCCTTGAGAAAAAGGGTCTGTAAAGAGAGTCGGGTAAAAAGAGGGGGGCACGGGGCAGGGTGGAGGGAGGCACCTGGTCAGGGCCGGCCACCAAGTGTCCACTCCCTCCAGACTGTTGCCAGAGCCATCCCCAACAGCCCCCCCTTCTGGGTCTTCTGCAGAGAGCACCAGGGAAGGGGCGCCCGCCACGAGGGGTGGAGGCTTCCCCTCCAGCCTCCACGGAGCCCGCCCAGCGCAGCGCAGCTCGGGGCCTCCCTCCAGTCCCCCACCCTCCCGCAGCCACCCTCCCGCATGCAGACTTAGGGTCTTAGGGTCAGTGTGCCTGGGGGCTCTCCGTGGCCTGACTTCCCACACCCATCCCGAGGACAGCAGTTGTGTCCTTAAAACTGCCAGGGCCCCGACAGATGGCCCGAAGGTTGAGGCCCCCCATCCCAGGGTCAAAGTGGCAGAGACCACCCCCCCAGCACTGTGGGAAAGGGGAGGCCACAGAATGGAGAGGCCGGGAAATGGGTGGGCACCCACTCCCTGCACCCGGGATCTAGATACACACTAGTCTGTGCAAATGAAGCACACACAAATGACCCACCTAGAGGTCATGACCGGAGGCGCCCTTCCCCAAGAGGTTCAACACCATTAATCCCCTCCACTGCCCCCCGCCCCACCTAGTGCTCCTTCCCCGTGGTCCTGAACCCCCCTGATCCAGACAGGACTGGAAGAGGGCTGCCAGGCAGACTGTGTAGCTCTAAGCCCCAGGGGGCCAAGGCAGGGCGTCTTTCCAGGGAGCGCTTTGGACGGGGAGGGTCTCTGGTAGGGTCGGCATCCCGCAAGCCCCACACCCCTGTGCACCACTGACCGGGGGCTTCCAGTGGGTCTGGAACACGTGCTGAGTGCCTGGTGTGCAACTGTGTATGAGTGTGAGCACACTGTGAGCTTGCCCACACGTGTCACTGCCGGCAAAGGTGGATGGGATCAGCTGTGTGTGTGTGCGTGTGTTGGGTGACTGTATATGTGTGTATATGTATACGAGCGTGTATCCAAGAGGCTGTGACCTGCGAGTTGTGGGGATGGGGTATGTGGCTGCACACATGAGAGTTGGTAGTTCATGTTTCAGCATGACCGAGGCCCTGGCCGTGTGTGCCAGCCTGTGGGTGGGTGGACGTGACTGAACATGTGCCAGGGGGGTTGTATGTTTCCAAGTGGATTCGCATGTTCAGGTGTGCTCGTGGCTCTGCACACGCCTCAGTTGGACCAGGACACACGATGAAGGATGCCCTGGGTTTCATAACTGTCTGCTGGCCTCTGCATGCCTGTGATCGAGCATGTGGCACTCAGACTGTTTCTATAACATGCGATTGCGTTGCAGTGTGTGTGTGTGTTGTAGGGTGTGCCTGGGTCGCAGTGTGTGTGTTGCTACAAGTGTCTGCATTTTCCTGCGTCTTTAGGGCCGGTGAATAAGGCTTTTCATAAGTGTTTTTCTGGGTGCGTGTGTGATTACGTGCGTATTCTACGTCTTTCGAGCGTGCACTTGTTTTTCTGGGTGCATGATCCGTGGCCTGTGTGCTCGGGACCTTGGCGAGAAGTGTTTTGGTGTTTCTGTGCGCGTTTCTGTATTCCGCGTGTGTCCTCGCGTCTTCCTGGGGTCTGCGGCCCAGCGCGTGTTCGCTTCATGCGACTTGTCCTAAGCGGGCCGTGTGTGCGCGCCCGTGTGCCGTCCTGTGTGCGCAGCGTATGCTAAACGTGCGCAGGCTACCTGTGCCCGTCTAGCCAAGAGTGCGCCGTGGGCGCGAGCGGGCTTCCGGGCGCGCAGGGTGGGGGGCGGCCCGCGAGGGGCGGGGGGTCACCGGGACTGGCCGGCGCCGGCCCCGTGCGCGCGGAGGCGGGGGCGGGGGGCGGGGGCCGCGGGGGGGGCGGCGGTACGAAAAGGGCGGCGCGCGCGGCGGCGGCGGCAGCTCGGCGGCGGCGGCGGAGAGCGCAGCGCAGCCCGGTGCAGCCCTGGCTTTCCCCTCGCCGCGCGCCCGCGCCCCCTTCCGCGTCCGCAACCAGAAGCCCAGCGCGGCACCCGGAGCCGGACCTGCCCCTGCGCCGCTCCCGGGACCGCGACCCCGACCGCCCCGCGATGACCGCGACCGCAGCCCTCCTGCCCGTCCTCTTGCTCCTGCTGGCCTTCGGCCGCAGTGCCCATGGTGAGCCCCCCGGCGGTTTGGCTCGCGCCCCCTCTGGGGAAGCCTGCGACGCCCCCCGCCGCCGGTGCCCCGCGCGCCCCGTCCCATGCGCCCCAACTCCCGCCCGTCCCGCCTAACCCTAAGCCCCGCGCTGTGCCTGCCTCGCCCTCCCTGCCACCCTCGCATGCCAAGCCCGGCCCTGGGGTCCCGGGGACAGGGGAGGTGTGGGACCCCCGCCCCTTCTCGCGCCGCAGAAGTGGCCTTCGCAGGGGTGTCGGTGCGCTGAGAGAGGAGATGTGGAGGAACGAGATGATGCTGGGGAGTCCTGTGTGAAATGCTCTGGGGTGCAACTTTGGGGTGCCCTGTGTGCGCGTTCGGGAACAGGTCTGTGAGGGCAGTGGGGGTGACTTGGCCGTCGTGGACCCAAATTCCCCACCAGGAGCCCAGCCCGAGCCCCTCCTGCGTCGCGCGTCTCTAGGTGAGGGGCTGCGACACCTCTGTCTGCAGCAGCCATCTGTCTCTGACAGTGAGTGAATTGCCCCCTTCCCGCAGTGCCCCCCGCCCCCACTGCACCAGTGGTTATGGAGGGGGCTGTCTGGAAGGCTGGAGAGCCGGTTGAAGTAAATGCACACAGTAGGTGCCTGTTAAAGTGTCAGAATCTCTGAACAGTGTCAGAATTGCAGCAGGCTCTGAAAAACCATTGCGTGTCTTTTTAATATGAGGTCTAGGGTAGGGGAGATGGGGGAATTTGACCTGGGTGCCTGGTTTCGCTGGGATTAACCTTTAAAACAACGCAGACGCCTTACCTGCGAGCCCACCAGGTGAACCTGTCTGGGCTCTCCCAGAGTGGAAGACCTCAAAATCTGCTCCCCATTTAGCTCACTTTGCAAAAGCGAGGGTTTCGCTGAGTGCCCCGGGGCTCAAAATCTCCCTATCCACCGTCCCCCCACCCCCACTTTTAGGATGTGAGGTTGCGTATTTTCTTTGGGGGAAATTGGGTGTCTTGATCTGCTCCTAGGAACTAGGTAGTGTACTGTGGTCACGCCACAACCAGGAACGTGGCAAAGATTTTCCTCCTGAGGGGGTTGATATGAAGAGCCTACTGTGTGCCAGCTGGTAGGACCACAGAGGGTCGTCAGCTCCTTTCAGGGAGGCTTCGGGCTGTGTGGGAGGAGACCAGCTTTGCCGTGACCTCTGGGGCCTTGCGGGGTGAATGGTGTAACCTTTCTCGTGCCTCAGGAGCTGAATGCTTCCCGGCCTGCCACCCCCAAAATGGATTCTGCGAGGATGACAATGTTTGCAGGTAATGGAGTGGCTCCCCAGAGGCAGCTTGAGGGGGCACAGAATCCTGGGGAGTCATAGTGTCAGGCAGAAAAAAATGGGGGGGCTTGGCTGCTGGGCTGCGCAAACAGCTTCCTTGCCCCTGCAGGAGACTGGTGGGGGGAAGAGGTGGGGGGTAGCCACAGCTCCTGTCTGTTTTTTCAGAATTGGGGTGCCCCCTTGCAGGGGGAGACCACTGCAGGCCACTGCGGCAAAACGCAGTGCTCTCTGAGGCTCTCAGGGACACCCCCCGACCCTGGTCTGTTCTGTGTAAGCTTTTCCCTTCGGGTGACTGGTCTTAGCTTCCTGGGACCCAGTGGTCTGGTAGTGTGCAAAGACCTCCCCAAGGGCTCTTGGTTCCACAGAAAGCAGAAGGAGCTCCCTCTCCACCCCTGCCCCCCCTCATATGTCCTCATCTCCCCCCACCTCCCGCAGGTGCCAGCCTGGCTGGCAGGGTCCCCTGTGTGACCAATGCGTGACCTTTCCTGGCTGTGTTCATGGACTCTGTGTGGAACCCTGGCAGTGCATTTGCGATGACGGCTGGGATGGGAACCTCTGCGACTTAGGTTGGCACGCGCCCTTGCCCACCCCCTCTGCCCCTCTGCCCCCAGCCACCTCCTCCCAGCTCGTGGCGGCCTCCCCTCCCACTCCCGCCTTATCCCCACACACCCAGAGCTCTGTATGGTAATGATCTGTTTATACACTTCCCGCTGGTGCCAGGAGCCTCCTCACAGGTAGGAACTTAATGTGCTCCCCTCGGCACCAGCACCGGCACCACACCAGCCCCGAGAAGGCCCTGGGGGGGGGGGGGGGGCGGGGCTGCCAGGGAGCTGCCTGTTGAATAAAGAGTCACAAAATAAACACACACCACACAGAGCTGAGAGGGTGGGGACCACAGACCTGTGCAGGTCACTGAGGCTCAGAGAGGGGACTCCGGAGGTCACACAGCTGAGCCTCCAAGAAATTCACACTCGATGCTGTTAAGGAGGCCACAAGAAACACATCAACACACACCCACACGCACACAAGCTGCTGGGGAGAAGGGGCCGCCAGGCCAGGGCCAGGGGCTGTGACTGAAGAGGTCAGGTGTAGGGGCAGGTGGGGCCGGCGAAGGCTGAGACGGGGTTACAGTGCAGATTGGTGTTATCTGTTGATTTCATTAATTTATGCAATCTTTGTCCTCTGTTACCCTGAGCAATTGAGAGTTGGCTGTCGCTGTGTTTTCGGGCTGCAAAATGTTTGTCTGAGCCCATTCTCGTTTGGCAAAATCTGCCCTGAAGCCCCAGCAAACTGAAGTCCTCAAAAAAATCTCCCAGCATTGCAGGCAGCTGCCACAGGGCCTGTCCCTGGGTCCCCAGCATCAGCAGAGACGAGTGGTACCAATAGGGAAACTGAGGCTCAGGGAGTAAAAGGGTCTGCTCAGGGACACATGAGAAGTCGGGAGAAAAGCCAGCTAAAAACCCCTCCCCCAGGCCCGGGAAGGGGTCCATGCTCCTCCGAGGTGGTTTCTGACACCCTCCCTTAAAGGAAAACCTGAGAGGGTATTGTTATCACCTGTGCCCCATAGAGCCAAGGCAGCGGGCTTTCAAACCCGAGCCCCCCACCTTGTCTCGGGTCCCCCCAGTATGGTGCAGGGCTTTGCTGCAGCTGAGTCATGCTCTGGCCCTCAGTGCGGCACCCTCACAGGCCCTTGGAGCTGTTTGGGGACCCCAGGGATCCCAGCAAAGGCACTCCGGGATCAGGGCTTCCAGCCTGGATCCCACCGTCTCTGGTATCTAAGCCTGGGACTCCTCCCTGGAGTTCTCCAGACAAAGGGTCCCCTCCCCACTGGGTTGACAGTGGCTTTCAGGAAATAGCCCTCGGGGTGACTGAGGGCCCTCTCCCCCTGCGCCCATCTTTGAGGCTGTCCTGGCCGCAGCTGCTGCCCCAGCAGAGACCCCCGGCCGCTTGATGTTTAATCCACCCGACTGTTTAGGGTGGAGGCCCAGGACGGGAGTGGGTGGGCTGCCCCTCGCTCACGAGGCCTGGCTCTGCCGGGAGAGCCGTGGGGTGGTCGCCAGCTATTCAGCTTCCGTGTAAGGTTCTGAGCGACAGGAGAGCCAGGAGCAGAGAATTAGGAGCCTGCCATGGGGCCTTCCCGTTACAAATCCTCTTTATGTTTCCTTGCACCGAGCGGGGCTCCCAGGGAACACCTCGTGGGCTTGGGATAGGCCATCAGCGCCGGCTTTTCCTCTCCGATTGATTGCCATCTCCCCTCCACGAGGGTGTGGGTCTCTTTAAAAGAGGGAAAGAACCTGCACATGTGTGGCCTCAGCACTGGGGAGCCCCCCCAAGTCTGCCTTAACTTGCTGCGTCTCTGGTTGGCCCAGGCTTTATATTTGGCAGGTGCAGGATCTGGAATCTAGAGAACCAAAGCTCAAAGCTGCCTCCGAGAGGGCCAGGGAGAGCCCCTTCTTTTATAAGTGGGGAAAGTGAGGCACAGAGTAGGGGGGAGCTGGACTCCACAGTCCGCTGGAGATGGGCGCAACAAAGGTCCCCTGCTCCGGCCCTGCCTGAGGCTGAGGTCTCCACTGTCAGAGATCCCGTGGCCCAGGCCGCTTTGTTCAGCTCGTCTCTGGCTGGCTGAGCCCCGGATAATGAAGTGTGCATGACGGGAGGTGCAACAAGGCGGTGGAAATATACCAGTGTGCATGGAAACCCGCGCTGACAGGAGAGCGCTCAATAGTTCTGATTTTGCTACCTTCCAAAGATGCAGCCTTTTTATCATGGACCCCCTTCGTTCAGACCCGAGAGCCAAATGAGAGACCACCAGGAGGGGGAGGCGGTCCTGGAGCTAAGTCAGCTTCCTCCATTCCCACCGGGGGTCTTTACATCTCGATTTCCCCCTGCCCGTCTTTGATGGAAGAGTCTGAAGGGCAGCTGATGTGTGTAACAGTTGGGCTGCGCTCGTCCCCCGAGTGGCAGGGCCCCCCACCAAACATGAGAAGCTGGACGTGAAAACTTGTCTGGGGGAGGCAGGCATGAGGGAATCTGGGCTCGGTGCACACTGTTTTTGGGGAGGGCGGGGGTCTGCAGTGAAGATCACGCTGCTGGACTTGAGGGATGAAAGGGTCCAGCTGTCCTGGGTTGCATGTCACTGAGCGGCCATCCCTTTCTGTCTCTGTGACCGACAGGGAAGCCCCTTCAGCTCCCCGAGCTGTTTACTCCCTTCAGGGTTTTGGGGGTGTCACTGCACCTTCTTCTCAGGACCCCACTTGGTGACCATTTGCAGTGGCCACAAGCAGAGACATCTAGGCAGCTTACTTGGGGTTCCCCCTTGACCAGGTGGAGGGGGTCTCCCTGCCACCACCCGGGGAGCTCCCCTTCCAGCCTCTGTCCCCTGCTGCCTCCCTGGAGGAGGGGGTAACAAGGTCTGGTTTCCTCTCCCCGCCAGACATCCGGGCCTGCGCCTCCACCCCCTGTGCTAACAACGGGACCTGCGTGAACCTTGATTCGGGCCACTATGAGTGCTCCTGCACCCCTGGGTTCTCCGGACAGGACTGTCAGAAGAAGGACGGGCCCTGCGCCATCAACGGGTGAGTATTGTCTCCCGACTGTGTGTGAACTGATGAATGCTGCCTTTGATTTCTGCTTCGCACCCCCAAAGACCCTTTCAGCCTCAGCCAGTCGGACCTGTTGCCTGACAAAGGCCAGGGTAAGTGCTCATCCCGCAGCCCCGTGGGGGGCTGCCCTGGATCAGGGTATTTATGGGGGAACGTGTCATTTCCATAATTTTTTCAAATGATCCTGAAGGCGATTTCATATTCCCCTGACGTTCCGAGTCCTGATGTGTGTGAGTGACAGTAGATTGGGACCGCAAATTGGAGCTCGAGCTGCATAATTTTCTAAAGACGACAACATGATAAGAGATCAGGGTTCGGCAGGCTGTTTGTGGAACCCACTCCCCACATTTTAGGGGGCGATTTGAGGGGAACTGGCAGGCTCTGTGGTTGGGTTTTCGGGGATGTCTTAGGAGGGAACTGATAGGCGGAGGAGGTGGGGAGACAGGGCTGCAGCCGGCATGGGGAGGGGATGGGGGACCAGCCGTAAAGCCAAGGGGTTAGAGTCCAGCTCTCAGCTACCCTCAGTGGCGAGGGGCTCTGGGACGTCGGAGTAGTGGGCACAACAGAGAGAAGGGCCACTGGCCCCTCTTGCACCTCCCTGAGTGGGCAGGGGCTGCTTTCTAGCAGCTTCGCCATTTCCGGCCCTTATCTGCTTAGTTACACTGAGCCCTCCGGCCTTCTCCAATGGGGCTTCCGTGGAGGCCAGGAGAGATCCTGACAGACACAAGAATTCAAACTGGAGCCCAGTCCTGGGCTGGCAACTGGGGGTGGGGGTGCCCCTGTCCTCTGGGGAAACAGGAGCTGAAATGCAGAACGAGCTCATCTTGACCCGGCCGTTCCAGGGCAGTGCAGAGAGCGCCCAGAGCTGGCGCGTGCTGCAGACGGGCATTCACGGGGGTCAGAGGAGAGGCGTGACACCCCAGCTTCGTGTCTGCTTGTTTGCCCAAAGGGGAAGTCCAGAGCAGGACCTTTAAAATATTTTGCTTTTCTCTCTAACAGACTTGAACCAGTCTGTCCAAATAGAGCCCAGGGCCCTTGAAATTCCTGCCCAGCCCAGGTCCTCGGCGGCCCTCACCCCTGAAGCAGCAATGCTGACTTCTTGGGCTCAGGGCCCCTTTCTTCCCTGGAGTTTTGGCATTTATCAGATGACAAAGGGCCTGCTCATTTAAAAGCACTTACGTTAAATGCTCTGTGTGCCCCGCTTGGAGCCAACAGCTTCGTCTGCAAGCTGTAGTTGGGTGAATGGGGCACTGTCGACCGGCCGGGCACAGACGCTGGCTCGAGCTGGCGCAGACGGACCGTGCGCTTCTCTCCCTCTGAGAGTCCCCAAGGCTTTCTCCCACAATAGCCGGTAGGCTCTCTCCACCGAAAATAAGAATAACAGTAGGAGGTGATGGTGAGGGGGGGTGAGTGATACCCTCGTTGGCTCTGCTGCAGTGGCCCGGGGACAGGGCTAAGAGAAGGGCTCGCTCCAGCCCTGCGTTATCACTAACTTTGCCTTCTCAGCCTCAGTTTCCCCACTTGTCCAGTGACTAACCGTCAGTCCTCTGGTCGGAGAGATGACGTAAGAGGCAGAAAAGGAGACAGGCCTTCTGGCCTGGGAGGTCAGGCCTGTTCCAGGTTGGCATGCCCCATACAGGTGTGCATCCCACCCTCGGACAGCCTGGGGCCCCTCTAGGCAGGGGTCACAGCGCTCGCACCTCCCTGGGCCTCCTGGCTGTCACTCAGTCACTCACCAGTGTGTTCTGAGCATCTGCCCTTTTGTCAGACCCGGGGAAGTTTGCGACATGGCGTGAGGGGAGCGGAGCACCTCTCCTTCCCCAGCACTGTCCCGGCCCAGCCCCCGAGGGCCCTTTACCGTGTGTCCCCCATTATCTTACAGTTCCCCCTGCCAGCACGGAGGCAGCTGTGTGGACGACGAGGGCCAGGCCTCCCATGCCTCCTGCCTGTGCCTTCCTGGCTTCTCGGGCAACTTCTGCGAGATCATGACCAACAGCTGCATCCCCAACCCGTGCGAGAACCAAGGCATCTGCACCGACATCGGGGGCGACTTCCGCTGCCGCTGCCCCGCCGGCTTCATGGACAAGACCTGCAGCCGCCCGGTGACCACCTGCACCACCGACCCGTGCCTGAACGGGGGCACCTGCCTGCAGCACAGCCAGGTGAGGTACGAGTGTCTGTGTAAGCCTGAGTTCACGGGCCCCCTCTGCGGCAAGAAGCGCGTGCAGAGCCCCCAGCAGGTCACCCGTCTGCCCAGTGGTTATGGGCTGACCTACCGCCTGACCCCGGGGGTGCACGAGCTGCCCGTGCCGCAGCCCGAGCACCACATCCTGAAGGTGTCCATGAAGGAGCTCAACAAGAGCACTCCCCTCCTCTCCGAGGGCCAGGCTGTCTGCTTCACCATCCTCGGCGTGCTCACCAGCCTGGTGGTGCTGGGCACCATGGGCATCGTCTTCCTCAACAAGTGCGAGGCCTGGGTGTCCAACCTGCGCTACCAGCACATGCTGCGCAAGAAGAAGAACGTCCTCCTGCAGTACAACAGCGGCGAGGATCTGGCCGTCAACATCATCTTCCCGGAGAAGATCGACATGACCACCTTCAGCAAGGAGGCTGGTGACGAGGAGATCTAAGCAGCGTCCCCCGCCCCCCGCCCCGGCCCCTCTATATCCTCGGGGCCCGCAGAGCTCACCCCATGCGGTCTGTTCTCATCTTTGTGGTGGGATTTGCTCTTTTGTGCCTACTCTGGTGAACGCTATGCTTAGCTATACTCTATCTCTGTGTTGCTGTGTGACAAATGCAATGCCAGAATCCTCCTTCTCTCTCTTAATGCATGATCAAAAAACTTAATAATAAGAATTTCATCTTTAAACAAGTAAAAGAAATAAGTATGTTATTCTAAATGCAAAAATTAAAAAAGACCAAAAAAAAACAAGGCAACTGAACCAGGATGCTGTGCCGACGCCCCCCCCTCCCGGGGCGGGGGTCTCGGCCGCGGGGTCCTCGTGAAACCGTTACGAGTGCTGTGCGTGACCAGCCACTGTGGAAGGGCCGAACTCTTTTCGTTCGTTAATTCTCACACGCCACATCCGACTCGCACTCACGTCTAGTTCCACACCGCAACCCCTAGATCTTTCCGGTAGATTTTGCGGAGTGCAGCGGCCGTGTGTCAGGCAGAGAGAGCCCCGGGTTGGCTGCTGGGGGGCCGGGACCTCGTCCCAGCCCTGCCACTAACTCGCTGTGAGATCCTTGGCGAGTCCCCCCCACCCGGGCCCACCTTTTCGCCCCTCTCGAGGGAGGGGTTGAACACAGAGATCATCAAGGTCCTCTCTTGCCCCAGAACTCTGAATTAGGAACGAGGGGGTGTGAACTGAAATGGCTCTTGACCCTGAAAATAAGGATCCGATGATGACTGAGTCTCATCCCGGGATCCGGAGGTTTTGGCCTATCCTGGATGTACACTTGACCATTTGAAATAGATCTTAACTGCGTTTCTCAAAGCGGGGAGCCTCCTGGCTCACTTTCCGCTTGGAAATACTTGGCCCCTTTGAGTCACAATGTGCAGTCTCGAGTTGCCCTCTGGGCAGCTCACCCCCCCCCAAGCCCCCAGCACTATATCTGCGCCCCGCCCCCCCACCCGCTATAGATTAGAGACGTCCCTTGAAAACCTCAAACCGCAAGTGCCCCTGGCGAAATCTGAGTAGCAACACAGCCCTCACCAAGGTTTTCACAGCATTTGGTGGAAATTGCTGCTTGTGGGGAGTTTTCTACGTGTGGCCAAAGTGATACCAGACTGGCCCACACAGCCATGGAGTCTGTTTGTGTTGCTGAGTTAATAACCCTCAGATCCCTGAAGAGCTAGCCAGCTTCTGAATTGTGAATGTGAGTTTTTTTTTTAAAGAGCATCTATCTTTTTTGCAAAAATAGAAGGAAGTGGGACAGAGTTCTGCTTAGCTTCCCAGCTCTCTGAGTGGGGTAGCTAAACAGCCCTTGGGTGCCCGTCAGGGATATCTTGCTTCTTAAATTATTTGAATAGGAATTTATACTCTTAGCTTTAGTCAGTGTTGCTTGCACTGTTTACCTTGCTCCAAGAATTTATTCCCAAGTCATCATCATCTTCATCATCTCGGTCATTCGGTCACTCCACACACACAGACATGCGCCACCGTCATCGCACAACCATTGACCTCATTACTCCATCGCCACCGGACTATCACTCAAGGCCCTTGTCATCCTGTTTCAAAGTCTGACTCTCATCTCCCCCAAGCTCCTGATGCCCCCACCCAAGCTGCTTCCCCGTCACTCCCAGTTCTTTCTCCTGCGCAGCCCCTCCCCCCCTCAGCCCCGAGTTCCTTGTCACCCACATCCCGAGCCCCTCCCACCCTCACCCCAAATCCCTCCCCAGTTACCCCCCACCCTTCCTCACCCTCCTTGGCATAGTTCACCCTCAATCCCAAAACCCTGTCACCATCACTCGCCGCCATGGTCACAGCCGCCAGGCCCCCTTTTGCCCCCCCCCCAGCTCCTGCCACCACCCGCCCGCCCCTGCCCCCGGCTCCCCGCTCCCTCTGATGCCCCTCGCCCCAAGTCCCTCCTCCCCAAGTCATTCGAGTCATCATCTCATCTCATTTTGAGTTCGTTTTAAGAAGTAATAACTTAAAAAAGACAAAAAAAAAAGAACTGTTGGCACGTGCCAGGCGGGCGTCTGGTACCCCGCCTGGCCCCTCTCGCGTGAGACCTTGATCGAGACGGCTAACGGTTCTGATCCTCAGTTTCCCACAAAGCGAAATTCTAAGATTGGACAAAATGATCAAATTCTCTGCTCCATTTTGTCGATCTCCACGCTGTGGAGATCAGTCACCTCCTCTGATGACAAGGAAAGACATCCCACTGTCCGTTCATCCTTGACCCACTCCTCATCGATTCACGGATCCATCTGCCATTTGCTGGATCAGGGAGCATTTTCCAGCACCTGCTGAGTGCAAGGCAGTGTGCGGGGAGCTGCGGGCACGCAGGATGAGGGGCAGTCGGGAGGGGAGCGGACACACAGCTGTCCCCAGGGAGCCCAGCGCAGTGCAGGTCCAATGCCGTGGGAGGGGAGGGTCCGAGACGGACGCCTCCCTCAGAACCCGACCATCTCACCTCCCCACGTGGCAGATTATCAGTCGATACCAGCACTCGATGAGGCCACCCCACCCAGATTCCACCATGCCACCTGCACACATCCTGTGAGATCAGAACAGTGTCAGCAGCCTCGCCACGGTCTTCACGTCACGCAGAAATGGTCCATTCCATCCTCTATGGGGTAACCAGATTCTGCTGAGAGTGTGGGGACCTTGCCTGCCCATCCACACCCCGTGTGTGTTTGGAGTAGTGTGTAGTTTACGAATCGAACGGAGAAGCTCAAAGACAGCTGTCTAAGACATGAGCACCGATTCGGCCCCAAATTTGAGAGAGGAGAAGGCGCGGTGATCATTCTGTAACCCCAAAATTTCAAACATGTCAATGACGCTCTTTTTAGCTTTCCCGTTTACTATAACCAGGTAAGCAAAAAATGTTTATGGAAAAAATAAAAAAAACCAAGGGCTATTGGTGTGTTGCTTGATTTGCGGTGCTCTCGGCTACACTTGTCCCTCTCCGCTGATGGCCTTTGACCTGGGCAGGAGGGGTCAGGGGCCCATGCTCTGGAGGGCCCTGCTCTGGCCCGATCCAGTCCTTCCTGTGTGGCGAGGAGGCCACCCAGCCTCTTCTAGACCCCGTTCTGAGTGCTGGGAGCACAGGAATTTCCTGCCCCATTGGTGCGGAGGCCACTCTGGGGGCCGCACAGGCCTCTTCCGTCTGTCTCCCGATCAGGGCTGGTTGTGGGTTGCGTGGATGAGCTGGGATGTGAGAGTGAGGGACCGGGGGACAGGGTGGGTTCCGTACACGAGCGCTCGAGGCCCCTCGCAGCAGAGTGGAGCATCAGCTCTCCTCCGCGCCAGCTTCCAGCCCAGGACTCCTGGGGGTCCGAGAATTCCACGCTGGCCCCGGGCCTTCCAGGACTTGGCCAAGGTGGGATTGCCCCGGTGAGGGGGAGAACAGATTCTATCTGATGCTTAGTTAGGGGGACGTGGTGCCTTTTAAAGGTTGACACAGCCGGTGTAGGAGCCCCGTTTATACTCCTGACTCAGGCCCTGCACGGGGTGGGAGGGACCTGCCTCTCTTCTAGGCCTGGGCCCTGGGCCCCAAGCTTGTGCCCTCCGTGTAGTACACTCACTCCCCTTGAGTTCCCATGGAGTGCTTGACACTGTATGTGCCCACCCGGAGGGTCAGCCGGCGCAAAAGGGCCTCAATCCAGGCCCTGGGGTGGGGTCTTCTCTCCACTTCCTCCCAGGGCCTGTCCTTCCTCTCACAGACTCTCTTCCGCCAGGTCACTGCCACCGCCCACCCCGCTGCTTAGCCAGGACCTGGGGGTCTCTGAGGCTCGTTCCTCCTTTGCCCCCTCTTCCCTCCATCCTGCTCGTGTCTCTTGCCCGGCCCACCCTCCACTCAGCCAGGCCAGGCCGGGCTGGGGTGGGGGGGTTGTTGTCTCGTCAATGCAGCGAAACACACAAGAGGAACAAGCAGGGGTTACAACCTCAGAGATGGACACTGTTTTGAAAACTGTAAGGAAATAAAATGACCATGTTGAGGCAACAAATGTAGAAACTTCTATGAAAGGGTTGAGTTTTCTAGGAAAATATTAATTACCAAAATTCCTCAAGGCCTCCGGCAGGAGTAGAGCAATGACTGGGGAGAAGGCCCCAGAGCGGGCCAGCTGTCTGCTACCTGCCTCGGGGTCCAGAACACTCGAGCTTTGATGGAACAGGGGGCACTCGGGCTAGCGGCATGGTTCCAGAGCAAAGACAAAGAAAAGATGAAGGTCTTTTTGATTGTTCTTTCAAAGCTAGGAGATCTCCAACGCTAAAACCTGACAAAGTTAACAAAAAGAAAGGAAAGCCCCTGTGCTCATTCCTGAATAAACAGAATCCTCAATAAAATAACAAATCGAAGACAGGCAAAGATAAAAACAACATCGTGACCAAGTAGAGTGTTTTCTCGGAAAGCAAGTATAATTTAATATTAATAAAGGTATTCACAGACAGCGAGCTCTGGAGTGGTCCAGAGGGAGGAGGCAATGAGGGATGGCCCGAGTCACTGCCAGCAAACCCTGGGGTCAGGCAGGTGGCCTGGGCGAAGAAACAGAGGGAAGATCCAGCCAGCGTCAGGACCCCACCCGCCACCCGCAGTGGGGCCGTGGCTGATGGGCTGGGTCAGCACGGGTCAGGGGAGTCTAGACTCAGGAAGTGAGGTGCCCGTGGGGTGGGGATGGGTGTGGTGTAGCCAGTGGGAGGGCTCAGGCTAGGCAGCCCGAGGGCCCAAGGATGGGGTAGGCCCAGAAGAGGGAGGGAGCAGACAGACGGAAGTTTCCTGAAGGAGGGAGGAGCTGGCTAGACAGGGAATAAAGACAAAAGTGGGCTCACCGGCCCAGTCCAGGCTCCCAGCCTGCAGGGCAGCTTCCCGTGGGAGCCCAGGGCCACAACAACCCAGGCCCCGGGATGGCTGCAAAGCCAACTCCACACAACAGAACGTGATGGTCTCTGGCCCTGTGGCTCTCTTTCCCTTCGTGACTCTCCCGCTGCTGGAGAAGAATGCTTTCGCCCTGCTTACCGCCCATCCCAGACCCTCGCAGGCTCACGGGAGAAAGGAGGAGCCCGCCCAGCCCCAAGTCCTCGCTGGGGGAGGGAACTCCCAGCTGACTGGGAACCCCGGAGAGCTCGGCCCTGCTGGGAAGGTATCTGACTCCAGCCACGGCCGCCCCCTGACCCCCGCCGCCCCGACCACAGTGAAGATGAGAACCTGAGAGTGGATCAAATTTCAGTCCAAAAAATAGGTTGAAAGAAAAAATACACATACCAGTTCAATAGATGCCAGAGGGAATTTGATAAAATATATTCCTGATTTTAAAAAATCTAAGCAAACTAGGAAAAAGTACATATCTCCTTAACGTCATAAAGAACTTCTATCTGAAACAGTGTTCAGTAGCCTGCTGATCAATAAAACCCAAGGGCAGGGAGGCCACGTAACAGGCACCAGGAAAAGCTCGGGCTTTAGCGGCAGAGGCCTGGCTTTGCGCTTGGCTCTGTCCCTCGGGCCACCCGTTATCTTCAAGTCTACTTCCTTATCTGCAAAGGAGCTGGGGCTCAGGCAGCTCGGGCCGCCAGAAGGAAATACCACGGACTGGGCAGCTTCCACAGCAGACATTGATTTCCCACACTTCTGGGGCTGGGAGTCCAAGATGGGGGTGCCGGCACGGTGGGGTTCTGGTGAAGGCCCTCTTCCTGGCTTGCAGACTGCCACCTTCTCATTGTGTCCTCATGGGATGGGGGGCAGGGAGCAACTCTCTGGTCTCTTCTTTCTTTCTTTTTGTTTTTCTTTTTTTTTTTGGTGAGGAAGATTGGCCCTGAGCTAACATCTATTGCCAATCTTTCTCTTCTTTTTTCTTTTTTTCTCCCCCAAACCCCAGCACCTAGCTGTATATCCTAGTTGTAAGTCATTCTAGTCCTTCTTTGTGGGATGTCACCACAGCATGGCTTGATGAGCGGTGTGAGCATCTGTGCCCAGGATCCTAACCGGCGCGCCCAGGCCACCGAAACAGAGCATGTGAACGCAACCACTTGGCCATAGAGCCGGCCCCCTCTCTGGTCTCTTCTTATCAGGGGTCTAATCCCGTCATGAGGACCCTCATGACCTAATCACCTCCCAGAGGCCCCAACTCCACATACCATCACACTGCAGGGAGGGTTCAGCATATGAATTTGGAGGACAACCAATTCAGTCCACAGCAAGCAGGTAAGGAGAGCAATTAGTTCCACTATTGTTATTGTTCTAGAACTTCCAGCCAATGTAACAACACAAGAAAAAGCAAAATTTGAGGAGTGACTATTGGAAAGGAGATTGTTAAAGACGACCTCACTGTTTACCGCAAATACTCAAGAGAATGGGCTGAAGATAACAGGAGAAGTCAGCAAGATAGCCTATGGACCAACAGCACCTGCTGAAAAATATCGTGGTCTGAGTAATTAAGACTCAATGTTATAAAGATGCTAATTATCCCCAAAATTAATTTATAAGTTCTATTTATTCTCATTAGGTCACTCGAAAACATGACTCTAAAGTTTATCTGAAAAAAATGAAGTGGTAAGAGAAATCAAGAAAAAAAGAGTGGAAGGGCAAGTCGCACCATCTGATATTCAAGCAAAAAGTCATAAAAATAAAAAGAGCGTGTTTTGCGCAGAGCAGACACGTACCGTTGGTTTTCTGAATAGGGGAATAAACAAACATATGCGTGAGGGGAGCCAATCTCTGGCCTCACCCATTTATTTACAAATGTGGAACCTGAGCTCCCAGCCAAGGACAATTTGGCCCCTCAGTGGACGCCGGGCAATGTTGGAGATGTTTTCATTGTCAGAACTAGATGGGTGCTACTGGGGCCTGATGGGTAAGACCAGGGATGTTGCCAACAGCCTACAAAGCATGAGACAGCCCCACAACAAAGAGTTATCTGGTCCCAAATATCGATAATGCCCTGGTTGCGAACCCTCTGGCCTAAGACAATAGGGCAGGAATGACTATTATGACAATACCCTGTAAGTATGTCAGGCGTTGTGCTAAATACTTTATCCCCCGCCCCCAGCTCTATTGAGATCTAACTGACATCTCACATCGTGTACATTTAAGGTGTACAAGGTGACAATTTGATATACGTATATATTGCAAAATTACCACAATAAGGCTAGTTAACACAACTTTCACCTCACATGGTTACCATTTTGCTGTGGTGGTGAGAACATTTAATATCTATTCTCTCAGCGAATGTCAAGTATACAACATTCTGAACTATAATCATTGTGCTCTGCATCAGATCTCCAGAACTTATCCATTGTATAACCAGAAGTTTGTACCCTTGAATGACATCTCCCAATTTCCCCCACTGGCAGCCACCACTCTACTCTCTGTTTCGCATGAGTTGGGCTTTTTTAGATTCCACGTGTCAGTGAGATCACGCGGTGTTTGTATTTCTCTTATTTCATTTGGACTAATGCCCTCAAGATTCACCCATATTTCCACTAATGGCAGGATTTCCTCCTTTCTGATAGCTAATATATTCCAGCGGTGTGTGTGTGTGTGTGTGTGTGTGTGTATACATTTTCTTTATTCATTCATCCATTGATGGACACTTAGGTCGTTTCCATGTCTTGGCTCTTAGGAATAATCCTGCAATGAATATGAGAGCACAGATATCTCCTCAAGACAGTAATTTCATTTCCCTCAGATATATATTCAGAAGTGGGGTTGCTGGATCATATGGTAGCTCTATTTTTAATTTTTTGAGGAAGCTCCACACTGCTTTCCATAGTGGCTGCATAATCTACATTCCCACCAACAGTGCACAAGTGTTCCCTTTTCTACACGTCCTCACCAACGCTTGTTATCTCTTGTCTTTTTGATAATGTGTACTAAGTACTTAAAAGCATAATGTTATTTAATTCACTCAACAACCTAAGAGGTAGACGCTATTATCTTCTAGTGCTGCAGATAACGAAATGGAGGCTCACAGAAGAGAAAAACACGTGCCCAAGATCATCAGGCTAGAGAGTGGTTGAGCTCAACCCAGTGTCTGGATCTCCAGATGTCCGTGCCAATTTTTTTCACTTCTGATTTTTACTTTTATTGGGAATAATTTACTCCCAGTTTTCTTGGTATCAGCAAGCGTGCTTCTCTGGGAGTTTCTGGGAGACGGGTAACCACGTGTGCGTCACTCCTGCAGGTTGGCAGTAAGCGTCTTGAGTAGAGGAGCTCCCGTCCTGTGTCATTTCAGGCTGGAGCTCTCTGCCCGCCTCCTGTTCCACCCACTCACCAGCCATGGAATAACTACTCACTCCGCCTGTACGGCCTCGCCTGACCCCCGACCCCTGACCACCTAGTGGCATTGAGATGTCACTTTACCAAGCTGTAGATAAGGAGGGAATCAAGACCCTTTGGGGCAATTATTATCAGTCACAACAATACCACCTATTCTGAATGCTAAGACACTGCACTTAACACAATTTTTATCTTATCAGGCTTTTCAGGGATTACTAGACAATGACTCAGAACTGGTACCAACTCCTAGAGACTCAAAGCACCACTGTGGTCCACCAGTCAGAGTAGGGGCTTTTGGAGGTCACGTGATCAGTGAAGTGTTATTCGAGTCTGTTTCATAATGGGCCTGGTGGGTCCCCGAACCCACCCTGTTGTACCTCTCCAGTTCTGGAATTCATAATTGGAATAGACACACTCAACAGCTGTCAGAGTCCCCACATTGATTCTTTGACCCATGGAGAGGGGGGTATTATGGTAAGAAAGATCAGTAGAAGCCACTAGAATTGCTTCTATCCATGAAAATAGTACACCGAGGTAATACCATATTCCTGGGGGGTTGGAGAGATCACTTACACCACCAAGGACTTAGATGCAGAGCTGGTGATCCCACAGTTTCCTCGTTCCATTCACCTGTTTAGTCTGAGATGAGGACATATGGATCTCGGAGAATGAGAGTAAGTTGTTAGAAACTTGGTCAGGCGGTCACTTCAATTTGCAGCTGCTTTTCCAGCTGTGGTTTCATTGCCGGAGCCAACGGACATGTTGCCTTTTCTTCGCAGCTCTTGTATGACCCTGATATGAAGCTCTTGAGCTGAGTGAATGCTTTTTTCTCTATCCCTGTTGGTAAAGACTGTCAAACCAGGTTGCTTTTGGTTGGCAAGGCCAGCAATACATCGCCACTATCCCACTTCAGGGGTGTCATCTCTCCAGCCCTGTCATGAGTGACTCCACAGGGACTCTGCTTGTCTTTCCCTTACACAGGGATCATGCTGGCTCATGACATTGATGACATTCCACTCAGTGGCCCTGGTGAGCAGGATCCATTGGGGTGACACTTCCGTGCCAGAGAGTGGGAAGCAAATCCCACAAAATCTCATGGGCCTCCCACCTTGGTGAGAATTCTAGGAGTCCAGTAATCTGGGGGCATGTCAAAATATTCTTTCCAAGGTGAAGACAGTTTCCTTCATCTGGTACCCCGTACCAGGATGAAAGAAGCACAGCTTCCAGTGAACCCCTTTGGATTTGGGAGGCAACAGATAACTCATGCTATTCTGACCCATTTACCGAGTTACCTGAAAATCTGCTGGTTTTGAGTGGGGCCCAGAACAAGAGAGGGCTGCCCGACAGGCCGCTCTGCCTCTTGCGCCATGTGATCCAGCAGATCAAGGGGCTCGAAGTGTCAGAGGCTGATGGGGATGCTGTTGGGAGCCTTTGGCAGACCCTCCTCCATGAATGACAGCACAGAGCATGAGGATTTTGGAGCCAATTCCCGCCATCCTCTGCGGATAACCGCTCTGCATTTGAGAGCAGGTGAGAAACAGGTTTTCACATGCTACTGGGCTTTGGTACAGATTGAGCTCTTGACTACGGGCAACCAAGTTACCATGTGACCTGAGCCACCCATGGTGGACTGGGTGAAATCCGACCCATAAAGCCTTAAAGTTGGGTGCACACAGCAGCACTCCATCATCAAACGGAAGTGGGATATATGTGATCAGGTTCAAGCAAGACCTCATGGCAAAAGCAAGTTGCATGAGGAAGTGACCCAGATACCCATGGCCTCTGTTCTTTGCTATATCACCTTCTCTTTGTCAATCTGTGTTTATGGCTTCTTGGGGAGTTCCCATGAACTCCCAGCTAAATGACGAAGAAAAATTTCCATCCTGGTTTATACATGGTTCTGCATGATATACAGGTACCATCCAAAAATGGACAGCCGCAATCCTGTAGCCTCACGCATGGACAGCACTGAAGACCGGTTGTGTGGGGAAATCCTACCAATGGGAAGAATTTTGATTGCCCATTTTGTCTAAAAGGACGGATAGCCAGAGGTACAGGTCTGTATTGATTTATGGACTATGGCTAATGGTTTGGTTGGGTGATCAGAGAATTGGAAGGAATACAACTAGAAAACTGGTGACAAGAAGGTCTGAGGAAGAAATAAGTGGCTAGAACCCTCCAAATCAGCACAGAGTGTGAAGGTATTTGTGTCCCATGTGAATGGTCACCAAGGTCATCGAAGGGTGATCTCAGCAGAGGAAGATTTTGTTAACCAGGTAGATAGGGTGACCTGTTTTGCGGAGATCGGATAGCTCTCTTTCTCAGTCACTCGTGTCGTTTCCCACAGGCTCATGAGCAAAGCAGCCATGTTGGAAGGGATGGGGGTTGTGTAGTCTCAGCATCATTTACTTCTGCTCTCCATGGCCAATCATCGATAGCAAGCGCCGAGTGCCCAATTTATCAGCAGCAGAGACCAACACTGAGTCCTGACCTGGTCCCACTTCCCAGCGGATCCACCATCCGGCTACCTGGAAGCCCATTGGTTAGACTGGACCACTTCCATCAGGGAAAGGGGTGGCACTTTGTTCTTAATGGAATAGATATTTACTCTGGATTTGAATTTGCCTTCCCTGCCTTCAATGCTTCTGCCAAAATGAACATCCACGGATCTACAGAATGCGTCCACCATTGACGCAACAATGATTCCATTGAGCTGGATGTGGGGACTGCCATCTGGCCACTTGAACTCCCCATGGTGCTAAATCAACAAACAAAGAAGGGGGTTACTGTACTGGCTCGAGTGATTGATGCTGACTATCAAGGAGGAATCAGGCTGCTACTTCACGTTGCGAGAAGGAGTGTGTGTCTGGAATGTAGAAGTTCTCCTTGGTGCTTACTATTACTCCCATGGCCTGTGATTAAAATCAAAGAAAAACTTTAACAACCCAATTCAGGTAGAACCTCCAGCGACCCAAGCTCTTCACAAACAAAAGCTTGGGCCAATCTGCAAGGCAAAGAACCACAACTAGCTGAGTTGCCGCTAAAAGCAAAGGTTAATGTGAAATGGGTATCGGAAGAAGGTAGTTATACATACCAGCTACAACTACGTAATCAGCTCCAGAAAGGATGACTGTAATTACCATGAGCATTTCTTCCTCATTTTGAATATATGTATATGCATATATGCACTCAATATTTTTGTTTTCTTCCCTTCTCTCATCTCCTTATCATCTAGCATAAGATGTGGCAATAGCAGGTAACTTCCCATCTCAGTCTTTAAGTTCCAGGATTTACAAGGAGGAGTGTGGCTCCTCCTTGGGCGTCTAGCTCCTGGGCCTGGTGTGTGTGTTTAGCTCTGTGGTGAAGGACCTGGGACTCTGCAGGATGCACACACTGCCAACTTTAGAGGCAGCAAGGACTGACCTCGGTTCGTTTGTCCTTGTGGAGTTCCAGCTCTGCTCATAGATTCCAGCTTACTCTTGATCACCCCACCTCACATTTGCCTTACTTTCCAACTGCCTGCCTTGTGTTCTTCGAGCTCCAGCATCAGAGGGAAAGGCGACAGACTTGTAGACACTGCAGGACCAGCCCCTGCGGTTGTGCACAGTCAAACCCTGCAGGAGATCCCTCCCTCCCTCTCCCCTCCTCTCTCTGAGTGGTTCAACTTCTCTGATGGAACCCTGACTGCTATAGCTCCCAAATTGTGGCTCTTGATGGCTGTGTGTTCCAAACTCGCAATTGGCGTGGGCGTTAGAGGAGACCAGTCCAACAGAACATGTGCAAAAGGGCTTTACCTTCATCCAGTTAGGAGCTGTGTCCTCAACGCCTCGGAGCAGCGCCCGGTGCTCGTACCGGATATATCACACTCTACCCGTCATCTGAAGTTGCTTCCAGCTCAGGTTTTGCAAATGCTCCACAACCGTCAGAGGTAATTTTCAGTGTCCCCTAGGTTGCAAGTCTTGTGCAATTATAATTTTTCATCATTTTAGACATTGGTGTCCAAAAACATTTAATTGCTCATTCATAAAACAGTCGCCCTCCTTTTTAACATCTGTCATCTAGGCCTTTGTTTTGTTTTGTTTTGTTTTCTGCCAACCTTCTCTTCCTACCAGCTGCCAGGAAAACGGAGAAGGCGGCCTGACTCACGATGAACGCTGGGCTTAATCACGTACAATTGGACCAAGTGTGGAATGCCAATCGTTGCAGGTTGGCTTGCCCTGGAAGTGTACTCTAAGTCAAGATTTATGAACAAGACATTGGTTGAGAAATGCTCCCAAGATCAATATCTCTGTGAGGGGTCCAGGAACGAGGAGTGGACAGTGGGATAAGCTGAATTGTCATGCAGTCGCAAAAGCCTCAGACAGTCGTACGTGGAGCTTTCAAGCTGGGATGGCCTTTCAGAGTAGTCCCACATTGGAGGACGTGGTTAAGCCTTTATGCCCCCACATTGATCAGTCGCTGGATGGGGATTGCCCCAGGAAGGGGGCTGTGACCTTGGGCCAGGAGCCTCTCTTCAGCCAAGGGCGATGGTAGAGGTGAGGGGTGGGACTCAGCCGAGAGCTGTCAGCCCCCAACACTCCCAACAGCCAGAGAAATGGACATTTTAGCCCCAAATAGCGTCCACGACAGTCCAGCCCTGGTGCTGCTTGATTCCACCCACTTCACATCACAGTTTCTGAGAGCGACTCCTCCAGCATCCTCTGGGCCCCTTTTCCTGGGGAAACCTGCCAGGAGGAACATGAGCGAGTTGGCCTTACTGCCCCTGTGCCTGCAGCTGCCCTTGAGGCCACACTGATATGCATTGTCTCCCACCCCCGTACCCACTCTAGACTTCTCTCATCCGCCGGTAGTGCGTGTAATGGCCTAGCTGGCTTACCAGCAGGACACCCAGACCTGCATCCCTGTGGGTCTGAAACCTTGGTACCCGTGTACTGCTCAGGCTGTGGTTGCTGCACTTGCCCATTTACCATAAAAGTGGGCAAAAGTGTGCTAAGACGTGTGCAGAAAATCACCTGAGTGCCAAATATGTTCCTTCCTGTTCCCATAATTTAATTGCAATCCTTTCTCCTCCTGTGATCATGGTCAGTTTCTCCTGCCAGAATGATGACTCCTTTCCTTGTTTACTGATCTTTTCGCACAAAGAGTCTGAAATGACTGGGCAGCAATTGAGCTTGAAGTTTAAGGGGGGCGGTGGTGGAAGGAGGACCTCAGCGAAGCCTGCCTCTATAAAAGGAAAAATAAAATTGGACAATACTGTCATAACTAACCATTCCAGAACTCTGGAAATTAACCAAAAGCATCTAACAAATTGAAAGACGTGTATTCAAGAAAAACTACCCAACCTTGGTTGACAATGGTGAGATCTGTGCCATTTTCACAGGAGGCTGCTTCCATCTCTCTCTCTCTCCCCACACTGATGTGGCAGCCATCACCCCAGCAATCTTGCTGCTGCTGGAGAGGGCTGATCTAATTTGGAGCTCCAGAGAAAAGCCCCTGGTCCAGGGACACTGTCAAAAGCAATTGTCATCTTTCTAGCAAACAATCAAGGAAGGCCAATATCACAGCTGCCCAGGGCTATAATACTGATTCAGGAAAGCAGACCAACCAAAAATTTAAAAGAAAGATCCGGGGAATGGGATAGCCATAGGGGGCTTTGATGAGGCCCCACATACTCCTGGGGATCTGGAAGGCTGCGCAACTGTGCACGTTCAGGAAAGACTGGAGAAGACCCTGGTTATCTCCTTGTTCCTGGCTGACCACGGGGTCCCGCACAGGCATGCAGTGAAAGCCAGGACAGGCTTGTAAACTGCCTGGACTTTGAATGCGTGCCTCACCACATCAAAGAGTGGAAACCTTACTGGCTCAAGGTGTTTAAGAAAACCTCTGACCAGCCGTTTGCTGACTACTAAGCTATGCTCACACAGGGTCGACTTATAGGAAGCCAAGTTTGACAACGAAGGCAAGGATTTTAAAAAAGCATGGATGTTAGCATTTACACACGGAGGGGAGACAGGCTCTAAATAATTCATCCAGGCAAGGCACTAAACAAACTAATAAATGCAGCAACAACCTCTAGGGGAGGCAAATCCAAATCCAGATTTGTTATAATGTATCATCCCTAATGTCCAGTTTCCAAGAAAAATTGCAAAACACACAAAGAGACAGGAATGTGCGACCACACACAGGAAAGAAACAGTGGATAGAAACCATCTCTGAGAGATCCTAGGTGTTGGACTTGGTAGAAAAAGACTCAAAACCAGCCCTTATGAATATGTTCAAAGATCTACAGGAAATCATGATTGAAGAATTAAAGAAGAGTAGGATAACATTGGCTCATCAATAGAGAACTCCAAGAAAGAGATACAAAGTATAAAAAAAGAATCAAATAGAAATCCAAGTTGAAAAATATAGTAACTGACATGGAAAGTTCACCAGAGGGGCGCAACGGCAGATTTGAGTTGGAAGAAGAAAGACTTAGCAAACTTGAAGATAAAGCAATATCTAAATATCTAGATAAAGAAACTAGTCTATAAAGAACAGAAAGAAAAAAGAATGAGTAAAATGAACAGAGCTTCAGAGATCTGTGAGATCATCACTGAAAGGCATAAAAATATTTTGGAAAGAATGATAGCTGAAAATGTCCCAAATTTGATTTTTAAAACATCCATTAATATATGTATACAGCAAGCTCAACAAACTCTCACAGGACAAACTCAAACCTAGGCACATCATAGTCAAAGATTATGTCACCAAAGACAAAAGCTTGAAGGCAGCAGCAGTAAAACGACTCATCACGTACAAGAGAATCACAATCGGATTGTCTCTAGAAACAATGGAGGCAGAAGGCAGCAAGATGACGTATTCAAAGGGCTGGAAGAAAAAAGTCAAGAATTCTATATCCAGCAAAATTATCTCTCAAACATAAAAGCAAAATAAAGACATTCACAGATAAATAAAGACTGAAAGAATTCCTTGCTTGTAGACCCACCCTACAAAAAATACTAAAGGACATCCTTCAGGCTAAAAAGAAATGACACCGGATAGTACCTTGAATCTACATGAAGAAATAAAGAACAACCCTACAGGTTATTCTATAGGTAAATATGAAAAATATCATAGAATATATTTTTACTCTTTTCTTCTCTTAATTGATGTAAAACACAACTACAGAAAACAATTAGTATAAAACTGTATAGTTGGGCTTATATGTCATTTGTATGACAATATTAGCACAAAGGAGAGAGAATGGAAGGGAGACATGCTGGAGCAAAGTGTCTGTATCCTATTGGAATTGAGTTAGCATTAATCCAAAATAGGTTGTTTTAAGTTAAGAAGCATATCATAATTCCCAGAACAACCACTAGGAAAATGATACAAAAAAATATAGTTTAAAAAGAATAGAAAATATCTACTTAACACAAAAGAATGAAGTAACAGAGGAATAGAGAAACAAAAAAGACATGAGACATACAGAAAACAAATAGTGAAATAGCAGTATATTGGACCATACCAAAAATTACGTTAAATATAAACAGAGTAAACACTCAAAAAGCAGAGATTGTCAGACTGTAAAAAAAAAATCAGGGTCCAACTTTGTGCTGTCTGCAATGGATACACTTTATATTTAAAGCCAAAAATAGGTTGAAAGTAAAAGTTTAGTAAAGATATACTAAGAAAACAGTAACCATGAAAGAACTGGAGCGGTTACATTAATATCAGAAAAACAAACATTTAAGACAAAAAAAATGTTACTAGACACAAAGAAGAGACATTTTATAACGATAAAATTCTCCATTGATCAAGAGGACGTAACAGTCCTAAACTTCTATGTGCCTCTTAACAGTTTCAAAACACGTGAAACAAGAGCTGAGATAAATACAAGGAGAAATAGATGACTTCACACTTATAGTAGATTTCTAACCCCCTTTTCAATAATTAATAGGACAAGTAGACAGAAAATCGGCAAGGATATAGAAGCGATGAAGCACACTTCAACCAGCTTAGCCTAACTGACATCTACAGAACACCCGGTCCAGCAGGAGAACACACATTCTCTTTCAGGGCGCATGGGATATTCTCTAACACAGACCATAGTCCAGCCCATAAAACACGTCTCAGTAAATTTTTAAAAACTGAAATTACACAAAGTATGTTCTCCAATCATAATTAAATTAGAAATCAACAATGGAAGGAAATTAGGGAAATCCAAAGTATTGTGAACTGAATGAAGACAAAAACACAACATATCAAAATCTACTGGATGCAGCTAAACGAGGGTTTGAAGGAGATTATATGGCTTAAATGCCTATGTTAGAAAAAAAGGTCTCAAATTAGTGATCTGATCTTTTACCTTAAGAGTCTAGAGCAAGAAGAGCAAAACAAACCCAAAGCAAGCAGAAAGAAGGAAATAGTAAAAACTAGAATGGAAATCAAGGGCCCGATCCCGTGGCTGAGTGATTAAGTTCGCACGCTCCGCTTCAGCGGCCCAGGGTTTCACCAGTTCAGATCCTGGGCGCGGACACGGCACCACTCATCAAGCCACACTGAGGCGGCATCCCACATGCCACAACTAGAAGGACACACAACTAAAAATACACAACTATGTACTTGGGGGCTTTGGGGAGAAAAAGGAAAAATAAAAAAAATCTTAAAAAGAAAAAGAATGGAGATCAAGATTGTAGAAAACAGGGGCTGGCCCCGTGGCTCAGTGGTTAAGTTCACGCACTCTGCTTCAGGGGCCCAGGGTTCTGCTGGTTTGGATCCTGGGCGCGGATGTGGCACCACTCATCAGGCTACGCTGAGGCGGCGTCCCACATGCCACAACTGGAAGCACCCACGACTAAAATATGCAACTATGTACTGGGGGGATTTGGGGAGAAAAAGCAGAAAAAACAAAGAAAAGAAAAGAAAAAGAAAGACTGGCAACAGTTGTTAGCTCAGGTGCCAATCTTCAAAAAAAAAAAAAGATTGTAGAAAAAAGATAAACAATAGAGAATATCAATGAAAGCAAATGTTGATTCTTTGAAAAGATCAACAAAATAGACAAAGTTTGAACTACTTTGGTCAAGAAAAAATAAGAGCATACACAATCAGCAAAATCATTAATGAAAGGAGGACATAAACTCTGACCCTACCGAGTTTCAAGGGATTATAAGGGACTACTATGAACAACTCTATGCCAACAAGTTAGGCAATTGAGGAAATGGATAAATTCCTAAAAAGACTCAAATTACTAAAATTCACTCTAGAAAAATTAGAAAATCTGAGTACACCTGTAAGAAGAAAACAAAGTTGATTAGTAATTAAAAGTCTTCCCACAAAGAAAATCCCAGGGCCAGACAGTTTCACCGGTGAATTCTATCAAATGTTTAAAGAAGAAATAACACCGATAGTCCATGCACTCTAGAGGAACTTTTCAACTCATTCTTTGAGGTCAGTAATATACAGGTACCAAAGCCAGACAAAGACATCACAAGAAAATCAGGTTACAGACCAATATCCCTCATGAATACAGACAGAAAAATCCTCAGCGAAATGTTAGCAAGGTGAATTCAGCAACACATAAAAAGGATTACATACCGTAACCAAGTAAGGTTTATCCCAGGAATGCAAGGCTGGATTAACGTCCGCAAATCAATTAAGGTAATGCACCATCTTAATAGAATAAGGAACAAAACTCTCATGGCCATCTCAACAGATACAGAAAAAGCACTTAATAAAATTCAACAGGCACTGGGGCCGGCCCCATGGCCGAGTGATTAAGTTCACATGCTCTGCTTTGGCGCCCAGGGTTCAACAGTTCAGATCCTGGGTGTGGACCTACACATCACTCATCAAGCTATGCTAAGGTGGAATCCCACATAGAGGAAATAGAGTGACCTACAACTAGAATATACAACTATGTACTGGGGGGCTTTGGGGAGAAAAAAGACAGAGGAGGATTGTCAACAGATGTTAGCTAAGGACCAATCTTCCTCACCAAAAAAATAAATAAAAATAAAATTCAACATGCATTCATGGTAAAAAACAAAAACAAAACAACTCTCAATAAACTAGGAATAGATGGGAACTTCATCAACGTGATAAAGGGCATTGACTCTTATCCTACAGGTAAGAGCACACTTAAAGGTGAAAGAATGGATGCTTTCTCCCTAAGATCAGGAACAAGGCAACAATTCCCACTCTTACCACTTCTATTAAACATTGTGCTGGAAGTTTTGGATGATGCAATCAAATGCAATAAAGAAATAAAAGACATTCAGTTTGAAAAGGAGGAAATAAAACTGTCTTTAGGGGCCAGCCCTGTGGCCGAGTGGTTAAGTTCACATGCTCCACTCCGGCGGCCCAGGGTTTCACAGGTTCGAATCCTGGGCGTGGACCTGGCTCGTCAGGCTGTGCTGAGGCAGCATCTCACATGCCACAAATAGAAGGACCCACAACTAAAATATACAACTACGTACTGGGGAGATTTGGGGAGAAAAAGGAAAAATAAAAAAACCATAAAAAAGGGAAAACTGTCTTTATTCCAGGTGACACGTTCTTATGTATAGAAAGTCCGAAGGACTCCATAAAAATTCTTTCATAATTAATAAACAAATTCAGCAAGGATATAGGATATAAGATCAACATACAAAAATCAATTGCCTTCCTATATACTGACAGTGAATAATCTGAAAATGAAATTAAGAAAATAATTCCATTTGGTAGCATCAAAAAGGATAAAATACGTAGGAATAAATTTATAAGAGAAGTGCAAGACTTCTACACTGAAAACTACAAAACATTGCTGATGGAAATTAAAGGCTATCTAAATAAGTGGAGACATTTCCTATTCGCAGATTAGAAGAATCAATATTGTTAAGACAACATTTCTCCCCAAATGGATCTATAGAGTCAACATCGTCCCTGCGAGAATCCCGGCAGGCTCTCTCACAGAAATTGAAAGTTGATCTTAAAATTTACGTGGAAATAAAAAAAACCAGAATAGCAAAAAACGATTTTGAAAAAGAATGAAGTGGGAGGATTTTTGCTTCCCAATTCCAAATTTTACTATAAACCTTCGGTCATCAACACAGTCTTAAACGGCCTCAGAATGGACATGCAGATCAATGCGACGGAACTGAGGGCCCAGGGACGAGTCCTTATACTTACGGTCAGTTGATTTTCGATAAAGGTGCCGTGGCCTTTCAACAGCGAAAGGAGAGGATTTCAGCAAAGGGTCCTGGGACAACTGAATATCCACACGCAGAAAGAGGAACCTTCACACCACACATAAAAGCTACCTCACAGTGGACTGTAGACGTAAATGGAAATGCTAAAGCTATGAAAGTCTCAGAGAAACACACGGTAGAAAATCTTTGTAACCTCCGGTTAGGCAAAGGTTTCTTAGATTCAACGTCAAAAGCACAAAATATAAAAGAAAAAATTGATAAATTGGACTTTGTCAAATTTAAAAACTTTTGCACTTGAAAAGACATCATTAGGAAAATTAGAAGACAAGCTGTAGACTGAGAGAAAATATTTGCAAATCATATATCTGATAAGGACTTGTATCCAGAGTATATAGAGAACTCAACAAGAAGACAAACATCCAATTAAAAAATGGGCAGAAGATCTGAATAGACATTTCACCAAAGAAGATAAACAAATGGCTAATAGGCACTTGAAAAGATCCTCAACATCATTAGTCATTAGGGAAATGCAAATTAAAACCACAATGAGATACCACTCCACACACACTAGAATGGCTATAATTAAAAGATAGACAATAACAAATGTTAGTTAGAATGTGGAAAAATGGGCTCCCTCATACAAGGCTGGTAGAAATATAAAATGGTACAGCTACTCTGGAAAATGATGCGGCATTTTCTTAAAAAGTTCAAAGAGAATTTACTAAATGACCGAACAATTCCACACCTAAGTATCTACCCAAGGGAAACAAAAACACAAGTCCACACAAAATTTCCGTGTAAATGGTCACAGCAGCTTGATTTCTAATAGCCAAAAAGTGCAAACAACCCAAATGTCCATTAACGGGTCAGTGGATAAAGAAAATGTACATATCCATACAATGGAATGCTACTAATCGGTAGAAAGCAATGAAGTGACTGTCATGTGCTACAATGTGGGTGAACCTCAAAAACATATTAGGCAAAGGAAGCTGGACACGAAAGGCCACAGACTGTATGATTTCATATGTGAAATGTCCAGAACAGGTAAACCTACAGAGACAGCAAGCAGATTCCTCGTTCCTGGGGCTGGCATTGCAGTGGGGATTAGCTGTAAAGGGCCATGAAGGATCTTATTGAGATGATGGAAATGTGCTAAAACTAGATTATGTGATGGTTGCACAATTTCAGCAAATTTATTGAAAATCATTGACTTGCATACTTAAAATGGGTGAATTTTAATGAAACAAGGTAGCTATTAAAACAAAGTGTTTTGGGACTCTATCTGTGTCCCTGGCAGAAGGATTCCTCTTTGAGAGCCAAGACCGCCATAATCACAGGGCGCTGAGTTGCAGGAATGGGTCACAAATTCTGCAAATGGGCCACAAGGAGTGGTTCTGAGCAAGGCCATTCCTACTTCCGCCCTTGGATGCTGGACTCATATATTTTCCCCGCTGGGGCAGAACACTGTACAATGGTCATCCATTTAGAGTCTGTGTGTCCGGGAGGACGGCGTCCCACTCTTTCAGGGCATCATCTTCAAGCTGGCATCTCAGGTGGAGCTTCAACAAGCCATCCACCACTGATGTCCAGCAGCTTTTGAGCGGCCTGGTCTGTGACAGGATCAGTGGACCCTCTGGTCAGGTTCACTCTGCCATACCTCCTTTGCCAGGATTTTATGTGGGCTCCCACATTGCTGGATAAAACACTGTAAACCTGCAGACAGAAGGAGGGGCGGAGTGGGGGCTGGCTGAGGACTTATGGCCGGGGAAGACAGACGCCTTCCTGGTTGTGACGTTTACCTTTAGGCGACAACTGGGAGGGTGTTTTTGGATGAGATTAACATTTAAATCGGTGAACTTCCGGGGAAGGAGATCATTCTCCATAACGTGGGTGGGCCTCACCCCATCAGTCAAAGGCCTGAATAGAACAGAAAGATGCATCTTCTGGAGCAAGAGGGAATCTCTGGCAGGCTGCCTCTAGACGTCACCTGCTCCCTCGGATCTCCTGGGTCTCCAGGCTGCCAGCCATCGGACTGGAACTATAACATCAGATCCCCTAGGTCTTGACCTCGGGTTCACACTGCAAATTTGGACATGGACGGCCTCCATAAGCATGTGAGCCACTGCCTTACAATAAATCCTTTTTTGTGTATATATGTGTCCTATTGGTTCTCTTTCTCTGGAGAGCCCTGACTAGTGTTCGGGACGTATGAATTCCAGTCAAGATGAATCACTGCCTTTTCCGGGGTAGAAGTGTCCCATATATAGTCAATTTGCCACCAAGTGGCTGGCAGCCTCCTTGAAGGATGAGCTCAGTGTTGGTCTCTGTTGCTGGCAGGTTGAGCAATCAGCCCTGGTCAGTGGGAGGCCACGCTGCTGGGACCACGGCTACTCTGGTCATATGCCCTGTCCACACCGAGGCGGCCAATGACAGAGGCTGGCTGACATCAGCTGTCTTGTCCCCTCAGGGATGTGTTGCCTCTTCTGCTGTAGATGCTCTCAGGTGGTGTCCACCTGCCACACGCAGAGATCTTCCCACAGCATGCCATCTCCTCGAGCCTGCCCCACACCTCTTCCTCGGGTCTTCTCATCTTTCTCTTTCTGGGTCCCTGAGAAGCCAGTCACACCATTTGTCACCGCTCAAGAATCCGTATGTATTCTAACCTTGAGCCATTATTCTTTCCATACAAAGTGGATGACAGGGTGCACCTCCTGACCTCCGTCCTGTGGGAGGCTCTCCCCTCGCCACCGCCTTAACTGATGTGGTAAGTCATCAAGGACTGGCTTAGCTTCCACCTGGCTCTCTGTCTCTTCGGACACTTGCTTTGGAGCCCTGAGCCATCATGTAAGAAATCCACCTACTCTAATGCTTCTTGTGGGATAGACCACATGGAGAGACACATCAAGATAGAGAGAGATGCCCAAGAACACCGGCTGTTCCAGCGCCCAACTGTTTGCCTTCCCAGCCCACGGGCCAGGCGTGTTAGTGGGCGAGCCTGCAGGTGATCCCAGTCCCGGCCCTGGCCCTGACGTACCGGATCTGCCCAGGTTCAGAGCTCTACATCCTTATAATTAAGGCCCGGGCCAGACCCTCAGCTCTCTCTGCCCTCCAGCTGCAGGAGGTGAGAGTCTCTAATTTCCATGGTGCTAAGGAGACCTTCTGGTTGTCTTAATTAGCCTTTAATTGGTGATTAACCACCCTCAGCCTTTGCTTGTCTTCCTCCAACGCTTCAGTTGCCCCCAGCAACAGCCATCCAATTCCATAGGCAGTAGGATGACTATTTCCCTGGTTCTTCTCAAATACCTGATGCCTTCTGCTCTCCTGGGCATTCTTTTCTGATCGTCTTAATTGCTCATCTACCTCATGCCAGGAGCTCTCAATGCTCCCCTATCACCAGTGATAGAGTCCTCATTGCCAGCCATCTGGTGGCTGAGCCAGCTCCAAAATCCCATTTCAGAGATACTTGGACCACTCCTGGTACCATCTGTTGCAGGTCGGGTCCCTGGCATCGCATCTCAGAGATGAAAATTTGCGTGCAGGAAGTCTATTGGAAGACCAACCGATCGGGGGTGGGGGTGTGAAGGAAGTGGGATTTGGCAGAAGAGGTTGAGCCGCAACAGAGTCACGGCAAGGGCCTCAGTTGATCCCACAGGGGTCTCTGGCTTGGGGATGGCCCGTCAGAGTTGTCCCACATTAGAGAAAAGGGTGCCAAGCCTTTTTATCCCCACACCCACTGGTCATTATCTCTGGGCTGCCCCTGACTGGTAAGGGCGTGTGACCGTGGGTGACGCAGGTCTGTTTGGATGAGGGCAACCCGCAGGGAGGATCAGGTGAGAAATACATGCCAACAACACCCTAGCAGCTGGAGAATGAGTGCCCCAGGCCTGGGGTGGTGGGCGGCGAATCTGGCCAGTGCACCAGAGCAGCTGCGTTCACGGTGAGATTCTCTCTCTACACCTGATATTGGGTTAAAACCCAAGTTTGGACTCTAGGCTAGAGACCTGAGATACATTCCTGGAACTCCTAGAAGAAACAATCATAAGACCACCCACTTGGCCATCAGTCTTCACGGGCTGTACGTGCCATGTTCTGAAAGTTTGAAGTTTGCAGTGATAAAGGCTGTGACTTCTTTTTAATGCTGGGAAAAATGAAAGTCTCAAAGCTCCACATCCAGGGGCACCTAAGACAGGAAGAAATAGGGGATTCCTCTTTTAAAATAACACTGTACACATTGCATTTATCAAATTCTATATTCATTCACTTGTTTATTAGCCAAGACTTTTAAGTACCTACCATGCACCAGATACTATACTATGAGTTGAAAATACGCTTCCCGCGGGGTTGTTTTGACAACCAACCATCCAGCTCTGGGGAACCACTCAGTGAGAGCTTGGTGGGGCTGTCAGTCACAGGTCTCTGCTCCCTCCCCCTCTGGATGGTCATGGAACACGACCCCCCAGAAACAGTCCTAAGCTGGGACAGTCCATGTCCTTCCCTTATGTTGATAGGCAGAAGCAGGGAGAAAACAGACCCCTTCCACTGGAAATTAACCTGAAAAAATACGAGCATAGGGTTCCTAGAGGAAGCATCTGTGGTAGGAAGGAAAAATGAGGGAAGTCCTGAGAGAAGCAGAGATAAGAAGGAAGGAGTAAGGAGAGATGGCAGGAGGGAGAGAGAGAGAGAAGAAAGGGTGTTTGAGCCCCTACATTTCACAACTTTGTAAATTCTGAAATTCTCTTTCTTTCTTAAGCTAGTTTGAGTTGTATTTCTGTTGCTGGCAATCCAAAGGGTCCTGTCTGGAGTCTGGCATTAGGGTCTGCAGCCCATCCCGGCTGTTGGCTTGTGCATGGCACGCACTTTCCGGTTTACCAAGAGCTCTCTGCACAGGATCCCTTCGCCCTGTGGGGTACAGACCACAGAGCATTTCTCTCCCTTTACACATGAGGACACGGGCTTTATGAGATTTTCAAAAGTGTGATGCTTGGGAAAATGTGTTATAAGCTGAACAATACTGTTCACATGGGACATTTAATTGCTGCTCGTAGTGAATCACTAACGTCACCTGCAAAATGGACATCTCACTCAGGACGCCTTCTGTGCCCTGGGCTCTTCAGGAAATGGCATTGGGTGCTCAAAGGCAGGGGTGGGGAGCCGGCCCAGTGGCGCAGCGGTTAAGTTCGCACGTTCTGCTTCGGTGGCCTGGGATTCGCTGGTTCAGATCCCGGGTGCGGACATGGCACCACTTGGCACGCCATGCTGCGGTAGGCGTCCCACATATAAAGTGGCGGAAGATGGGCATGGATGTTAGCTCAGGGTCAGTCTTCCCCAGCAAAAAGAGGAGGATTGGCAGCAGTTTGCTCAGGGATAATCTTCTTCTTCAAAAAAAAAGGCAGGGGTGGGTTTTCCACCTGTCTCAGAGGTATGTACGGTGAGGACTGTTGCATTTGCTGATGAAGGACATCCGATCCAAACAGCTGAAGGAAAGAGAGAGGAGATTGATTGACTTGTGTACGGAGGAGCCCAGGAATGGCTCAGCCAAGAGCAGCCCCTCTCTCACTTCTTGTGTGCCCTTTGTGCCTTCATTCTGTGTCTCCACTTGTCCCTCAGCAGCCCTGGGCACACGACCTACCAGCTGCAAGTTCAGAGAGGGATGATGTCTGCTTCCCAGGGGACACAAGTCCTAGCATCGATGGCCGTCGGCTTGGCTTGGGTTCCTGGACCTCTCGCACTGGCCAGGGGATGGACATTCTCCAGTCGGCTGGGCCCTGAAGTTGGGGCAGGGGGACTCAGCAAGGAGAGGGTTGTTCCCCTATAAAGAAGATGGAGGTGCTGCCAGCAGAAGGAAGGAGATAGTGGTTGAGTGAGCAAAACCCACCAATGCCCACTACAAGTCCTTCAGGACGGAGCATTTGCTCACTGGTGTATTCAGCATGTGCTCCCCAGCCCCCACGGAGCGCTGGACAGAGAGACACAAAGCTGGCACAATCCAGCTTGAAGACCCTTGTCTCTGGGGAAGACATGTGGCAGAACAGGACAAAGACAGCCTTTGGAGTTGGGCAAACCCACGTTTCATCACAGCTCCCCCACGTCCCAGGCATAAGTGCTCTGAGCCTCAGTTTCCCTAACTGTCAAACGGGCCATGCCAGAGTAAGCTGAGCTATCAAGGGTACAGTTCTTAATTCTGTGCCCGACGCACGGCTGGTGCTAGGCCACCGTTGTCCCTTCTTTGCTCCCTTCCAATTTTGTGTTTGGTTTTGCGTTTGAAAAGAACGGAAGCAGGGTGCAAGCGAGATTTCCAAATGCATGGCCGGTGGGTGAGGGGGGTGCGGGCCCTGGCAGTGCCCTCTCTTCTGGGACGCGTGCCCGCTCTCTGCCTGACGCGCCGTCACATCTCAGGCTCTGTCTGTCATGCTAGGTGCGTGTCCCTCTCCTTGACAAGGCAGCGTGATGGTGCTAACGAAGCTCCCGCTGCGAGCTCCGGTGCAGACCACTGGGCGCTCCCAGCCCCACCCGCCGGGCTCTCTCTCCCTCTTGCAAATAACAAGCACTGAGATGCTCTGTTCCTGTCAGAAGAAAATGAGACAGTCTTTATGTCCATTTACATCCAGGCTTTTAAAATTGCTTGGGGCACTCCTGCTCAGACACCCTTGAGTAAAAGGGGGGAAAAATTAGTGAAAAGTGGAATAATTTGAAGAAATTAGACCTAGTTTGTCCAAGATTAAGGATAGCTCTTAATGAAGTGGCCTGATCTGTCTTGCTGGGGGAAAAAAATCACTTCAGCCCTTAATTTTCTTAAGCATCCCTGTAAGAATGTATGTGCAAAGGCTTCTGGGGCTGTTTATTAGGTCGCTTTATTTTAATCACCCACGGCTGGGCTTGCCAGGAGAAATTGCAGGCGTTTCACTGAATTCTCAATCAGCCACTTGAAGAGCTCACCAGAACCTTCTCCAGAAGTCCACCAGATTCTCCAGAGGGGAGGAAATTTCCATTCTCTTCCATGACTTTGGACAGGCCAGGCCCAGGCGGCCCCCCTGAGAGGGGGTCCAGGACCCTCCCTGGCTGGACGCTTGGGGGGGGTCCAGATCCCTCAGAGACCCTATAGTCCCCATAGAGTGTATTTGCTCCCCAGTTCCATGAGACAGTGGGAAGGGGACAGGTGAGGGGCTCACGAGGGTCTGGGAGCAGGGAGAGGGGAAGAACATTCTAGAAGCTCACAAAGAAAGGAACAGGAGGCTTGGAGTAGCTGTGGGGTTGGGGCAGACATCTCTGAGGAGACGGCAGGTTCGCAGACATGAGGATGGCAGGAGGTAGCAGGCATGAGCAGGCGTGGCCCAGGATGGGAAGCATGGAGGGTGAAGGCCCAGGAAAGGCAAGTGCAGAGCCCTGTGGGGGGAGGCAGGGAGCGGGGGCCAGACCAGGCTGGAGAAGCCAGCGGGGCCTGATTGATCCTGCAGCGCTCATCAGCTGGTTGATTTTATTCCTGGGGTTTTAAGACTCGCTCTGATTGACGGTTTTCAGGGGTGTGTTGACAGCTGGGTGGAGCCCGTATCCAGGAGGTGGGAGCGGAGGCTGGCTGGTGTGAGGGGGTTGTGGCTGCATCCACGTGCAGGACCTGGCTGGGCGGGGGGACAGCGACAAGTGGGCAGACTTGAGAGCCCTTCCATGGAGGCTCGTGAAATTGCCATGTTCGAAGGCAGCAATTACATGAAGTCAAACCCAGAATTTGGGACGTGGAATGAAAATGTTTGGTGATGGACAGGTGTGTGTGTGTGTGTGTGTGTGTGTGTGTGTGTGTGCTGGGTGCCACTCAGGTGGTTCATGAGAAGATCTGACTAGAGAATGATTCACAAGATGTTAAGATAATCAACAAGAGATGGTATAGCACCTGTAGCTGACCAATGGCAGGGAGTTGTCACACTCACGCACGAACACACACACAGCCCCCTGAACCACCTGAGTGGGATTCTGCTTTCCGTCAGGACTCTGGTACCCTCCAAACGTACACCTCAGCACATGCGCGAACACACACACACACACACACACACACACCTGTCCATCACCAAACATTTTCATTCCACGTCCCCAATTCTGGGTTTGACTTCATGTAATTGCTACCTTCATGGTCAGAAGGGGCGTGCAATCCTCACTGCCAGGACCAGGAGCAGGGAAGAAATGCCCAGCATTCTGCCCTGCCCTGTCTCCAGCTGGTGCCTCCACCAGGAAGTCCACCAGAGTCCACAGAAGGGCCCGGACCACCCAGGCCCACAGGGCAGCCCGAGGGCTCAGAGCCCAGGGGAGGGGTGGCCTCCAGCCTGCGGAGTATTGCTGTGCTGCGAACATCTGAATATCCGTTTCTCTCTCCGACTGGGGGCTCCATCCCTATCCCAGCCTGGATGAAGGACGGCTGCCAGGCCATAAATCAACACGCCGCTTCCTGCGCGAGCACGTCTCGCTGCGGGAGAAATGTCAGCCGTGCGCTGGGGGACATCTCTGCTGATTACACCCGCTTGGGACTCAAACGCCACTCAGACCCTGCTTTGCAGGGGGCCCACCCGCTCTGGGTTCACTCCCCTTCCTCTTCACCCTGCTCTGTGCCCCGGGGTGTTCATGAGGCTGGCACACTTATTCCTCCCCGCGGGGTCCTCCCCAACACCGGGAACTGTTCCCTTGCTGGCCCTGGGGTCCCCGGTGGAACACACTCACTGGAATTGCCCCTGGCGGGGGCAGAGGGAACACCTTCCCTGTCCCCTCCCACACCTTCCTAAATGGTCCCTCTCATTTCCGATTCCTCCAGTATGCGTCTGCTTTCTGCGGGACCCTCACTGATCCAGCGGCTATAGTTTTTAATGAGGTGGATGCTGGAGAGAGGGGTGTGGCTGCTGGTGTGGGAGGTGAGGGGCAGCCCCGGGCAGGGGACCAGGACATGGGAGGGGGTGCTGGGGAGAGGCAGTTGGCTGTGCAGACAGCCTGGTGAGTCTGGGGCCAACACAGCGTACTCCTCTCTGAACCCTGCTGTCCCTATGACCACGATGCCCCTGGGAGGGGCAGGCGAGAGGAGAAGGTCGGGGTGGCCCGGTGTCCACTGAGGAGAGCATCCTTCCAGGATGAGGAAGCAGAGTCCACGGGCTGCCAAGCCAGGAGGGACTGAGCAGGCCAAGTCTATGTCCAGCCTCCAGGCCAGGCTGCCCCCCCCCCCCAATACTGTCAATCTTCTTTGAAAGGCCCCGGGATTAGGTTTGCCCATTCAAACCAGCTGCCTGCCCTCCTGCCCCTGGCCCCGACTCTGGGCCCCCCGGGATGTGGCAGACCAGTCAGCCTCTCTGCCAAGGCCATCTGGGCCCAGTTAGGCCTGCAGCCTGGGGCCAGAGGCGCCGTTGCCAGGAGAGGGTCCCAGTGGGGGCCTGGGGGTGTCCCGCAGCTCTGGGAGGTCCCGGCTGGGCCTCCACACGATGGCAGCATGCACGCACTGAAGCCCGCTGGGCTGCCTGGTCTGGGCCGGGACCCAGCACCACCCTCGGCTCTCTGGCCCTGCTCCCCGCTTTCTGCGGCTGCTGCCACTCAGACATCATCCCACATGCTGTCTGGGAAAGCTTCGCAAGGCATCTCCTCCATCACCTGGTGCCCCTGGGCCCACCAACACCTCTCAGGCCCCAGGCCCTTCACATGCAGCCTATCCACAGGGAGGGCACCCCCAAGGCGGGCAGGGGGAGACGCGGGGATCGAGGGCCTCTGGTGCCTGGCACAGGCTCGGCTGGGGCACTGTCCACATGGCCCAGGGCCTCCCCAGCCTGGCTGGCCTGACCTCCCCATCCCGAGGCCAGATCCAGGCCTGAGGGCACTGGTCGGGTTGCCCAGGGAACAAGTGTCTCCCTGAGAAAGGTCATGTGCTGGGGGGTCCAGTGGGGGTCCATCCAGGAAGAATGGGTAGATCTGCCTGCAGGGCAGACGGGAAGGAGACTGGCCAAAGAGCCCCACTTGGAAGCTACATCCAACCAGGGCCGGCTCCCCGGAAGCAGCCCGGCCCGCGGGCCGCGCGCGGGCTGTCTTGCCCCAACCTGCTTCTCCATCTCCCTTCTGGCTCCTGATCCCCACCAGCTTCAGCATCTCCTCCTGGCTCCCTCGAGAACTGCACGTCCTCTTTGATTCACTTCTCCTCCTTCCTGTGGTACTTTGCACCCCAAATCCCCTCTGCCCTCTGTCTCCCCCACCATAAGCACCTCCACATCCTGTGGGACCCAGCACCAAGGCCAGAACCTTCTGCAGCCTTGGCCAGGACATCCCGCCAGCACAGGGAGACAGCAGCTGGACCCCAGAGCCTGCAGGTGCAATGAGAGGGGTGGGAAGGAAGGTGGGGGCAGCCGCAGGCACCTTCCCCAGACCAGGCAGGGACATGTGCGGTCACCAGGCAGGCAGTCCCGTGCTTCCACAGCGGGGTTCTCAGCCAGGAACGATTTTCCTCCAGGGGACATCGAGCAATGTCTAGAGACACTTTTGATGGTCACAACCAGATGCTACTGGCCTGTGGTGGGTGGAGGCCAGAGATGCTGCTGAACGTCCTGCACCGCACAGGACGGCCCCCACAGCACAGATGATCCAGCCCCAAGTGTCAGCAGGGCCAAGGTTGGGAAACCGCGCGGCACAGATGTAGAAACTGGGGCTCAGAGAGGGGCGTCCAGGGCCTTCTCTGCGCACTCAAGCTTCTTGGTCCAAAGGTCTTTCCTGTGCTCTGAGCCTCTTTTCCTCTTCGGGGCCTATTCTTAAGAACCAAAGACACGTCCCCATCCGGCCAAACTGGGCACAAAACTTCCTTCCCACCTGGTAGCCTTCAGGGCACCCTGATTCCCGGCCTGCTCAGCTTCTGTTGAGCCCAGAGCTTGGCCAGTGGACGCGGCGGGCAGACACCTGGGTCCCTGTATCCCTGTGCATCTCCCACGACCTCTCTGGGCTCAGTTTCCCTCTCTACAAAAGAGGTGGCTGGGGTCCAGGCCCTGGAGCTGGCAGCATGGGTGCAGCAATCCGTCATGCCAGGCTCACATGGGCGCTGACATCAGCCCCCCTGCTGTGGCAGCCACGTGCTCTGCTGATCTGGGAGTGAGCCCCACGGGCAGCACCTGCCTTATCGATAACTACCAGGCATACACGGGACACCGGGAATGTTTCAATGATCAGGTCAGTTCTGTTCCAGAAGATGCCTTACACACACCGAGGCTATTTTAGGGTGCCAGCGGGGCCCAGCCGGAGGGCCGGGGGCTCTTTACTGATCTGGTTACAGCCACGTGCAGGGACAGCAAATGCCACCGTTTCTGTTCCGTGCTGCAGCGGTAAGAAGGGCAGGTGGCACGACCCATATGCAGTGTCCTCGCTGCAGGCCCAGGACAAGGACGGAGGAAGGGTGCAGGGACAACCGGCAGGGGAAAGCTGAGCCCTTCAGAGCCACTCTGTGGTTCCCCTTGAGCTGCGTGCTCCCCCACACCCATGACAGCCTGGGGAAGATCACCCCCACAGCCCCCGGGGGCCTAGACGTGGGGGCCGTGGGGCAGAGAGGGAGGCATGTGGGGCCTCTCCGTTGGGCTCTCTGAGGCAGAGGCCATCTGATGCTTGGTCCCCTGCTTCCTGGCCCAGCCCGGCCCCTCCCTCTCTGCTGCTTCGTGGTGAGAGCAGCAATGCCTCCCCCTTGGAGGGCTCTGTGAGAAGGTGCACTGAGAATGTTTGCATGGCAGAGGGGTCCCCGTGCCCCCTCCTGGGGGTCCTGGCTGTGGCATGTGCTCCCTGGAGCCTTCCCTCAGGGTGCCCCTCCCCACACCTGCCCACCGCCTCCATTGGCATGATCTAAGATTTCTAGAGGACTCTGTAGGGACAGCTGGAGGGTGAGGCAGCATTAGGAACTCATTGGCCCGTTACAGTGGGGTCTGTGTTGTCACATGGTGACCGGGGGCCTCTGTGCCAGGGCATCGGGCCACCGGGGGCCCTCTCCACCAGCCCGAGCACCGACTTCCCGCGCACCATCCACCCGCAGTCTTCCTCCCAGCTCCCCTCTCCTTGCAGTGTCCCCGTGTCCTTCTCACACTCCAGTTTCAGATGACAAATTGCCCATTTTCCTCTTACAATGTGGGGACATGAGGGGCTGGAGGTCGTCCCCTCCCATTTTGTGGACACCTTGCTCTTTTCTCCAAGAGACATCCTGCCTGGACCCATCTAAATTCACTGGCCCTGAAACACCAGGACACCATGCGGCCCCACCCTGCTCTAGCGGCCTGGACTTTTCTCTCCGTCCTTCTCTTTGCCTCCAGCGGACTTTCGATGACCCCGAAGTTTCCCCTTGGCTTTCCTGCCGTGTCCCCCGAGTGCACAGGGGCGTGGGCAGAATTGGACGCTGAGTCCGATTTCCACCCCGAGATGCAATCAATTCGGGAAGCAGCCCAGAACGAGGTCACCCGTCCCAGTCACGAAGGCTGTGCCTCTTCTCCACCCAGAGACATAGTCGAGGCTGGCTTTCATCTATTTTAATTTGGTTGACAGACATCAGACCTAAAACAGATCTGCAGTTGGAAGGGGAAAATTCCTCAATGTTTTAATTTGCTCCATCCGACGTGAGCCAAAGAGGCCACCGGCTTACTTTTTCCAGCTCCCACCCCCTGGAGGAGAGCTTGTGTTCAAGTTGTCTCTGATACAGAACACCGCCTGTTCTCCGCGGCCCCTGGAATGGCTTGGCTCAGCGCATAAAAAAAGATCCTGACATTCTCTGTCCTCTTGACTCTTCCCAAAGTAGCATCTCCTGTGGGACAGTATCGCCTTGTAAGGGCAGCGAAGAGGCAGGGGCCGACGAGTGTGTAGTCAGATCACGGAGGGCATGGACAGCGGCGGGGACGGTCATAAACGGCTGGGGGATTATCCTCGGCTCTCGGAGAGTTCGGGAGTGGGGAGGAATGAGGCGAGGGTGCCAAGGGAGGGAGAGGTGTTGGTGTGTTTTTTGAATGCCAGAACTATAATTAAGGAGTGAGAGGATTCATGCTCGCCGTAACCAAGGCTGCAGGAGAAACCATGAAACCCAATCCCCCCAGGAGGCCGGGCTTGGACCCGCATGTGGCACCTCTTTGAAGCTTATTTCAGAGTCGAGCACATTTATCAAGGGTGCTGGGGCTCTGACAGCGTCAGGTGGCGTGTGGCCGTCTCGCGGTGCCCAAAGGAGCGCTCGCTCTCTTTCGTGCCACCTGTCCCGAGACTACCTCAAAAGACTCGAGGGACTTTCCAGAGTTCCGTGCGCGTGTGTGGGAGGGTCTGGTCTGAACAGAGGGCTTTCCAAGGGTGGGGGCCTGGGATACGGAGAAAGCTTCTAGAAGAGAGCTGACCAGAGCGGGGGTGGGTGGGAACTTCTGGTGGGTGGGTCAGACTGTGAGGGGAGGGGGTGCTCCTGGCCCTTCCCGTGGGTTTCAATGTGGCCTCCAAGTGGTGCAAACTCTTATGCTGTTGAATCCGGGTGCATGGGGGCTCGTTCATTCTTCTCTCCACCTTTGTGTCTGCTGGACACTTTTCATCATTAAAAAGTGTAAAAAGGGGCTGGACCGGTGGCGCAGTGGTTAAGTGCGCACGTTCCGCTTTGGCGGCCCGGGGTTCGCTGGTTCAGATCCCGGGTGCAGACGTGGTACCACTTGGCAAGCCATGCTGTGGCAGGCGTCCCACATATAAAGCAGAGGAAGATGGGCACGGATGTTAGCTCAGGGCCAGTCTTCCTCAGCAAAAAGAGGAGGATTGGCAGCAGATGTTAGCTCAGGGCTGATCTTCCTCAAAAAAAAAAAAGGTGAAAAAAACCCCAAGTTGGCCCCGTCTTCCCTCACCCTGGGTGAGTGTCTGCGCTTGCCTTAGGCTCGTCAACCGCAGACCCGATCCTTGGAACGAGAAGTCAGAACTTCCGCCTCTTCCCTCCATCTCTGACCACATCCTCTGAGACAAATGATTCCTGGAGAATCCCACACAGACAGACTCGGTTGTGGCCAAGCCATGTGGTCATGCTGTTGCCACAGGCGTTGGCCAGAAGCCTTTCTTAGAAAGCCACGGGCTCGGTGTTCCCCCCATGCGAGGGCGTGGCCGTGCCCGTCACTGCGGCGGGACTGCTCTCTTCTGAGTTGCATCTGGAGGGAAAATGGGGTCCTGGAGTCCCCGCCAGGATGGCTGGAGCGGGAACCAAGCCGAGGGGGTTGCTTGTCTTTAAATGACCCCACTGTAGTCAACAGATGAGAAGAGCCTTTGAGCCAAATTTAGGGCAGGCCCCATTCTGCTCACGGGTATCCATGTTGCTCACAGGCACAGGCGACGGCACGACCTTGCAAAATCTCGGCTTAATTCCTGGCGCTCTGAAGGCCACCTCCTCTCTGAGGCTGGTGGTTACTGTGCTAATCAGCGAGGCCACAACCGCAATTAGACGTGACCGCTGGGGGAGCCGTGCCAGCCCAGCGTCCCCACGGGCCACCTCGAGCAGGCTCGCCGGGCACCAGGCACTCCCAAATGCCCTCGGGCAGGCTGAGTAGCGGAGTCTGCGCTCAGAGGGCAGGCCTGTTCCCCCTGCTTCCAAATTCAGGGGTCCCAGGTGGGGTGCCCCGTCTTCACCATGCCACAGATGGAGGCAAGGAGGCTGGCCCATGCCAAACTGTTCCCTCCCTGGAGCCTGGGGCCTCAGCAGGGGACCAGGACTAGCAATGTGGATGTCGAGAGGATGTTTCAACCTGGCACCCGGCCTTCCTCTCCCGGACTTTCGCCTCTGTTCATCTAGTGTCCCCTGGCAGGGCTACGCCCAAGGCCCGCTCCAGGGCCAAAGCCCTGCTCTGAACTGTGGCCACACCCTCCAATCCTGCCCCCCAAATGGAGCAGATGTTCACACCTGCGGCCTCCTGACCCTGGTCCCCTCTCGGCTTCCCTTTGGGAGTCAGAGACTCTGGGCTTGGCAAGCACCCACTTTCTCAGAGGTATTTCCAGCAAGAAGACACTGCTCTGTATAAGGCCACACGAGTGCCTTCCAGCACCTTCTGGAGAGCTGGGCCCTTCTCCCTGCTCCTCCTCAAGATTCAGGCCAAGTCTCCGTGTCCCCTCCCAGGAAAGGCCTCCCCTGCTCTCCGTCTCAGCTGGACCCTCCAGAGGGGCTGATGTCCGTTCGCCTAAGGTTCCTCTCCCCTCCCTTGCCCTCCTCTCCAAATTCGCCAAAGGATACATATTCACACAGTGAACACACCGTGTAACCCACCCCTCACCCGGCACGTTGCTGCACCTCAGAAGCAGTCTCATGCTCTTCCCGGTCGTGACTGCTCCCCGAGGGGTGACCACCATTCCGACCTCTGACCCTCTAAGTCTGTTTAACCCACAGCTCAGTTTTGCTTGTGTGTGTTCCTTCTCTAAATGCATCGTGCCCCGTGCTCTCCCATATTTGTGGGACTGTCCGTGTGTCGGGTGGATGTGGAACCCTCGTCCTCGTCGCTCCGTGGTGTGCCGCGTGGGATCGCCCCCTCCAGCGCATGTGTGCGTGGGGCTGGGTTCTGGCGAGGCTGAGTCTGGCTGCTGTGACCGTTCGCGCCCGTCTGCTGGCAGAGGCTGGCAGAGTGGATGTGTCTAAATGTCCACCGAAACGGCTCTCTCGCGGCTCTCAACTGGTCTGACAAAGCGTTCGCCCTGGAGCTCCTCGCTTCCTTCGCGTCTCTGCACTGGACCCTGACCTCCGTGGGCTTCTTCGTGGCCCCGGCCCGGCGCTCGCCACGGTGCTTGCTGGGGCCAGAGCCCGGCAAATTGTAGCAACTGCTATTGTTGTCATCATCCCCTGTCAACAAGCATGTGGTCCTCATTTTACAAAGGGGGAAACTGAGGCTCAGTCCGTCTGACCCCAAAGTGCCTCTCACCCTGAACAGAGGGGAAATCAGGAACACACAGCATGACCTGCCCAGCACAAGAATCCTGGTCTAGGTGCCCTGAGACACCCTTGCTCTGCCCCAGAGGGACCTGAGAAGGAGGGACTTGTGGGTTGAGGGGTGGCCCAGACCTGGGGGCTCCGGCCCCAGGACTCGGCCCTGAACCTCAAGTCCACTTGCCCCTGCCCAGAAGCATGGCCATAGGGGCTGCTCAGAGGAGCTAGGTGGGGCCTGGAAGCAATAAAAACAGAGTAGACCATGTGGGGGTTGAGGGGCCTGTAGAGACTCAAGCGTGGCTCCTTCCTGCGCTAGCTCACCCACATTACAGAGCGCTGTGTTGCTATGGGGCGTTACTGGACCTGCGGGGGACGCAGAAAGAGATGGAACAGGTCCCACACCCCGGAAGGTGCTGAGCAGGCAGATTGAGCTGGTGGGGAACAGGGAGCAACTGAGGCAGAGGCAGAGGCAGAGAGCTTGATGGGGAGGCGGGCACCTGGGGGGGGGGGCGGGCAGTGGGAACCGGGGGCTTCGGGGTGAAGGTAGAGCCTGGGCTCGAAGGCCTTGCAGGAAGGAGGGCTGGGCAGGGGGCAGACTCGAGGGAATTTGAGGCCACTGGAGTTTTTATTAAAATTTTATTTTTTAGGATTTTAAAGAATTGTAGTAAAATATGCATAACTTAAAATTTACCATTTTAGCCATTTTTAAAAGTATAGCTCAATGGGACTAAGTACATTCACATTGTCAGGCAACCATCATCCCCATCCATCCCCAGGCCTTTTACATCTTCCCAAACGGAGACTCTGGCCCCAACTCACTCCCCGCCCCCCCAGCCCCTGGCCCCCTCCATTCTGCTCTCCGTCTCTATGAATGTGACCCTTCTAGAGACCTCTGGTAAGTGGAATCATACAGGATTGGACCTCTCGTAGCTGGCTTATGTCATTTCATATAACATCTTCAAAGTTCATCCATGTTACAGCACGTATCCGAATCTCATTTCTTTTTAAGACGATAATAGTCTATTGTATGTATAGACCAGACTTGTCTATCCATCCTGCCACCCACGGACGCCTGGGTTGCTCCCGCCTTTTGGCTACTGTGAATAGTGCTGCCACGAACACGGATGTGCACAGATCTGTGCAAACCCCTGCTTCCAGTCCCTTTGGGTGCACACCTAGGAGCGGAATGACATTTTAAAGCACAGAAGTTTGTGTCTTGTTTTGCCTTTCAGAAAGCCCAACTTGGGGCCATTTTGGAGGGTGGGTGACGCTGGAGGCAGGGCCTCTGGGATGGAGGCCGGGCACAGGCCCAGGGAAGAGACAATGAGGCCCGAGCTGGGCTGGGGGGTGGGGGAGGTGGGATGGGGTCTTTCTTTGAGCCAGCCGGGATGACACGCTGGCTGGGGGCGGCTGTGCGAGCAGAGAGCCCGGACTGCAGCTGGGCGGGCTGAGTGGCTGATAATGACTCCACGGTCCCAGATGCAGGGTGCGGGGCCTCCCTCGTTGGCAGGGAGGAAGAGGGAGATAATGAGTTCAATTTGGCCGATTTAATAATTTCTTCTCTGGTGAATTCAACAAACATTTCTGGCGGGGCCATTGTGAGCTCAGCGCTGTGCTGGATGCGCGGCTGCCGGCCGAGCGGGAGAGGTTGCTGCCCCCACCCCCTCCGCAGCTGGGGCCGCCCTGTAAACACACGCTTAGGACGCACCCGGATGGCAGGCGCCCACCGCACGCCTAGAGGAGGGGGACAGACGTGTTTCCAAGGAAAGAGAGGGAAGAATAGGGCTTTGCTGGGCAGGAAGAGGCTGGGGCATTGAGATCTGGGAAGGCCATTCTAAGCCCAAAAGGCCAGGGACGAGCATGGTGGTGACAGAGCACGTGTGTGAGGCAGGGAAGGGGAGAGGGGGTAGGAGGGAGGTGGGGTGGAGATCCTGGGGCCTTGCAGCCAGGCTGAGGGTTTGCACCTGACCAAGGTGCTAGGGTGTCATGGATTGTTCAAGTGAGAACATCACTTGAACATTTGGGTGGATGTCAGTGCTGTGGTCCAGTTGGTGAAGCTTTATGAACGGGCTAGTGAGAGGCGACGGGTGGGCCCAGGCCACAACAGCAGAGGGCAGGGGGAAGTGGGGCAGGAGAGCCCCCGGAAGCTCTCTGGGCTCAGTGGTGCAGATCAGGGTGGGTCAAGGGACCCACCCCCTCCCCTCGAACAGCTCAAGCAGGAGGGCCTCCTGCCAGCTGCTTGCAGCCCCTTGCTGGCTCTCCGAGGCACGGGCCCCATGTTGGAGAGAAAGCTCTGATAGGAGGCTGGCTTCAGCCTCCCCATGGGGCTCGTCCATCTCCCCAAGGGCCACGGGGCCCCAGCCTCCCCTCCGTGCTCGGGGCAGAGCAGTGGGGACAGCAGAAAGGCCCATCGGGGCGCTCCAAGTCCAGCTGAGAGGAGGGAGCGGCCACACAGAGCCCCGGTGGGGTTGGGAGCTGGGGTGGTGACAGAACACTTATGAAGCCGGGGGCCTGTGACCCGGACTGGGCCGGGTCAGCAGCCCCACGCGCGGGGCCATGCACCTGCTCTGCGCGGGCAGTGACCACGGTGTGTGGAGGTGCGCGGGCTCACTCTGGGCGGCGGAGGATTAGCGTCCATTCAGAGTGGGTCAGGTGCACGGGGCCTTTGTTCCGACCTGTGTGCCTTTTGTCCCCGCCTGCAGAATGCCCAAGCTGCATGATGTCACTTCAGACGCATTAAGCTGGAACAGCTCAAAATTGAATAATTAATTACACTCAGCTTCAATCGCAGTGACTAATTGATCAGGGCTTGCCAGCAGACACCTGGACGGGATTAACTGTGCACAATGAGGGCTGCAGGCAGGTGGCACAGACCCTCCGGACCCCAATCCCTGTGCGCGACTTAATTAAGACTGACTTGATTTCTCTATTCTTGCTGGAGATCTCGGGCAGGCCCCATCCCAGGATCAGGGGCTGTGTGCGGGCTGGGCGCTCGACGTGGACACACGGGTGCTGCCTGAGGTCTAGAAAGATGCTGGCCTCGGGGCCCTGACCACTGGGCATGTCCTCTTCTAGGTCCAGGACCAAATCCTGGCTCCACCCCAGGGGAAGCATTGACTCTCACAGAACCCCCTCATCTGTCAAATGGAGGCTGTCACTACCATTGTGCCCAGCACCGTGCACGGCCCTGAGTGTGCGCTGCTTCTGTCAATGGGATTGCTGGGCCCCCTGGGAAGGTTGCCCCTACTCGCACCAACCTTGTTTGGCTGCAGCCAGAGCAGCAGTCATCCCAGCTGTGCAGACCCTTGTTCACCCCCTGGAGAAATCATTTCTCCTTCAAGGCTCCCCTTGCGGACATTACTGCCTCCTCAGCTGTCCTGTGTCACATTCTCGTGTACACAGCAGCATCTGGCTATTTGGGGGCCTGGCTCACAGTTCTGTTTTCTGGAATTCACAGCTATGTGAATGGCACATCCAGCTCCTGCAAAGCACCAACATGTATAGTTGGGTAGGTTGTGCACTGCACAATTCAGACTTTGCCATGTGCGGTGCGATGCATGATTGCACAATGGGGCGGCCCAGCCCGTGTTTGCCCTGCAGAGTTCCCTGCTCTCTGTCTATCTCCTCACTGTTTCCTAGTCTTCTTAATTTCAATCACCTCTGTCTCCGTGCCATCTCAGCCCTATTCCCAGAGCCGTATCCCGAGGTGGAACTGCCGTGCAGAAATCACAAATCCCACGCCTCACTTTCCGCCCTGCTGGCTCCCAGCGTGCCTGCTGGTCCGAGTGGAGAGCCCTTTGTCTCCTGGGGCCTCCACTTGTTGGCATGCCCTCAAGCCTTGTTTCCACCCTTGGCCCCTCTCACAGCTCCTTTCCCTCAGCCTGGAGACCTTGGGAGACTCCCCCGCCCTTCAGGACTCAGGCTCCTCCCTCAGCTGCCCCTCAGCCTCATCTCTCAGGTGGGGTCTGCGTTGCCTTGGTTCAACTCCACATGGCATGCACGTCCCCCGCTACCTCTGCTCCCCCTGTTGCGCCAAACAATCTTCTCAGGCTCTGTGGCCAATCCAGCCGACACTCTCCATCTTCATCACATCCGAGGCACCTGTGGCCTTGGACACTGCCACCTCCCTGACCCTGCTGACGGTCTCTGCTTTCCTCGAGCGTCACCCGCCTGGCCTCCAGCCTCCGCCCGCTCTGCTCGTCACTGTTGTGATTGCCCGAGCTCCCGCCCTTGGCCTTCCACACTTGCCAGGTGGCCGGCCAGCAGTCGACCTCGACTAGCTTATTTTGTTTCTTGCCTGTTCTTTGTCATAATCAAATTCTTCTCCCTCTGAAGAATGGGAACCTCCGGGTATGTGGATGGCAGTGTCTTTGCCCTCCCTTGGGGTGCAGAGAGTTGCTCTGGCCATCCAGCTCTCTCAGTCTCCCCTCCTCCTTGCCTTCACTTCCGGCACATTCCACAGCCCCAGGGGCCCAGGTGCTGGAGTGCCCAGTACACTGGAGCAGGGATTTGCCAATCTCCAGGACCAAAAGCCACATGGGGTCCATGTCCCTTCTCAGCCTCCAGGCCTTGTGTCAGGTGGCACCACGGCGGTGTGTGCCGCTCCCCCACACCCGCAGCATTGCCCGTGGAGCGTGTCGGTACAATTTCCCCTCGCTTTCCTGGCAAAAATCAAAGGTGGCTGGTTGTGAATTTCTTAAGACAGAGGGAGGAGGAGACCTGAGAGTGAGTCGTCCTTTAACTGTGTGTCTTTGTCACGATTGCAGCCCCTATGGATCCCTGAGTGAGAGCTGGGGGCAGACCAGGCATCCGCTGATCCACAGACAATGGGGTCCATTATCTCCCTCTGGGGGCACTTTCGGAGGCATGTGCCCTGCCGTCCACCCACTTCCAGAAAGAAAGGAATGGCTCTGCCAATCTAAACAGAAGCCGTCCCTGGACAATGTCCTCCCCGGTGCCCGGCCTGGCTGGCAGAGAGAGGCCGGCTGAGCACGCGAGTCTGTGTCCAGCGTGGTGGGCATGCCGTCCAGCGGGCAGGCCACGTGCTGGGGGCGTTCCCAACCTGGATGTGCAGATGCGTGGTGATGGGCACGTGGCCAGAGCCCACAGGGTAGGGAGGGGGCACTTTCCTGGCTCCAGGATTTTACCCAAAGGTAAGTAACTTGTTTCTAATCTCTATTTCCATGTAACAGAAGTGGCACTGGCTTGTTGTAACAGATTCAAATAGACAAGAATGTTTGCTCCCCAAAAGGAGTCTGGTAAACTGGCTGCTGTGGCACTTCCCAAATATTTTTAGGCATATACAGTCATTTAACTAAATATGTGCATATGCGCACTTTTTTCTTTTTTAACAGACGGGATCATCCAAGCCGCACAGCTCTTCAGCTCGTCTTCGCTCTTGACAACTCGCGCAGCGTTTCCCAGGCCCGTACACGCCGCTCTGCTTCATCCTGTCTATCAAAGGAATAGTAAATAGTCTTCCTTAAATGGGTGTCACGACGGTTCACCCAGCCATTTCTCTAATGATGGACAAAGAGGTCGCTGCAATTTTTTATAATTACAAATAGTGCCAGTGGGGAAAAAAAAAGGCCCCGCACACTCTATGCGTTTCAGCAGAACCCAGCGAAAGGGCATTTGAAATGCTGCTTCTCAAAAGGTTACACCAACCTACACCCGATAATGGTATGCAATTTTAAAAAATAATATTAAAACCAGTGAGGCTATGGAATGGCATTCAAAGCAAAATTCACATGAATTTTTACACTTAATATCAGACCAGGAGGGAGACGCGCTGCCTCGCTCGCTCCCCTCACCCTCAGATATTCTCTAGGGGGCCGAGACTGCTCCGCAGTGTGATGATTCTGGGGGGAACATGCCCGCCATCTGTCTGTGTCCGAGGGTCCTGCGTGGCCCTCTGACTCCTCAATTATCAGTACCGGGCAGAGCTGACCCCACTGGGTGGTTTGTTGTGTTTCTTAAAGGACCCTTTTCAGGCAAGGTAACGTGCCTGAGGTTTCGGGAGGTGGGTTCTCTTGGACCAAATTCCATCTCCAAGGGGGATGCTGCTAAGCTTCCCAGAACAAACCAAAACTTTCTCCACTTTTCCTCTCCTCTACTGTCCCCACTCCCGAGGTACGTCCTGGGGGGCTCCCTGTGGCAGGATCAGTGGTGCCCCAACTCTTTCCAGCTCTCCCTCTTTGGTGGGAGTCCGACCCACCAGGACGGGCAGGAAGAAGGTTCTGTGTTTCTCTAGGTGGCAGAGCCCCTCACAAAGGATGCCTCTGCCGGGGTAGAGAGACGCATTGCAGACACGCGGTTATGTGGCTGGTGGCCACCTGCCTGGGCTCGTGGGGTAAACTTCTCTGCCCTCGGGCCACACTCACAGGGTTTTAAAACCAGGGTCACCAGGCCACTGCCCTGGACTGCTCCACTCAGGAGTCAAAGGTCATTCCAACACCTGCCGTGCTAGTTCTGGGCCGGCTGGGGCCCGGCGGTCCTGAGACAGTGTGTGCGTGCGGATGGAGGGCCCAGCACCACCATGCGCACACAGATGCCCCAAGAATGTTCTTCCTCTGGGAGGAAGTATCTAGTCTCCACTTGGTAGCACCAGTTTATCATGCTTTCTGCCTCAGTTTCCTCACCTAGAAGGTGGAGTTGATGACACCCATTCCACCTACCGCAGCATCTGGCACAGGGAAGGGGGCTCCAAATGGAGCTCAGGGCCAGTGTGGAGAGGACGTGTCTGCATCTCATTTTCTAACGGTTTGTCACTCAACCTGAATGAGAGCACAGACCTTGTGTGTCTCGGGGCCACCTCGCCTCTGCCTCCCAATACTTCCTGGAGCCCGGCTCAATCGCCCTTTGTAAGGGTATAGAGAAAGGAGCCCCGACCCACCTACCTCCTGGCCTGCGGGAAGATTAAATTCCTCATATGACATCTAGACAGTGAATGTCTCGGTCGGTCACTAGAGCCATCAACAAACACAAGTCTTTCATGACTGTGGCTGAATGGGGGTGCGTGGGAGGCCCCCAATGATTGACACAGAAGAAGCATTTTTACTAATTCGGCACGAAGTCGTGCGTGTGTGGGTAGGGGCACTGTCTTTTAGCGTGAATAGCACCCACCCCCCGGGCAAGCCCAGTCCAGCCCCAGGATCCAACTTTCTTATGTATTTATTTAAACCCTGCCTCATTCCGGAGAGAATTTAAGGCCTCGCCATGAATACCATCTTTGTGTGGCCTTCCAGCACCAAAGGCCGGGAAACCCAAGCCAGGCACGTCTGGAGGTGGGGCCGCCATATGGCCTGAAGGCCCCGGCCCATCCCCCTGGGCTGCCACCCTACCCCCAGGCCAGCCGACCACGGGAGAGGGCCTCCCACAGCACCGTGTGTCCTGCTGTCCTTGGGAGCTCCCCATTCTGTGCTGCCCCAAACCTCCTCCAGGGCTCCCCAATCCTAGAAGAAGCAATTGCCAGGTTCCCTTTACTGGACGATAAAACAAACAGAAATTCTCTTTAAAACCCGTGGATGAAGCAAGGGCACTTTGGGGTCCGTGTACGTGCACACAAAGGCGCACTTGGGGCCTGGCGCTCTGAGAGGTGTGGCTGGGGGAGAAGGGGCTTGGGGGGACCTCCTGCCCAGGCTCTGTGCATGTCGTGTGGTCACTTGGAGGGAGGTACAGCCCGGCCCTTCTCCACGCGGGGTGTGGTGGATGGGCAGTGTCTGCACGCAGGGGTCTCCCTCACTGGAAACGTGCCTGGTTTTCAGGACGGTGATACCTGACCTGGAGCTGTCGCTCCCTCTTGACTGGTCAGGATGTCCCATCGTCCTACCATTAGCTGTCCTCTGGGATCTGGAGGGTGGCACTTTGAAGTCTGAGGGATACCTGGAGCTGAGGAACTCAGATTCCTTTTAATAGCAGTTGGGGTGCACAGCCAGGATCTGGCATATTTGAACACGGATGGTCCTGCGGGGAAGATGGGAGCCGCGGCCGCCAGGGACCTCCGCAGGGAGGTGTCAGGTCCCTGGACAGGCTGCCCCCAGCCCCTCACCCCCAAATGAAGCAAGGGGCTGTGAGCTGGGGGCAGGCGGTGCCTGGAGACCTTCCCTTCCACCCTTGACCTCAAATCTGACATGCTCCGATCCCAAGACCTGCTGCCCCCAGGAGAATGGTGCAGCTTTCAAAGACTGTTCATGGGGAAAGAAGACGTCTGGGGACCGCTTGGCCTAGATGACTTCCCCCAAAGGCTCCCTCCGTGATTGCGCCCCCTACAGCTTCCGTGAGAGAACTGACGGGCGGCTGCAAGAACCAGGACTTTTTTGGGCCCGGTGTCGGCCAGTTATTAGGACAATAATCGTATGGGTTCAGCAATGGAAGGCAGAGCTGAAACCAGACCGCAGGCACACGCACATTCCATCCAGCTCTGTCCACTCCCCGCGGCGCCTGCACCCCTTGAGGCGGGGGACGTTTGGGTGGTCCCGCCACCTGTTGGAAGTGCTCAGATGCCTGTAACCCAAGCAGGGCCTGAAAATAGCTCGGGACATGGCACGCCACGTTGGCACTGCCCTTGGCCATCTGCTAGGAGGTCGCTTTGGCGTGGGACTTGAAAGGAGGACATTCGTGAACCCCAAAAGAGAGAAGTGATGGATTTTGGACAGAGACAGGCCTGAATGCAAAGACTGTGGGCGGGGCTGGTCTCCTGGGAGCCTTGGTACCAGCTTCTCTGGAATGGGGTGGGGACCTTCCTTGGGGGGTTGTTAAAAGCATCAGGGACGGCCCGTGTGGAGAGCGCCACTGAGTCCCCCGTGGGATGATGGTGTGCCCTGAGTCACATAGGGCGGTTAGAACCACCAGGCTTCCCAGACGGAGGACCGGCTACTTGGCCAGCTTCTGTGGTCTAAAGAAGGCCACCACTTTAGAGAAACCTTCTGGCGCTGTCCAGAGGTTTCAGGCCTTGGGCAGAAGGTCAGACGATGTCCACAGGTCCTGGGCTTTGGGCCGCCTGACTTTCTCCAACGACAGTGGTTTTCAGGCAAGGACCCTCACCTCCTACCCTTGCCCACCAGGGATGAAAGAGGCTCTTGGGGTGGGCTGAGGAGTGCTGGCAGAGCACGGGAGACTCCCCAGTGGTCCTGGCCACAAGTTAAATGTGCATGAATTCCTGTCACCTAAAATAGCCTGGGACATGGGACACGGCGCCAGGAAGCTCTTGTCCGACATCTCGGCAGCTGGTGGCTTCAGGCTGGGAATAAGCAACCATTATTAGCAGTTTCTATGGCCCTGGAGGGGAAGAGTGGGCACTCTGGATTGAGACAGTACTGGGCACCAGGGTGAAATCGGATCATTCTTGGCTGTGTGAACTCGAGCATGCAATTCCTAGCTCTGTGCCTCAGTTTCCTCAGCTGTAAAAGGGCAGTGAGCTGCCTTGTATGATTCTTGTAAGAATCAGGCACAACACGGATATGCAGTCTGCGATTGATAAAGGCCGTGCCCTGCCTCCCACCCGATGAAGGCCCTGCCAGGCCCCCCGAGCTGCAAATCAAAGAGGTCAGATCGTGAGCCCCACCGGGAAGAGCGGGCTGAGTCAGCTCTGCCACTCATGCGTCGGCTGGGGACCTTTAAAATCCGACGGAGGACAGCGGCTTTAGGCAGAAGTAAATCACAGGCTTCAGAGCACAGGGTGAATTTGCACGTGACAGTATTCCGGGTGATCTGGGTGGATGGGAGAGAGTAAGTGACATCGCGGGACTGTGGGAATGAGAAGGACGGCAAATTAGGGCACGTAGGAGAAGGGCAAGTCTTAAGGCCCGACGAACTGAGGAGCAGAGAAACGTGAGGCTCAGAGGACGTCGGTGACTTTCCCCAAACCCACGGTAACCAGTAGCTGAGCAGAAGCACAGGGCTAGGCCTCCCTGGTGCCAAAGCTGCCCTCATGTGCCACGGGCTTGGGACCCTGGAGGAGGCAGCCCCTGAACGTCCGCGAGGAAACCCCGCGGCTCCTCCTGGAGAGGCCGGGCCTTGCGGCGGCGCTGTGTCCTGTCTTGGTCTATTTTAGGGCCTCTGCTGAGGGCACAGGAAACCAGGCACACGGGCCCCAGGGCTGGGACCACCTGTCAGATCCCTCCCAGCTGAAGGCAGGGAGTGGATGATCCAAGGCCGGAAAGAGTCAAGGCCGCCGAGGAGCCTTCCCGATTTAGACCCACACGTCTGCAGCTCCAGGGCACAGTATCCTGCTGGGGACTCAGCGTGACCTATTTAGGAGGGACCCTTGCTGGAGACCCAGGCCAGCATCCCCTCAATCTTTCACTAAGCATCTCCGATGCCAGGAGGGAACGCGGCCGTGTTTACTTAGAAAGCCTGGAGGGAGACGGAGAGCTCTTTAGGGGCCCCGCTCTGTGCAGGCACGCCGCAGGGGGCCAGAAGTTAGGGGCTGGAGTCCAGGACACCCCTGGATACCACTCAACCAGGGAATTTGGGGAGCAGAGGTTTCGGGCGCTCAAGGGCGGCAAAGGGGACGCTTGCGGCTGGAGCACAGGCAGGCTCCGGGCCGGCCCTGTCGTTTGCTCCATCTGTCAGCTGAGTAATCAGGAACTCTGGCTCCTGATCTGTAAAATGGGGCCAAGAACCCACCCTTACCGGCCTCTTGAGGGGATTAACTGATACCCTGGCAGTTCCCCGGCTGGGGCAGTGCAGGTCCAGGCCGCGTGAGGCCCCAGTCTGCCCTGCCTGGGCCCCAGGCTGGCCCTTCTGTCCTGACAGGCTCCCTCGAGGTGGGAGCCCCCGCCCTCACTGTGGTGCAGCAGCAAGGGGGAGCTTCAGGAAGGACTTCTGCCGGGGAGCCTGGCCCTGCTGTGCCCCTCTCATGGACCCAGGCCCCCTTCCTGGCTAGAGGAAAAAGAGCAGTGGGTGAAAGCAGCATGCTGCAGGCAGAAACACCCTCCATGTTCCTGTCATTCTCCCTGAGCCCTCACCCACAGAGCTGCTGCCTCCTGCACCGGGGGAAACCTCTTTTTGGGGGCTGCCCTTTCCCTGCTGTCTTCACGACCACCACCCTCCCAATGCGGTTAGGATCTCCACACTTCTGTCCCTCCAGTCGTGAAGGCCATTACTATTGGCTGACTTCTTGGCAGTTCTGCCAAGCTGGGGTTTGTGTTTGTGATCCCCCCAAACAGTTTCTTGGTTTTCTGGAGAAAGTAAGGGGGCAAGCTATGGGGGTCCCCCCCACTAGTAGGTTTTGTCCTTCTTGGCAGGCTGGATGGAATCCTTACAATGGAATCTGTGGGGACAGTGGGTGGGTAGGGGGCCCCTGAGGAGGTGAGAAGTCTTCTTAGAAATGTCCTGCTGAACTGCCACTTCTGGTCAAGACAGAGTGACAGGGGACAGCTTTACTCTCCCACCTGAAGCCACCAAAAACAGTAGACAAAATATATGAAATGGGCTTTTCAAGGCATTGGACACAACTGAAATTTGGGAACAAATGAGATGAATCCCAGGATTGCCCCAGCTCACTTCCTCAGGAGATTTCCAGGGGGCGGTACAAGGATGGAAACTGAGGCAGGACCTGGAGGATCGGAGTGCAGGAGAGGGAGCTGAGGGGCTGGGGAGACGAGGCGGCTAGAGCTCTGAGGACACAGCACCAAGAGGGAGAGAAAGCCCCGGGGGTTGCAGAGGGTCCCCGAGTGTCCAGCAGAGGACTGAGCAGAGGCTGCCTGGGAGAAAACCAACTCAGGTGAGGAAAACCAACTTGCTCAAATCCAGGAATAAAAAAGAAATCTCAAACCATCCAAAAAAATTAGAGGGAACAGCGCCCGGCACTCACATAGAGTTGGGAATAGTATCTGTTTCTACCAACTGGACTGGAAAAACTCATATTCACAGTGTATTGAGTAGAATTCTCAAGAAAGTATTGCCGCAGCAGTTGGAAATAATTGGCCCTGGACTAAATGCTTTTTCAGGCCGGCCCAGCAAATCATAAGAAGAAGATCCGAAAGGATCAGGCTGTTTCCAGGTAACTTGACTGAATCTCAGAACAAAGCTCAGAATATTTATCAGAATACAAAGATATGCAGCACAAAAAGGTAAAACTCATAATATCTGGCATCCACCCAAGGTTTACCAGCCATTCAAAGAGGCGAGAATACACCACCCACAATGAGGACACTATTTAATTAACTGAAACCGACCCAGAACTTACACAGATGCTGGAATCAGCAGAAAAGGACACTGAAATAGTTATTATAATTGTATCCCATACGTTCAAAAGGATAAGTAGAGATGGAAGATACAAAAAAAAAAAAAAAAGAAGAACCAAATTGAACTAGAGATAAAAACTACAGTGCGTGAGATGGAAATTTCACTGGGTGAGATCATTGACAGATTAAACATTGCAAAAGAAATGATAAGTGAACCTGAAGATTTTGTAATAGAAACTAACCAAAGTGAAACACACAGAGAAAATAACCCAAAAAGTTAACATAGTATCAATGAGTTGCAGGACAATTTCGAGCAGTTTAATATACAGGCAATGGCAGACCCTAAAAGAAAGGTCGGAAGAGGTGGATAGAAAAAATATTGGAAGAAATAGTGGCCAAAATTTTTCCAAATTTGATAAAAACTATAAACCCCCAGATCCAAGGAACTCAATGACGTCTAAGCACAAGAACAAGAAGAAAGCAACAGCAAAGCACGTCATAATCAAATTGCTCTAAACCAGTAATAAAGAAGAAAAGTCTCAAACCCAGTCAGAGGAAAAGACACGTTACATACAGAGGAACAAAAGTAAGAATGAATGCAGAGTTCTTATTAGAAACAACGCAAACAAGAAGACAACAGAGTGATGAGATTTAAGGTACTGAAGGAAAACCTGTCACTCAGAATACCTTCCCTGATACACCTGGGGAAAATATCTTGCAAGAACAAAGGTGAAGTAAAGCCTTTTTCAGATATACAAAAGCTGGAAGAATTTATCACCAACAGAGCTGCACCTCGAGAAATGTGAAAAAAGTCCTTCAGACACAAGAAAAATGGCATTAGTCAGAAATTTGAATCTATACAAACGAAAGAATACCAAAAATCATAACTACGTGGGCGAATAGTCAAGACTACTTTTTATTCTTTAAATTTCTTTAAAAGGTAATTGACAGTTAAAACAAAAACATTAACAATGCAGTGTCGGGTATATAGTACATGTAAATGTGAAATTTATGACAGTGATAGCATAGAGCTCTGCTGGGAGCGGAGTAATGACGTCTAGTATGTACGGTTCGGACGCTATATGTGGAGTATTTACTGAAGCTGGACTGAATACCATAAACGCTAAAGAATGACTAAAATAACAAATCTAGGAGTTATAGCTAATAAGCCCACAAAGGCGATAAACTGGAAGAATCAAAATAACAATTAGTCCTGGAAAAAGAGGAAAAAGAGAACAAAGAATTGATGGATCAAAGAGAAAGCAAATAGTAAGATGATCAGCTTACACTTAAGTAAAATTGCTAATCATATTAAACGTAAGTGGTCTAAACAGCCCCTTAGTAGACAAGCAAGACCCAATGTTGCTTACAACAAACGCATCTCAACTATAAAGACAAACAGGTAAAAAATAAAAGGATGGGAAGAGATATACCATGCTCACACTAATCTAAAGAAAGTTCAAGTAGTTATATTCATATCAGACAAGCAGATTTCAGAGCAAAGACTATCACAAGGGCTAAGAAGACTTCATTTGATAACGATAACGGAGTCATTAATCAAGAGGACACAGCAATCCCAAACATTTATACATCTAATAACAGAGCTTCAAAATACGTGAAACAAAGACTAAGACAACTACAAGGGGAAATAGCCAAATCTGCTATTATAGTTGGATATTTCGATATCCCCCTTTCAGTAAGTGGTAGAACAGTTAATAGGCAGAAAGACAGGAGGTAGAAAATCAGTAGGCATGTAGCAGACTTAACAGCACTATCAGGCAACTTGACATGACTGACATTTATAGCACACTCCACCGACAGCTGCAGAATACACATTCCTTTCAAGTGTACATGGAACATTTACAAAGATAGATCATATTCTGGGCCATAAAACAAGTATCAGTATGTTTAAAAGGATACAAGTCGTACAAAGTATATCCTCTGACCACAGTGGAATTAAATTAGAAATCAATTACAGAGCCATCTCTGTGAAATTCCTAAGCACTTGGAAACGAAGTAACACACTTTTAAATAACTCATGAGTCAAAGAGGAATAAAAAGGGAAAGTAGAAAGTATTTTGAATGGCATGAAAATTAAAATACAAGGTATCAGAATTAGTGGGCTGTCTCTCAAGCTGTACTATGGTGGGAATTTATGGCACCAAAAAAAAAAAAAATGCCTTTATTAAAAAGAAGAAAGGTCTCAAATCAATGACCTCCATTTCCAAATTAATAAGCTAGAAAAAGAATAGCAAATTAAATTCACAGTAAGCAGAGGAGAGGAAGTGATTAAGATCAAAATAGAAATCAGCGAACGATAAAACAGAAAATTGATAGAGAAATTCAATGAAAACAAAAGCTGATTCTTTAGAAGATCGAAAAATTGATAGTCCTCTAGCCAGGCTGATTAGGAAGAAAAGAAAATACAAATTACCAATATCAGGAATGAGAGAGCTGACATCACTACACAACTGTGGGTATTAACAGGATAACAAGGAAATATTATGGACAACTCTGTGCCTATAAATTCTGCAACTTATATTACATGGAAAAATTCTTTATAAGAAACAAACTATGAAAGCTCACCCAAGAAGAAATGGATAATCTAATTAGCTGGATATACATTAAAGAAATGGAATTTGTAGTTAAAAATGTTCCCACCTCAGAAAACCTCAGGCCCCAATGGCTTCCACAGAGAATTCCATCAAACATTTAAGGAAGAAATAATACCAAATCTACACAAACCCTTTGGTGAATTCGGGAGGAAGGACCACAGCTTAACTTACTCTATGAGACCAGCATCAACCCGATATGAAAATCAGATAAAGATATTACAGGAAAAGAGAACTATAGGCCAATATCCCTCATTAACACAGATGGAAAAATCGTTAGCAAAATTTGAGCAAACTGAATCAAACAACAAATACATAAAAAGGAAAACATTCGCGACCAAATGGAGTTTATACCAGGAATGCGGGACTGGTTTAACAATTGAAAATCAATCAATGTAATTCACCACATTAACGCACTAAAAAAAGAAAAACCATTAGAACATCTTAATAGACACGGGAAAAGCATTTAATCAAATTAAACATCCATTTGTGATTAAAAAAACTCTCAGCAAACTAGGAATAGAACAGAACTTGCTCAACGTGACAAAACGCATCTACAAAAATACTACAGCTAATATGGTACTTAATGATGAGAGATCGAATGCTTTCCCCCTGAGAACAGTAACAAGAGAAGGCTGTCTGTTCTCACCATTTACACCGAACATCGTACTAGGGGTTCTAGTCTCTCCATTTGGGAAAAAAAAAAAAAAAAGAAAGAAAGAAAGGCATTCAGATGAGAAAGGAAGAAGTAAAACTCTTTATTCGTAGACGGCATGATCATCTATGTTGGAAATCTCATGGAATCTAGTACAACAAAGCTACTAGAATTGGTAACTGAGTTTAGCAAGATTACAGATTGCAAGATCAATCTAAAAATCAATTGTTTTTCTATACACTAGAACAAATAATCAGAAATTGAAATAGAAATGTCACTTACAATTACATTAAAATATATTAAGTACTTATGGATAAAGCTGATAAAAGACGTGAAAGATCTGTACAATGAAAACTACAAAACCGTTGAGAGAAATTAAAGACGTAAGTAAGTGGAGAGACAGCCCTTGTTCACGGGTTGGAAGACTCAATGTGAAGATGTCATCTCTCCCCAAATTAGTCACTAGATCAATACAATCGCAATCAAAATCCTGGCAGGATTTTAAAAAATAGTCATTGATAAATTCATTCCAAGCTGATTTTAAAATTCACGTGGTAACGTAAAGACCTCGAAGAGCCAAAGCAACTGTGAGAAGCAAGAATCAAGTTGGTAAGCTAACCGACTCGATTTCAGGGCTCCTGATGAAGCTATAGTTGTTAAAACAGTGTGACACTGGTACAAAGAGAGACAAAATAGACCAGCGGAACAGAACAGAGAATCGAGAAACAGACCACGCATAGATGAAGTCCTGGTTTGTTTGTTTTGTTTCGTTTTGCTGAGGAAGAGTCGCCCTGAGCTAACATCTGTGCCAAACTCCCTCTATTTTTTCGTATGTGGGCTGCCAGCACGGCACGGCTGCTAACAGAACAGTGTAGATCTGCACCTGGGAACCGAACCTGGGCTGCTGAAGCAGAGCATGCTGAAACTTAACAGCTAGGCCAGCGGGGCTGGCCCTGTGGGGTCCTGATTTTTGACAAAAGCGTAAAGTCAGTCCAGTGAAGAAAGGACAGTCTTTTCCACAAACGGTGCTGGAACAATAACATATCCATGTTCAAAAAGCCCGCTAATACACAGTGCACAACAAGTGCAAAATGCAACCTAGACCCAAATGGAAAACCTGAAACTATAAAACTTACTTTTTTTTTTTTTGAGGAAGATTAGCCCTGAGTTAACATCTGCTGCCAATTCTCCTCTTTTTGCTGAGGAAGACTGGCCCTGAGCTAACATCCACGCCCATCTTCCTCTACTTTCTATGTGGGATGCCTACCACAGCACGGCTTGCTGAGCGGTACCATGTCTGCACCCGGGATCCGAATGCGTGAACCCCAGGCCGCCTAAGCGGAACATGCGCACTTAACTGCTGAGCCACTGGGCCGGCCCCTATGAAACTTTTAAAAGAACACATAGGAAAAAATCTTTGTGAGCTTGATTTAAGATTTCTTAGTTCCAACACCATAAAAGAACAAATTGATAAACTGGACTTTATCAAAATTTAAAACTTCTCTTCGAAAAACACTGTTAAGTCACAGACCAGGAGAAAATATTTGCAAAGCATATATTTGAAAAAGAACTTGCATCTGGACTATACAAAGACTCTCAAAGGGGCCGGCCCGGTGGCTAAGCAGTTAAGTTCTTGCGCTCTGCTTCAGCGGCCCAGGGTTTCGCTGGCTCAGATCCTGGGTGCAGACATGGCACCGCTCATCAGGCCACACTGAGGTGGCGTCCCACATGCCACAACTAGAAGGACCCACAACTAAAATATACAGCTATGTACCGGGGGGCTTTGGGGAGAAAGAGCAATTAAAAACAAAAAGATTGGCAACAGTTGTTAGTTCAGGTGCCAATCTTTAAAAAGGAAAAAGACTGTCAAAGCTTAAATAATAAGAAAACAAACCACTCAGCTGAAAAACAGGCAAAATATAGGAGGATACACTTCACCAAAGAAGATATATGGATGGCAAATAAGTATGCAAAAACCTGTTCAATATCATTATTTACTAGGAAAGTGCCAGTTAAAACATCACAGGAGGCTATTACACAACTATTAAAATGGCAGATATTACAAAGACTGACTATATCAAGTTTTAGTGAGAAACTGGAATTGTCGTACACTGCTGAAGGGCATGTGCAAACATTGGAAAACAATCTAGAATTTTTCTTTTAAGTGAGAGACATGCACCATAGCCATTCCACTCCTATGTATGTGCCACCCACAAGAAAGGAAAGCCCGTGTCCACACAAAGATTCCCACATGAATGTTCAGAGTAGCTTTTTTACAATTGCCTCAAACTGGAAATAATCCAGATATCCCTCGACAGGTAAATAGATAAGCAAATGGTGATATAGCCCTAGGATGGAATACTACTCAGCAATAAAAAGGAATGATGTATTCACAGAGGCAACAACACGGATGAGTCTCAGAATGATTATGCTGGACGGGAGAAGCCGGGCTAAAATGAGTCCACGGCATACGATCCCATCTCTACAAAACCAAAGCCATAAAACTCAAACGAATCTACACAGGCAGAAAGCACATCGGTGTTGCCTGCGGAAGAGGAGTGTAGCAGGGAGAAATCACAAACTTTCGGGGGTGATGAATCCATTCCCTATCTTGACTGTGGGGATGGTTTCCTGGCTGTGTACACAAGTAAAAAGTTATCACTTCGCACAATTTAAATAGGTGTCAAGTCTACCTCAATAAAGCTAAAAAATGATGCTACAAAACCTCATCCTCTGGGATCCACAGGGAGGTAGTTCAGCACAGCTCCAGGCTTTCAGTGGGAAAGAAACTTCAGGAGTTACATTTAGAAGAGGCTCCTTTGCCCTCAGGAATTACATGCTGGGACTGGGAACTCTGGACCCTTCCACGCGCCCTGCTCCGCCCCTGACAAACACAGCTGGCTAAGTGTGGGTTCACCGGGGGATGGAAGGGTGAGTGAGGCCCTAGTACCTTCCACTGCCTCTGGGCTGTGTCTCCGTGGGGGCTCTCAGGGTGAGAGAGGGTCAGCATGAGGCTGGTGCACGTGTTTATATGGCACAGAAGTACCCAGAAACACTAAGAGACAAATATATACGTGCATCTTCCATCCACATCACTTTCAGATTCAATTTTGTCTGAAAATGCTCTGAAAGTCTTATAGGGCACCTGCCCCCAGAGCACGCTCCTGGCAGAGGGTGTCTCAGTGGGAAAGGAAACTCTAGATTGCCCTGTGTCTGGCTGTAAGGCTGTCCCCTGGAGCCTCTAACCAATGAGCAAACGGAGGAGTTTGCTGGTTCCAGAACCCCCTTCCTTTCTCCCCCAGGTGTGGACGGTAAGTGTGCGTCTCCATCCACCGGTACTGCGGGAGCTCCTGCTTTGCAGCTCCTTTCATGTTTTATTCACGAACTTCTCTAATGTTTAACTTTCTTGAGGACACAGGATGGATTACATTTGTAAAGTGTAAATTAAAATTGCACAGCTATTGTGAGGCCTAAACGGGGGAGGACTCCATCCAGGGCTTGTCTCCAGCTCCCTGCTGGGCCTGGTGCCTGGCCTGGGGGTGAAGCATCAACACGGGCTGGCTGCCCCCTGTCCTTCTGAGTTGGCAAAAGACTGGGGAAGCCACTAACCCAGGCAAGAAATGAAATGGGATGGGGAAAGGATGTGTCCCCAGGAAGCCCCAGGCAGTGCCCTGACCATACCCAAGCTCTGTCCTGAGCACAGGGCCTGGGCCAGAGGTATCCACTGGCAGTCCATGGGCTGCCCTTGGGTGCCATCTACACTGGCATCCTGCTGTTGGGGGGGCTCTTCCTCCTGACACCTGCCTCAGGGCCCACTGCTACCCTGTACCTACAAGGCCACCACCAAGTGTGACCTCCATTGCCTTCTTTTTTTCTTCAAGGATGTTGGGCCAGTGATGTCTGTGGGGTCACATGACTGAGTGGTGTCAGGGACTGTGTTCCATTGCTCAACCCCTGCTGCCTAGGCCAACCCTGACCCCTGGGCATTGACCCTGACACTGGCATTCCATTTGAGAAGCAGACACGTCTAGATCTCTGTGGCTGAAGAAGGTCAGAAGAAGGAAGTTCCCAATGTGAAAGTTCTGGGCCCTTGGAAAGCATGCCCTATTCTTGGCAGTTTGCAAGGGCCTAGCACAGAGCCAGGCCCAAGTCATCTTTCAAGAAGTCCCGCCTCCCTTCCCCCCTACCTCCCGCCCTACTTTCTTTCAAGCCCTTTTTGGGGTGACAGGGTCCCCTGGACCACTGGGGTTCACTGTCCAGAAGGAATCCTGGGGGCCCGGCATCTGGTGCGGCCCCCACCCTCCATCCTGCCCAGGAAGTCCTGCCTATGGCCTCCACCACCTCAGCTCCAGCAGAAACGCCACTCTGGGGAATTAGAATGTCCTCAGCCCAGACCGACAGGTGTCCGCCCGTGTGATTGGGGACACAAACTGCAGCCATCGGCCTGGGTTGCCAACCTTCCCCCTGAGACTCAAGGAAAGCTTGGGGCTATGATGGGGCCCAGCTCTCTAGAGGGCCCCGGGCAAATGGCCTCCTGGTCCTCCTTGGAAGCAGGGCACCTGGATCCCTAATCAGAGCTGATGGGGTGGGGGTGTGGGGAGGGAACCCGCTGGCCCCCTTCCCCGTCGACCATCCCCCCATAGTAGAGCCCAGGGGGTGAAAGAGGGGCAGGAAGTCATGTGTGGGGCTGTCGGGGGATCTGCAGACCTGCTCCCTGGATGCTGTGAGGCAAAAGCTGGCACCCAGGAACCACCACTCTGTTTCATTCTGGACCTGGGAGGGCCATCAAGCATTCCCCCTTCTCTTCGCATTTCTTGGGGGAGAAGACTGCAGGAGGAAGGGACAGAGAACCTGCATTAGGAGGGAGTCGCATCTCCTGAAGTCAGCAATGTCCCTCCTTCTCCCCAGCATTTCGGGGTTCGCCCTCCACCCCGGTCTCTGAAATCGACCTTCAGAGCAGAGCGGATCTGGGAGAGATAACTGCCTTCAGAAAACACAAAGGGGCTCCCTGTATCTGCCAGCACCTTCCCTGGTCTTCCCCTGAGGCCATGAGGAGACCCCTGGACCTGCGTAAAGTAGGGGGAGGGGCACCCTAAAACTGAGTGTGTCCCCTGCCCCTCCAGCGGTGACATGGAGCTCTATGGAGAAGCTCTACTCTCCAAGACCACCTTCCCATCCCATCACATCTGGAATACCAGAAACACAGCTGGCCCAGGGGTGCCCCAGGGGAGCAGGCTGGGGGAGGGTTAGAACTGGGGTACAAAATCGCGCTTCTCATGGTCACACACTCCTGCATTCTTTGCCTTTTGCATTGTGTTATTTGTTCTTGTCTTTTTTTTTTCAGTAACAAGAAACAAAAATTATTCTTGTAATTGTCTTAAAGGTTAAAATATTATGACAGTTCCCTGATTGGGCTGTTTGGAGAATTATGAGGCTCGAGGGAACATCAAAGTGGCTTTTGGGAGCTTTCTGACTGTGCAGGAAAAAGGACGGCCCTTCTGCCACCAGGTTCCTTTGTCTCAGATGTCCATGGGGAGTGCTTTGGTCCCCTAAGCTTGTCACTCATCAAATCCCTGCTACTGTCATCCTCCACGTGACAGACTCCTGGGAGGGCTCGTGTTCTGACGGCGTACTTGTCTTCGAGTGGAAGTGCTACTGATAAAGAACTTCAGGGGTGCGAGTTTTTTTTAGGAGATTCAGACTCTCCAGACCCGCTCCCACCCCAGGCACCCGCCTCCACCGGGGCTTGTACCCGCTGAACCCACCAGCTTCACATTAGTCCCTGAGATGCTCCTCACCCGTGCCCTCCCCAGTCTTGGTCTCTGGCCTCCCGTACCCCCCAACTTCACCTTCTCAGCGGCAGAGGCCTGGGACTGTCACAAAATGGGCGCACATCCTTAGCGCTCCCAGTGCGGGAAATCAAGCATCTTCTCTTTCGTGGTTCAGACATCTGCAATGTTGAAGAACAGAAGACGCCTCCCCAGGGACTGTCATGAGATTCAATGAAACAAATGCCGAGTAAAGACCCCTGAGATCGCAGCAGATTGTAGAGCAGGCGGCGACTGGGCGCACGGGGTCCCTGAAGAACTCAGCTCGGAGCGGAGCTGGAGGAGCGCCGCCAGCGCTGGGCCCCAGGAGAAGGCGGATGCTGCCCCGCTCTCAGCAGGGAGATTGCGGCCCCTCTCCCAGCCTGGGGCAAGGGCGGGGGCTTAGCCCAGGAAGTGGATGGAATTAAACGCCCCCAAGGGAGCAGGGTCTTTTGTCTGGGGGCAGCTCACTGCTGTTCCTTTAAGAAGGGGAAGAACTCACAAGCGCTCACCACAGCTTCCAACAAACAGAATTCAAGTTTTCTGGCCCCCTACCTGGTCGTGCTCCTTTGAAAATGTCTGATGGGGGGCTGGGAAGGTGGGGGCAGCCCTAGAGACATGTGGAGCCCTGAGAACTGGGGAATAGGGCCTCAGGTACCTGCAGGGGCCACCCCAAGACCGCCTGATGCCACTTGGTGCTTCTTGCCCACCACACTTACCCTTTGGGCAAATAGAGGGGGTCTTGATGCCCAAATGCGTAGGGGGGCTGCCTGGTGGCACTGGGGATGCAATGCACTGAAGGTCCCAGGCTTCAGATTGGCGGCTCTAATCGTTAGGAAGATTGTGAGAAGTGGCTCAGAGTGGCGGTGCTGCGGTTTGCTGCCGCGTGCCGCGGTACACCAGCTCCCTGGGCCGTGGGTACTGGCCACCCTCGCCCAGCTCGCGGTCCGGCATGGGTTGTCTCCCCACCATTCGTGGTGCCATGGTCACCTGGCTCCCATCACTGGCTGCGCTCTATTACCCACACGTTCTCGCGGTCCTCAGGATCCCTGTGACCTTGAGCGATCACGTGCCGTGGCTCCCCGCTTGGGAGACCCGCACCCTCTACAGTGCTAACACTGACCTCCTAGCTGCCGCCCTTTCCCCCATGCATTTGCTAAGGGGCAGGGAGGGGGGGTCCCAGAAATTGCTGTAGGCCTTTGGCCTGAAACTGTCCCCCGGAGGAGAGCCTGGCTGTGACCTCTGACTGTTTTCCCCCAGGTTTGTATGGCCTAGCCCTCCCCATGCATAAGACAGACCAGTTGGGGATTCTACAAAACTGGAGACTAGAAGACCCATTTCCTAGGTCTGCATGTTAAATAAATGCCATGGTCCATGGAAGCACTATACGGTGTAAGAGTGTGCCCCCTCAGGACCCCCGAAATCACTGATACACGGAGTGGAGTTACGGAGGGACACTGCCCTGGCCTCTCCCCAGAGAGAGAAAAGGATTATATAGCTAGAATGACTTAGTAAGCGTCACTCCGAAAATCTGTGGATCCTAGTCTGTGGGCCACCATCAGGGAGAGTGCAATAAATACGTGCACTGCCCGCTCCCAGGCTGAATTTGGTAATTTCAATCTTAAACGGCCCCTTTAAGCCCGCCTGGAGAGACTCTGCTCCTTTAAGAAGAGACAACCCACCGGGTTGGAAAAGACCACACTGCTAAAAGAATTACCGTATTCCTGCCTTCCGGCAGCGGCTGCTCGGTAAATGGCTCTGTCTGCCTGAGGCCAGAGCACTGGGAGGGGCAAAGCACCTCAAAGGAGGATGATGCACCCACCACTGGGTCAAAGAGAGCACAGCTGCCCTTTTTTCAGCCCTGGGGGCTGTAGCATTGAGCTCTGGAACTCCTGATGAGGTTTGGCACCTTGTTCCCCTGGACCTCGAGAGCGCTGAGTCCAAGGGCAGCACTGGGCTGCTAGTGGCTAGCAAGTGAAGAGGGTTTTCATGCCCCAGGCCCTAAATCGAGATTGCAAACTTTGCCGGCCTGTGAGGCGTGACTTCCTGTGGGCTGTGGTTTGCCAGTGGCACGCGGTCCGGGGTCTGCCGGCACCCAGGACAGTAACCTGGCACACGGGCTGAGGCTCACTGTGGTTCCTCTGGTCTCCCTGCCCCACCCTGGCCAGACTGTGGTTTGTGTCCACAGTTTACTGTGGTTTCCCAGTATTCACTGGCGTTTGCTCAAATCTCAGATACTTGGGATGGCATGTGACCATTCCCCAGGTCCGGGGACGGGTTTCCAGCCGCACCAAAGTGCCCAGGGTCAGCTCTGTGCGTCTGTCGCCTAGGGTGAGGGAGCAAGAACAGTAGCAACCGCACGTCTCTCCAGGGTGACCTTGGTCAATTTCATCCCTAGAGCAGCTCCTTAGAGCCTGTTGGGGACGTCCTGTTCCTTTAAGAAAAGGAAACTCAAAAGCCAGCTGAATTCCGGAGGAGACTGCACTCCCCTTACTGTTTTGCAAATGACTCTCTCGGAAGGTGGTGAGGGTCAGCCCTGAAGTGGAGATCTGCAGCATACTTCTCCACTTTGAGTTCTGGGGTCCAAGGAGTTGAGTTTGGGGTCTCTCGGGAGGTTTGGCACCTACAACTTCACCCCAAGAGCATTAGCTACCCCTGCGGGCAAGCGCACAGCCTGCTGTCAGGCTGGGGTCCGCCAGTTGCCCGCGGTCCACAGGTTGCCCACCGCCCGCCAGTTGCCTGCGGTCCGCCGGTTGCCCGCGGTCCGCCGGTTGCCCGTGGTCCGCTGTCCTGTCGTCCCGCAGTGCTGTAACTGCCATACGGGGTTTGCCCTGACCCCCTGGGCTTCCCAGCCCTCTTTTGCTTGGTGGTAGTTCTCTGCAGCACAGCTCACTGCATTTCACCACCATTCACACTGGTTTGCAACTTCCTGGGTCTCTGCGATTGTCAAGTGCACGGGCGGGTTCTCATTGAGAGGTACCTGCCTGTAATTGCGCCAGCCCCAGTGGTCCTCGGGCAACTCTGCACCCTCTTGAGGATTTGCTGAAATTCTGCAGTCGAGACTGCTTCAGGCTTTTGTTCTAACTTGGGGAAACTGTTTGAGATGTCCTAAAGATCCAGTTCTCTTGCTGAGAGCCCATCTGGAGCCCCCATTCTTTTCCCTTAATGGTTTGTGTGGTCCTGGTCCCCCCCTGGTGAGTAAGACGAGCCAGGCTGGGACTCTCCAAAACTGGAGGACAAAAGACCCACTTCCTAGCATTGTTATATTGAATAAATGAAATAAGCATCAAGTTAATAGTTCCTGAAAACACTGAATCGTATGAGTGTGCCAAAACCAACCCCCTCAGGAACCACAAAACCCCTGATCCACAGATGGGGTGTGGCTGACCACACTGGCTTCTCTCTGTGCCTGAGGAGGGCACTGGAAGCAGACTGGCATTGCCTGGGTTGCTCCTAAAAGTCTTCCATGTGCTCTGTGGGCCCCTCACGCAGGGTGAATGAGAGGACAAGAAGTGGCAACTGACCTCCCCACCCAGAACTCGGTAAATTTCACCCTCAGAGTTGTTCCTTATACAGCTCTCCTGGGGACACACTGTTCCTTTAAGAAGAGAAAGACTGGCTAGAGTTGAAAAGACCAACTCTTCTGAACTCCAGGGTGGAGCTGCCCCCTACCAGGTCCTGCACTTTTGCAAATGGCTCTTCCCTGCAGTGGCCTGAGCAACTGGGGTCTGCCCCGGTCTGCCCCGAGGATGAGATCTGTGGCACCATTCTCCTTCAGGACTGGGGTCCGAGTTACCGAGTTTTGGGGACTAAGGAGATTTGGCACCTGTAGGTCCACCCTTTGAACAGAGAGAGCACCAGCTGTGCTGAGGGTGGGCCGCTGGGTGACTTGGGAGCCAGCACGATGTTTCATGCCCCAGACTGAAATCAGAGATTGCCAGGAATTGGCAGGTCTGTGAGAGGAGACTGCACTTGCCTGGCCCGAGTCTGCCAGTTGCCCGCAGTCTGCCAGTTACCCGCGGTCTGCCAGTTGCCCGCGGTCCGCCAGTTACCTGCGGTCCGCCAGTTGCCCGCGGTCCACTGCAACGTAATCCTGCAGCGCCATAATTGCCACCCTGGTCTGCCCTGACACCCTGGCTTCCTTGCCCTTCTTCGCCTAGATGTGTTTCTCTGCAGCACAGCTTGCTGTGATTCACCACAATTCGCCATGGTTCACGATTTCATGGGTCTCCACGACTCTCTCGGTTTATCTCATGGGTCTCCACGACTCCTGGGTCCTCGGTTATCTACGGCCCTTGGGCAACATTGTGCACAGTCTCAAGTATTTGCTGAAAGGCTGCAGCAAAATTGCTCCAGGCCCTTGTTCTGCACCTCCCCCAGCTGAAACTCTGCATTTCAAGAGGAATTGATACTTGACTCTGGGTGACCCTCCCCCAAGGCTCTTGGTTACCAGTGAATTACCAGCCCTGGTGGGGGATGGTGGAGTTGGATGGTGCGCAGCCTCACCTCCCATTCCCAGGCGGACTTCAGCCCTCTGGGCTGCCTGAGCAGTGGAGGAGGAGATCCTGGGGGTCCTGTCAGTGCTTAGACATGATGCCATGCTGGGCGTCGTGCTCTTGCAGGCACAAGCCTGAGCTGTGTTGTGTGCTGCAGCCAGCCTCACTCTCCCCCCAACACACACGCACATGCTTGCACGCTCACACCACTCCATCCCTGAGATGGATCTCTACTGTTTCCTGGACCCCGAGGGGCAGGAACTCAAGTCCTGTGTTATTCTGAGGACGAGCAATTCTTGTTCCCCAGCACTGGGCAGAGCCCTGGGTCCTGCTTTTCCGGAAGGGAAGGCAACAGGCTGTCTGGAGACAGAGAGGCTGGTGAGGGGGAGGAACCGGGGTTCACCAGGAAGAGGGTCTGTGCCCCCGAAATTCCTGTCTCACTGGGATGAGGTTTTCACAACACTCGTGACTCTCGGTGAAGAAGTCACCCTTGAAGAATTCTCTGCCCCAGCCTTGCCCCATGCCCCGGGCCTCTCTGCAGCCTCCGTCATGACCTTGGTGGAGCAGACCTCTGGTCCTACGCACACAGCAAGCACAGGAAGTGCTCCAGCTAGCTGAGTGGTGCCCTTTTCCTTTTGACATTTGACCACTGACATTGGCCTGTTGCCAGTGACGCCAGGAGATACTATCCTGCAAGCCCCAGCACGGTGGGCCCCGCCACTCCCCGCTGTTCCCAGGCCCAGCTGCTACGCTCCTTATCTCCTGACATCTCCTTCTCAAGCCAGCGACTTCCTTGGGAGGAGTGAGGGAAGCGGCCTGGCTGTCCGCAGACTGGCCCTCATCTTAGTGCTGCCACATCAGAACTGAGAATTTGGGTGAAACTTTGGGCTTCCCGGGACCTCCGCTAAGGCATGCGTGAAAGGGGAGCATGGTAGCTCTGTTGCTCGGGATTTGGGGGTCAAAAAAAGAACGCAGGACCATACTGTGATCCCCCAAATCACAACAAATTGTAAGAGGAGGCCTGTGCTGGTTCCCCAGGGACCCCCACAGAGCCTTCCTCGCAGTGGTGTCAGATGGGCAGCCCCCCCTTCCCAGGCTCCAGGGGGCAGCATGGAACCTGCACGGCCTCTGGGATCTGTGGGCTTCTACTCCCAGCCTGGAGCAATTTGGGGTGCCACTTAGCCTGGGAGGTGATTGGATACGAACAAACTCCCCAAGGAGTGGTGGTCTCTGTCTGGGGGCTGCTCCCAGCCGGGGTTGCTCTGTTCCTTTAAGAAGGGGAAGAGCTCTCCAGTGGGAGTTTTCAGGCCCCCACCCGGGTCTTGTTAACTTGCAAATGACTGGGTCTGCGGTGGGGGTAGGGTGAGGCTGTGGCTGCCCTTCCCCCTTCCCCTGCTCAGCCCCAAGGACGGAAGAACGGGCTTCAGGGTCTGGGACTCTCAGAGGAGGCTGGCACCTGCACAGTTCACCCCAAGACCGCCTGAAGCCCCGTGGGCACTTCTTGCTGGACACGCTCATCCTCTGAGAAAATGGAAAGGGGACTTTGGGACGTGCCAATGCATTACTGGGCTGCTCGGTGGCCAGAAAATAGGGTAATTTGAATGCTATAGGCTCCAAATCAGTGATGAGGAACCTTTCGTGGGCCCCTGAGAGGCTCACAGTCGGGGAATGCTGAAACCTGCTGCAAGTTGACTTTCACAGATGCCGACAAAAGACGATGGGCTCTTTACTCTCATTTTCTGGCGCTGCTACATTATATTTGTCTCCGTGTTCAGCATCTGCCCCAATCAGACGATGATTCTCCTGGGCAGCCCCAGGAATCCCAGCCCCTCAGCCCCTTGTCCAGAGGTCACTTGGCTGGAGTGCTGTGGCTTGCTGGTCGCCCTCCTTGCATGCCACGCTGTGGCTCAGCAGGATGGCTGTCGCCGCCCATGGTCCCACGGTTGGCGGTGTGTGAACACCTGCTGCCCTTGCCGTGGGGCCCTTGTGTACACCCTCACAGATGCTCAGCTCCACAGCATTGGACACCACTCGGATCGCCAGGCTGGGGTTCACCGTGCATCACCGTGACTCCTTGTGTGCCGCGCACCTCACAGTGGCTTGGTCAATGACCCCAGGGCGACGTCATGCCCCCCCTGGTATTTGCTGGTGACTTGGGGTACGAACGGCTGCAGGCCTTTCTCTCAAGCTGGGAAACCGAGAGACCCAAAGTTCCTCTACGAAGGGGCACCTCAGACTGACTTCTGTGTGGGGCTCCCTACCCCACAATGCTGGCCAGGCTCAGAGTTGCCCCTCTCCCATGCCAAGTATGGGGGCGGCGTGTGGGCCTCATCACATCTGGAGGGAAGAGATAGATAACTCCCAGACTGGAACATTGCACCCGGGTGACCCCCCAACCTCCTTGGAGTCCTCTGTCACCTGCTTGGCTTAGAATGTGGCCAGAATCGTGTGGCCCTGAACCTTTGCGTGTTCTCTGCCTGCCTAGTGAGGGTGGGGGACGGGAGCCATGTGAAAACAACACAACAGGGCCAACAGGTGCCTCCTGGCACAAATCCCAGGCGTGCTTCTCACTAGCTGTCTCTCTGTGCCTCAGTTTCCTTGTCTGTAAACAGGCATATGGAGTACCTTCCTCTTGGGTGAAGATTAGATGAGCCATTAATTGGTACGAAAGCCCTTAGCCCTGCACCCGGCACACAGGAAGTACACAGTCAGCCTTGTTTTCAGTTTGTGGATGGACCACAGCTCCATACCAGATACCCTCTGTTGCTCTGCCTCCTCTTATCCTTGCGCAATCATTTCTGCAGGAATCATTTCTAGAAAATGCTGAGACTCACGTGCATTTAAATGCTTGGTCTGTACGGCCAGAGTGCCTTCCAGAGAAGTCGTGCCTGGTTAGACCGCAGACACAGTGTAAAGCTGATGTGAGAACCTGTGTATGGTGGGGTGGGGGCGGCATTCAATGGCACGTCTTTCAATAGTTTAGCAAAAAGAACGTAGATCTTAAAAAACAAATGAGAGTCCTGCAGGGTCATTTTGATGTGGTCCAAATCAAGCATTATCCTTTGTACCTTCTGCAGAACCCCCTTGGGGGGATGCTGGTCTCTAGGACCCAGAGTCCCACTGGCCATCACCCCTGGCTGCAGGTTGGTGTGAGGGATGCTGGACAGTCACAAAGCTGAACTTGACCCAGTGAGAAAGGAAAGCAAAGACAGCCTGAGCACACGGTCTTGCTGGGGGCAAGCAGACCCTGGTACAGAGTAGGAGGGATGGAATCTTCACTTTATTTAGAGGGAACAAGTGTTCAAGTGTGAACACATCTCTGCACCTGTGCTCTGCTCAGCAAGGACTTCTACCTGAGGGCTGCCAGGTGGCGTGATCCTGGATCCTGCTTCGGGGACCCCTGCCCCAGCCTGCCAAGGGTGTAGACTTTGGGGTGAGGCCATCTTGACTTGAATCAAGGGGCTCCGGGAGCAGATGGTAAAGTCCTTCACATCTTGCTTCTGCCTTGCATTGCCTTCTGCTGGGGTTCGAACTGCAGGCCCAGCATCACCTTTAACATGTGGCAACGTGGCACCTACTCCTGCCAACCGCCCAGCCCTGTTTCCCTGAGACCTGCCGTGAGGCTGGGGGCCTGCCCTGGACTATCCCCAAGAGGCTGCGGGGTGAGCTGCTTCCTGTCTTCTGGGCCAGCACAGACCCTCACGCATTTCTTGGGTGGGAGGGACACAGCAGGTCCTGGCTTTGGGGCCGCCTTCCTGGATGCCAATCCTGCTCTTAACTCACAGGATGTGCAAGGACCCTGGGGAGGCCCGGAGTGACCAGGTTCCTCCAGCTGTGTGGGTCAGGGCTCCCTTCCTCTGTGCCGAGGCAGCCTTTGTTGGGGTATGTGACCCCAGGCCCCGGGACCGCCTTTTCTCCCAGCCCATGTTGCCCACCGGGTGGGACGTGGCACACGCACGCACGAGGGCAGCATGTCCACCAGGTTCTAGAGCAGCTGTTCCATCTTCTGATGTATTCATTTGGGGGTGCATTTGGGGGTGCTTGGTCTGCCAGCGAGCCCTGCTTTATGGACCACATGGACCCGACAACGATGTTCTAACAAGAGACGGCAATGATTGGAATGCGGAAACAGAACGGGCCTCTCTCAGGAGTTAGGGCCTTACTTCTGGCCCCCTTGATGGCCCAGATTTCCTCAGCCATGGTCATTCCCCGGTGGGGCTGGTCAGCATGTCCTCAGACAAGGCCGTGAGATGGGACAGGAAGGAGCCTTCCCATTCCACACGGACTTGCTCTTTCCTTGTGGAAACCCGACCCAGAGAGGGGACTTCAAGTGGGCTTGCCAGTGAACACCACCCCCTTCCCTCTTCTCTTCTCTCCACCTCCTGCCCCCACCCTCATCCCGGCTTCCTTTCCAGCTTGGTCGGACAGGGCAGCTCATATACAGCCCCCGGCCACTTCCTGACCCCCTCAGCCCAGATCCACTCAAATTTCTCCACATTAGAGCAGAGATCTGGGCTGTGGAAACCAGCCTGAGGCCGGGCCTGGGTCTCGCTGGCTGCCCAGGTTGTGTGTGAGGGCCCCGGGCGAACCCCCAAAGCAGAGGGCCAGGGTATACACTGAGGCCTTTCAGGGGCAGCTCAGGAAGGGCAGCCAGACAGTTTTGCTTGGATCCCCGGGGTGGCCACGTGGCCATATGTTCAATGCTCTGAGATGTCTGTGCCCTGAGCCCGCCAGAAGGTGACTTACAGCCGAAAGCAGGATTTGACCGGCTTCTGCTGTGGGGAGGCCCCTCAGAGTAAACAGTGAGAATTTCTGGGAAATGTACATAAGGCCAGACTGTCGGGAAAGGACGTGGGCCCAGAATTCCTGATACTCAGACCAGGCGAGAGGTGCCAGCCTTTCATGGCAGCCCAGCCCCCACTGGGCTCTCTCTTCTGGTTAAGTGACAATTCTCCACTTGTTGAATCCTCCTCCCAGGGAGGACGGGAGTGGCTCCCTCATCTCAGGGCCTGGACTGAGCATGCTGTCCACCTGAGATCCTGGAGCTCAGCCCGGCACACAGTAGGTGTGCAGCCCAGCTCCCCTGAGCTCTGGGAGGCAGGGAGCTTGTCCATCATTGTTCATTTTATTTCTAGCATCTAAGACAGTGCCAACCCCAGGCACCCAGTAAGTGTTTCTCGAGCCGAATGACTGAATGCATGAATAAAACTATCTAGAATTTGCCTTTTGAAGTTGACACTCAGTCTAAAGATGCAAAACCTGAGCTGGTATGTTTGGGGGTCAGCCCGTTCTGAGTGTGCTGGGCCTGGCTCCCCAGTCTGTGTGCCACCTACAAGGTGACTGGCCCAGAGAGAGCCTTGATGCCCCCAGCCGTGGATGTGGACCCTCAGGGTCCCCCGAATCATGCGGAAGGCTTTGTGGGTTTAAAGCCTGTTACCCTGTCTTATTCTGTGTTCAGAGCAGACCTGCAGCCTGAGTCCTGAGTTTCATATTTTTGCAAGAGGGAACGGGAGGCGCAGGGAGGCAACATGGGCAGGACCCTCCTCAAAGGGGAGGGGCAGGGGTCCCAGCGGCCTTCCTGAAGCCCTCCGGCCTGAAAGTGCACAGAGGTGAAGGTGTCTTCAGGTTGGGAGCCGGAGGCAGCAAGCAGGCCTCGGAAAGCTGGCTTCTGTTTGCTTTTCTTTATCCCAAATGTGCAAGGGCGGCTCCATTTACCTAAAGGCAGGCGCCTTCGAGCTCATCCTTTCCGCAAACACCTAAAGGGTATGTTGAACATCCGAGCTGTGTCTCGGAGGGCAAAGCGTTTGCAGAGTGTAAGCCTCAGCAAATCGGTAGACGGAGGCGAGGCCCGGAGACCCGCGGTGACTGGCGGTGGCCTTCTGGAATGATCCTCGGTGACCCAGTCACCCCCAGCGACCCGGATGGTGAAGTTGCCTCTAAGAGGGGGAAACAAAAGTCTTTGGTGGGCTGGGGCTGCATCGTGGCTCTACAAAGGGCACGCGACAGGGTACCTGGGTATCTGGGCTGCGCTCAGGGTCTTTGCTGCCGTCCCTGTCCTGGGATTCCTGGGACCAAGAGGCTCACAGCTCTCCTCTGCCAGGCCCAGAGTTGTTTGTCCTGAGCCAAGAGGCAGGGGCAAAGATTTTGTGCTCTGCATTCCTGCGGAAACGGTGGCTATTAGATCTATCAGATCTGGCCTCCCTGGGGACAGTGGGGCCATCTGCCCAGGGTGAGAGGATGCTGCTGGTTTCCTGAGCATCTGCTGGGTCCCAGGCACTGCTCTGAGGGCTTCCTGCCTGTCTCTACAGCCCTGGGAGGCAGGTACTGTTACTATTCCCATTTTACAGATGAAGAAACTGAGACACAAAGAGGCCTAAGGGACTCACCCAAAGTCACGCTGCAAGTAAGTGGTGGCATGAGAATTTGAGGGGGGTCTGACATCACAGTCTGCCTCCCCAGCCACCTCCCCTGCTGCCTCCTCGCCAGATGTTTGACGTCAGGCTGTTTGTGTCCTACCAGGTACAGGAGAACGGCAGGAAAGGGGGGAGGAGGCAGGCAAAGAGTTCTGGGAATATTTTTATCTTATCAGGAAGATCTGTTTTCCCACTGAGCTTGCAAACTGCATCTCACATTCCAGACTTTAAGACAGGAAGTCATACCAAGGAAGAGGGTTGGCATTTGTCGGTGGGGATGGGGGATGTTGGGCCAGGAGGCTGTGGGAGGGTGGCCAGCCCAGTCCACAGAGAGCCCCTGGGATTGTGGGGACTGGCAGAGCCCACGCCCAAAACTGCGAGGGGCAGCAGCCAAGCTCCTGACATTTTGGAGAAACCAGGGTCCAAGACTGTCCCACCCACACGAGAAGGGCACAGACGCATCATGGGCAGGGCAACAGGGCGTACACAGCACGGGCCTTTGCTCACTGACCTAGCATGTATATTGGATGTACTTTTTTAAAAAATTACAAAATGAATTTATGCTTCTTATAAAATAAATGCAAAGAGCTCGAAAAACAAAGAAGGTCTCTTCACCCACCCTCCATGTCCTATAGCCGAGGACCCATAGTGAATACAGCACACATTGCCATCCCCCCCCTTTTATTGTCTTTTCCCTCCACTTTACAGATCACGAAAATGAGGTTCAGAGAGGTTAAGCAATTAACCCAAGGCCACACAGGTAGCAAGTGGACATGCACCTGAGGTCTGATCTGAGGGCCTGAACCGTCCACCACCAGTCAAGACAGCTGGTCTACCCATGAGCTGAGAAAGGCGGCCAGCAGTCAGTGTTGTCATTACGGGGCTGTCATTCCCACGATTCAGGTGCCGGGTGTTACCGACTCGAGGCAGCCAGGGCTGCTGCACAGAGTGGCACCCGTCTGCACGCCCTGCTCTGCCCTCGGCTGGTTGCTCCTCTCCTTCCACCCCCAGGATAGCACCAGGAAGCATCGTCCCATCTCTTGGTGAAGACACTGCCCCCGTCCCCCAAGCCCTGGTGGCCTCTCATTGGCCGACGAGCTTCTGAGCCCTGTCTCAGGCAGGAGTGTGGGTCCTTCTGGCTTTTTGGTGAAAGCTACGGGGCTGGGTCCCATGTTTGCGGGGGGCCCTCCTCTGGGCACCGACTGTGACGTGGACATTGGCAACCTAGGGTGAATTAGGGAAGACTGCGTGCCCCCTGGAACCCCTGCCCACGGCCTCTTTGTGCATGGGGCCTCTAAAGGCAGAGTCTCCTGGGTGCCCTTGACTCTCCACAAGTCAGCTCGTGGCTTCTGGGTGAGCGCTGAGACCCAGACATCACCAGGCTTGGCCCAGGGAGGGGAGGCCGACTGTGGGCTCTGGAAGGATCCAGACCTCGAATGTTGAAACTGAAGGTGTGCTTGAAATCGGCCCCTTTCCCTTTGCCATTAAGAAGACAAGTCCTTGCTGGAGTCCTCACTGAAATCTGGTACAAATGTCTTCTCTTGGAGCCACTTGGGAGGGGAGACAGTTTTTCAACCGTCAGCGATCTTTTAGTTAAAAAAAAAAAAAAAAAAGGCAAACTTTCCAGTCCTGTTCTACCTGGAATACATTTTCTCCTGGGGGGCCCCTCCCCAGGCTTCTGCAGTTCTCTGTCAACACGGAAAAGCCAGCCCCCTCCCTAGCCGCAGGCAGCTGAATGGAGCAGTTCTTTGCTCCTTCGAAGGAAATATTTCCATGGAGTTGGGCCAAGAAAACCCCTCGCGTGAATCTGGGGCTAGCCCACGCCCAAAGCCGGGGGGGGGGGGGGGGCGGTGGTGGTGGGCAGGGCCGTGCCGTGTGGCCACCTTTTCCTGGTGTCAGCATGCGACTTTCAAAACCCAACTCGTGGCAGTGGCCTGCCTCGTCCCCTCGTCAGTGGGCTTCTCTTGGTCCCTCCCGGAGGAATGAAGCCATTACAGTTCACTCTCTTACCACTTTGGAATTAGCTCGCCTCTGGGGTAGGTTGAGGAGAGCGCTTCCAGAAGGCAGGCGTGGCTTTGGGGCTGCCCCCGGCCCCTGTGCCCACCCCATGCTTGAACGTCCCTGGCCCCGGACTGTGCCTTGAGCTACTTGGAAAGGGAGTCCTGAGTCTCTTGATTTTTATTTACTTATTAGAAAAATATTTCATGTTGGAGGTCCCTAAGGAAGAGGCGCAGCTGGTTGGTCTTCTTAGATTGCTGCATTTTTAAAAAATGCGCATTATAAAATCAATACATGCCGGTAGAGATTTCCATAAACGCAGAAAAAAGAAAAATTGCCTGAGATCTATTCACCCAGAACAATGAATGGTTTTCGGGGGCACTTGGGGGTATTACCTTTCAGCTCTTTTTCATTGGCTTTCGTCATGAAACGTATTCGTGAAAAGCAATGCCCACACTGTGTCCCCCGTACCAGGGACCCCCAGAGTCAGGCACATCCACGTGCCTGGAACCCCAGCAGTCTCCCAGGAAGTAAGCTTTATCCTTGGCCTTCTGTGAAAGGCGCTGAATTTTATTTGTCTTTGACATCTACAATTTGACAAAGTCCTCCATGAGCCCGGAACTCAGGTATCAGGGGAGCAGAGCGCTCCTGACACTGGGGTCCTGGGTAGGAGAAGTCTGGAAGAGCACAGCCAGCCACAGGGCTCCCCACCTCCCGACCCCAGGATCACAACACACAGCAGGGACCCCCGGGACATCAACCTCGCAGGTAATGTGGTAATGAACTGTGTTTGGATAAGTGACCAGAAATAGAAGCGAGCCCCTTGCCCCAGTTCTTAAACAACAGACTGAAAAGCTTAGACTTTCTTTTGAAGGCAAAACTGAGTCCCAGAAGGGTTGTTAGCATGGGAGCGCCAGGTCACTGTGCATTCTGGGAGTCACTATCAAGTATGGGACCCCAGAAGATGGGACTGTTATTTATTCGATCATTTCCCCCAAATCCTCGACCGCTCGGCACCCAGTCTCACACCTTGTAAGAGGAATAGCAGTTGTACCTGATGATGCCAGGCTCCCCCCGCCAACAGCCTCACAGGAGGACCCTCTGTATACCCCGCTGCTTCTCTGACTGTGGCTGAAGTCTATGGGGGGATAGAAGGGGGTTCAAGGATGTGTGACTTTGGGGGTTCCCATTGCCAGAGACTGGCACTGGAACTAGAGTTTAAGAAGACCACAACATCAGCCATCACAGCTGCTACCCGGGAGGAGGCAAAAGAAGAGAGCCTGGAAAGATCTCTGGGGAATGCTACCATTTTCGGGGTACCTGGAAGTCTGGGAAGGCCTCCTTAGAGCGGCAGGCACCCCGGGGATGCTGTTTTGTAAAAGCCCTCAGTATGGTTTTTGAGAAGAGAATGCATTTCCCCATGCCTGGGAGATGAATATAGGACCCTGTCTTCATTTCCTAGCCAAATCTTAAGATGTTTGTATACTTGCCCACAAGTATGTACATGTGGATAGGAGACTGCTCACACGGCTTGTGAGGGTTCCCAAGTATGAATTAAAAAAAGAAGAAAAATGTGTGCTTTGAATTATATCTACGTAAAAAAAAAAAAAGAAGGCAGCATGCTAAGCCGTGTGTCTGGGACCCTGGCTCTCCTCCAGGGTTCTTCAGGAGAGCTGGGTTTCAGCATGCACAGAGAGAAAGCGAGCCACTTCTCAAACCTGGATTTCCTTGTCTGTTTTGCCCTATAGATATGAATCTGAGCCCTCAAATATCCTTCTCGAGCAAGGAAAACACGCATGACATCGCTCAGACTGAGAAACGAATTGTGTCCAAATATTACCACGGGTTTGGCTCTTTCAAGTTACTTCTTCCATCACTTTGGACCAATAAATATTTAAAAAGTTAGGTTCTGAGCCCCAGAAAAGCCAACGGAAACATTTAAACATATGGATTTTTTTTTTTATTGCGGTTAAACCCTGCTCAGTACAGATTAGTTTACAGCAGTCTTTTCTCTCTTTGGTTTTTTTTTTTTTTTCCCTATCTTTTTCTTTCTTTCTTTCTTTATTTTAGGAAGCCAGAAGGATAAACATGTTGCTATGGAGTTCTGTTTAAAATAAAATACAATGGAAAGAAAAGCAGCATGAAGTAACCACATGGACTGCAGGATACACCTGATACTAATTACTGTCATGCAGAATGTTCTGGAAGACATTTGACTCGCCTGATGTATACATTCAAATCAAGCAGAGCAGGACTGGAAGGCTCCTTGGGGACCATCTTGTCCAACTCTTTCCTTTTTCCAGATGAGGAAATAGGGGCCCCCCGAGAGAAGGGCCTGGACATCAGCCTCCCAGCTAGGAGGCAACGGAGCTGGGATACAACCCCGCGGCGCTATTGTTGGAAGCACATACTTTCCAGGGTCCTTTACCTTGGCCTTGTCAGTAAGACCTTGAAAAAGGGGAGTTGGGCTTACTGCTTAGGAACCAGGAAGCCCAGAAAAAAAGCTTTCGATGGGAGGCGCAACCTTCCTCATGGGGCCTGACCTTGAAGAGAGAGCGGCCCACTGCAAGCCTGCAGTTTCTCCTTGCAGGGCCTCTCAGGGGCCCCAAGCAAGGCCGGGGGCTCCTCCGCATGCCTGGAGTTTCTCCTTGCAGGGCCTCCTAGGGGCCCCAACCACGGCAGGGGCTCTTGCGCATGCCTGGAGTTTCTCCTTGCAGGGCCTCCCTGGGGCCCCCCAACCAAGACCGGGGGCTCCTCCGCCAGCATCAGCTCACGTCCTTTCGCGGCTGCAGGGCGGACTCCAGGAGGCACCGTCTCTAAGACAGCCCCCAGGGACCCCGAGTGCGTAGCTCCTGTCGCTCTCGGGTGGCCACCTCGGCTCCCACGCATGCCGCCCACGCGCGGAGGGCTTGCGGGAGCCCCCGTGACAATGGGCACCTCTCGCCTCTGCCCCCGGCAGGCTAGCAACCGGGCCTGCCCGCGTCTGATTGGCAGCGCGGGCTTGACGACAGGGGCTCCTGGCCGCTGATTGGTCCGGGCCCGCTTCGGCTGTTTCCTAGCTATTAATACCGAGGCTAATAAACGTCCTCCTGTTGACTGGGATGCTCGGAGCCATGATTTTTTGAGGCTTTCTTGACGTCGGCGGCTGGTGCGGGCCTATCAGCCTCGCGAGCCCTGCTGGGGGCCTCTAGTCTCTGGGGCGCCTCGCTTGCTCCCCAGCTGCAAATGGGGTGTTCTTTTTTGCCCTCACATGATGTGACATGTTAAGGGTGCCCCTCGCGATGCCCCCCAAAGTCCGCTTTCTCTACATCTCCCCAGTAGCGCACCGGTGCATCTATAAACGAGGCTCTCGCCCACGGCTCGGGGTCTCGCGTGACCTGGTGGTCCATTTTCGTCTTCTTGTCACTAGCTGTGGGGTTACAAATAGCCCTGGAGTCTCCCGTCTATGTTCCAGCCCCCTCACAGGATCTCTGGGCATGGGGGGCTCGCTCTGACGCTGCTTTGAACCGCCCCCCCCCCCAAGAAGTGCGGGGGAACAGATCTAACTTGATACCCCCGCGGGGCCCCTCTGCCTTTCCCCTTTGGGACCCATCACTCATTCTCACCCCTCTTCTGTCACCAGGCGCTTCATCCTTGCCCTCCCGGCTGCCACCCACCTGTCACCCTAAGATAGATCCTTAGTCCCTTTCAACAGCATTTTGACCTTTGCGAGAGGACATTTGATTGACGGCCCTGCTCGCTCTGCCACTCAGTGCCCGGCAGAGCTGCCGAAGGCGCCACCTGTGGAGGATTAACTCTCATGTGCCAAGTCCCGGAGCACGAGGCCACACAGCTATGCTCTGCCGCCACATGTGTCGCTGCCCGTTTCCCCGAGGCGGTGCGCGGGGTGGGGGTGTGGGCGGGGGAGCGGTTTTCAAAGCATATGAGTGGGGGGATCATCTCAGGTTGGGGGTACCCCATGGATCGCTATATGGGACACAGTCGTCCTCAAAAAGTACTTTTCCTAGAGGGACACGGCTCATTTCTCGATTCTTTTTACAACCTCCGTTAGGGGGTGCCCCCTTCTTATCGTGGAGGAAACGACCCCGTGGCAGAGAAAGGGACCTTGCGGGGTCTGGGTACACAGGTTGTCAGCGGCAGAGCCGGGAACTCAAACCCTGTTTTTTTCTGACGCAAAGATGCTGTGCCGAGTCTGCCGTGTCGAAGAGAACCAATCAGAAATGGACGGGTGGGCTAAAAGCGGGGTGCCAGCCGCCGACTTACATTTGGATACTGGTTATCTTGGTTGGGGCATTTTATTTTCCAAAGAAAAGCAGAAAGCATCATTTTCTTTCCCTAAGCCGCATCCTCGGATAGAAGTTCCGAAATAGCCAGGTGTGTGGCTCTGCGTCCCCCAGCGCCCCAGCTTTACCCCGGCCCGCCTGGGGGAACCATCCCCGGTGCCTTTCTCCCGGCAAACTGTGCACACCGATCACCCTGCTTGGCGAGCGGGGCTCACGTAGGGAAAAAGCACCAGCGAACACAGGGTGTTGGTCATGGCGGCGAGGGGCACTGCGGCAGAATTTTTTCCTCTTCTTTGCTGCAACCTGGGTGCGGCTAGAGCAATTTGTCATAGAATCTGGGGGGCTCATTTTTCCGGCCAATCACTTTTGGAGAAATGAGCGCATTGCAGCAGAATGCGCTGACGTCAGAGACCACCCCTTCTGCGCCTCCATATAAACCCCACCCAGCCAGCCCCTAGCGCAGACGGCGGAGAACTGGGATGGAGCGCGCCTTGGCCCGCTGGCCGTGGCTGCAGCTCCTCGGGAGAACTGGGGCGCCCACGCGAGAATCTCCCCACCTGGTGAGTGGTTGGCCATCCTTGCCTAAAAGGATGTGCAAAAGGATGACTACACCCCCTTCTGGGTTGGGCTCTGTCCTCCTGGACATGCTGAAAGGCGGACGCCAGACGCCGAGGACCTTCTCCTGAAGGCGGCCACCTCGCCTGGTCCCCGAGGGTCGGCACTGAAATTCTGTCAGGAAGAAAAATTTCGAGGCACATTTTCCTGGGTGGGAAATCAGGGCCCCTTACTTGTCCAGTCGTCGCGGTAGGCTGGGTGGTAGGGGCTTAAATTAAGATGAGTAGGAGGAATCGGATCCAAACCCTCTCGGAATCCAGGGTACCGCAGTCGCTGGGGTCCAAAACCCAGATTTTCTGTGTTTGAAGCCACCGTTAGAATCACGAATGGTGGGAGATATGGCGCCGGATGCACTCTGCATGCCCCACGAATTAGGGGGGGAAAGCACCCGAAAAAAAGAGTCTCCCGGACATACTTCCCTCTGGTTTTTTGGCCGGATTCTTGGTGGCCCGTAGGCGTGAGGAGCTGAGGCTCCCGTCCGCGAGGGATCCCTGAGCCGAGTCCACACAGGTTCAGTGCAGAGGAGAGTCCGGCCACATTCCAGAGTGAAATTGCTAACTGATGTCATTCGGCGTCACCCTGATCTACCACTTTAATATTGGGGAGATATGGCGCCCGAGTGCGGATCTGCCCGAAACCCCCTAGGATCAGTTTCACAGAGAAGGACGGCTGTTAGGGTCAAGTAATTGGGGGCGCAGGCAAAACAGAAGTAAGGGGTGGGTTGGGGTGGACAGAAGGCCGTGTCTTTGCGTCTGGGAGAGACGAATCCAGAGGGAAGAGAGAAATACAGAAAAGGGGGGCGTGCGGGGGGCATCTGGGCGCTGGGAGCTGGAACTTGGGGGTCGAGGGTCTTTTCAGCGTTGCGTGATGGTCGCTGGAAGCTTCTGACGTGTTGCAGCTTTTTGACGTTTCATAAAGTTGCGTTTTGCTGTTTCCTTTGTCCCTGTCAAGCCCCCCCACGCCGCCCCCTCCCCACTCTGGGCCGGCAGGCTTGGGGAGGGGGGGTGCGCGCGCGCGAGCGGGTTGCTACGTGGCAGGTTTCTAGAAGGTTTTCTCGCTGGCCGCCAGAGGGCGCTGGTGGCACTGCGGAATTTTGGGGGGCGGGGTGGGGAGGGGAGGTGGCCTTTGTTCTCCTGCTGGAGGGGGTCGTGCGCGGGATTTACTGGAGAATTCTGGATTCATTTACCTAAGGGGGAAATGTTTTAAGATGCCAGGGTTCACGGGGAAGAGAGGCTGCAGGATTCGCGCTGAGCAGAGATGCCGTGATCCGCGTTGGTTGCGCGACTTAGGGTGTCGTGGAAGAGCGTGGACGCAGATCAGTTTATTTCAATGGATGATGGTTTAGGGGGTCTTAGGAAGACGTGGCTCATTTGAGTAGGCTGAAGAGGGCTGGTAAAATGGTTAATTAGGCGCTATCGTGAGGGGTCTTGGCGAAGAATGGAGGCGAGATTTGGGGGGGGGGTCGTTGGTTGTCTGGATGATATTAGACGATTTTGGCCGTCTTTATATTTTCTAAGGTTGTCATATTTTGTATCATGTGTCCTGAGACCACAAAAGTGAGTGAAAACGGTGTATTGAGAACTGGCCCTTTATAATTTTAATTAATTTATCTTTAATTGGATTTACCGAAGGTCGGGACCAAGATCTCTCTGTTTTTGCTTATTAAAAGTGGAATCGTGTTCTGGAAAGATCCTTCTGGCGAGTGTCTCTCTGGTGTAGGTTGACCCCCCCCCCCCACAGTTAGGGGGGCGCAGAAGGCCCCCTGGGCTTGTGAGGTAGTGCTGCCCGAAGTCCACAGGTGGATTCTGGCTAGTGATGGCGGGCGTGGCGTTTAGGGGACATGGTGGCCCTGCGTGATGGGCTGGGGTGGGCTGTGCCTCCCCCTCCCGGCCAGAGACCTGTTGGGCAGCCCCCCGCCCATCCTACGCCAGCTGTGTCCCTGGCAGCTGCGGGCCAGGCGCGGGCGGGGGCGCGGGAGGCTCCGGCGAGGCGCGCGCCGCAGGTGGCTGTGCTCTTGGGCTCTGGATGCTGGCCGGACGCCCCCTAGCGGTCTGTGCCTGCAAATGGCTCTCGGCCCGCTAAACGGGCCTTCAGGTTGCGCATGCGCACACAGCTAACACTTGTGCCCTGTCAGTCAAGTCTTCCTTACCCCCTCCCACTTCTCTCCCTCCTCCCCCTTCCGCTTCTCTCCCTCCTCCCCCTCCCGTTTCTCCTCTTCCCCCTCCCCTCCCGTTTTCCTCATTCCTACTTTCCCCTCCCCTTCCTCTCTCCCGTTCCCTCCCCCTCCTCCCTCCTGCCTCCTCTCTCCATACCCTTCCCTCTTCCCTCTCAACCCCTCCCACCTCCCTCCTCTCTCCTACTCCCCCCTCCCTCTCCCTCTGACTGTCCCCTCCCTCTCTCTGCTGTTCCTGTGCTGGCCGTTAGAGGTCATTAAGATGGTTTCTAATCTGGCCCCCTCCGGTGCCATAGGGCCTCTCTTCAGGGATGACATCATCCGTTCGCCTTGTCTTCAAGGACCACCTCTCCATGCCAAGCTGTTGCCAAGCTGCTTGCGGCTCGTCTCCACCTCATGGTACCTAACCCCTCCTGTGGCTGTTTATACCCAACATGGTGGGCACAATTCCCCATCCCTGCCACCCTCCTTGCACCGCCCCCAGACCCATTAGCAATTAAAAGACAATGTTAAATTTTAACTAATTAGTTTTAGTTGTGATTAATTCATTTAAATTTTAATTAATATGTAGACTTGGGCTTTTAAGTGGCTCCTCTAACCTTTGATCAATTGCAGAGGACACTAGGAGCACCGATTCCTGGATCCCCCCAGCATACAAAGCAGCCGCTGGCAGAGACCCCCAGGACCAGGACGACGAGGGATGAAGAGGACCAGGACTGACAAGCCAGCTGTCCCTCTTGGCTAAAGGCTTGAACCAGTGCCCTAGTGAGGGGGCACTGGCTGCTAACCCCTGATCTTTGCTACGCTTGTGCTTGGTCTCTGTGAATACTTTCCCATAAGTCTCTGCTGTGTTAATGTGCCGGCGACCTGGAGCGCTTCCCTCAGGGTGGCGTCAGTCTTTCTCCACTGACCCTGCTGTTGCCCTTATGATGTCCTGAACGGAAAGATCCCTTTGGGAACTCCTCAGGAGGGGGACCTAGGCCAGAGGCTCCTCTAGCATCTCACTGGCGATTCCAAGGCCCAGGGTGGGCTTGTGGAATGAGCATGAGCCCTCATGTCATGCTACTGAACTGCCAAAGGCATGCTCCCCTCTTTCGAGATCCCCCGTCCTTTCTGGGCAATGGGGATGAGAAGTGCAACCTCCTAGGGTTGTTGTGAGTATTAAATGAGAGAAGGCAGCCTTGGGCAGGGCTGGGCATAGAGGATGCGGTCAGCAAATGTTTGTTGAAAAAATTTGGCAGGTCAATCCATTCCTACCTCTCTCACTTGTCGTACTTGTTCTCCCACAGCACTCCGGACAGCCCCTGTCCCCCAGGCTCTCCTTGCATCAGGTAGGGGCTCCACCAGAGGGTCCTGGGCTGACCTGAAGGAATACGAATTATGCATGCGGTCATTTCCAGAGCACTTTCTATGTAGATGAATGTTCTTTCTATGTCATAGGAGTATGTGTATGAGGCGGCCTCATTTACAGATGAGAATGAATTTGTCATTGATTTGAGTAATTTTCAAAAGGTGGGTGGGGAAGAGGACCCATGAAAGCTGAGTGCCCCTCCCACGGGATAGGGGTCACCCACGTTGGCAGTGAGGATGGACGCCGAGGCTGGAGGGATGTAAGTATTTTGTCACACTGCTGGCAAGAGAAGAGGTCATAGTTGGATCCTGGGTGCCATTGTAGCCGCCCTGTACCCCCTAGCCCAGAGTTATATTAAAAGCCCTTTGACGTCCAGTCAGACATTTGACAAAGGGACAGTCTCTTTGAAATCCCAGCTGCCCAGGGTGGTCTTGGGGTCTGGGTGGCCCCAGAGCTGGTACCCTGTGCTGGCTCCACCTCCCAGTAACAGTGTGACCTTAAACAAGTCGCTTAACTTCTCCGAGTCTCAGTTCCTTTCATGGTCTAAATGGGGATTAAAAAAAAAAAAAAAAAAAAACCTCCGCGTTTATCTACCCCACAGGGCGCTTTTGAAGACCAAATGATGTAACTGCTATGAAAGTGCTTTGTAAATTGCTGTGGAAATTGCGAGATACTTATCCCCCGGAGGCTGTCCTCCGTCCTTCACATGCCCAGCCCTCTTCTCCCGCAGTAGTAACAGCCAGCACCCAGTAGGTGCTGTGTGTGTTTGCACTCCATAAGTAAATTCCAGAAGAAATAAAAACGGAATTAATTCAACAAACATTTTCTGGAACCCTGACAATATGCCCAGCACACCAGGCCTGGGATGTGATACAAAGATGATGAAAACAGTCTCTTGGAAGCTAATTGGGGTCCTCATTTGACCAGCACTTTCTTTCGTCCCCTTTTAAGCCAACCAGTTTTGTCCGGACAAGACAAAAACAACTCAGGCCGCCTTGCAGAAGCCCAGCTTGGTGTGGACAATAGCTCCCAGGCATCTGAAAGGGCCTGATTGGATTATGTGGCAAATGAAGGTGGAAGGATGACTTGGAAGGTGACAAATGAAGTGGGCGGAGATCTGCTTTGAGTTAATCCAGGCTATTAGGAGGCCACCTTTTGTCTTCCAGAGGCTGGCAGGAGCTTTTACCACTGGTTTTTACATCCTTAATGTAAGGACGCATAATTTATGGTCAGTGAAAGTCCAGGCCCCGGTGAGATTGGAGTGGGCTGTAAAATTGAGCGTCCCGCTACCAGTGAGTAATTACGGTGCCCGTTTCTGTCTCCTGTGTAGTATGCAGAGCCCTTTCTGGCAACCGACAATTCATTTGAACCTCACAACTCCCTGTCCCGGCCCGGGGCTGGCCTGCACCTTCTAGGGGAACAGAGCCATCAAGCGGCCTTTCAGATTGGGGTCCCACCGTACATGTGTACCCCCATCGCCTCTCACCTTGTAAAGGAAGGGGTGCCCTCTGCTCTGGTCCCTCCTATCTCAGCCCTGGACCTCCCACCATCGGTTATCCTCTGAATTCCTAACTTTGCTCTCTCCACAGCCTCCCAGGTCCCTTCTGTCCTCCTTTCTAGCCACTACCGTTTCTCTCTTTCCTTTCGCAGCCAAGCTTCTCGAAAGGCCTGTCTTCACTTGCTGTCTTCCTTCCTCACCTCCAATTTCCTCTTCAACCCACTGCCTCCTGACTTGCTCTACTCCATCGAGCGGCTCTCACTAAGGTAATAACTTTTCTGGAGCTTCACCTTGGCCACGTGTCTGGCTCTTGGACACAGGGACTCATTCTTTCTCTTACATAGCTTTTCGGCTCCGGTTCACTTCTGTTGACACACTCCCTGTAGACCTCACGGGGACACCTGCTCCTGGCTTCCCTCATTTCTTAGTTTTCCCAGAAACTTGCATATCCGGATCTCCTAATGTCTGGAAGCTGCCTCTTGCCATCTCGCCCTGGGTTCGAGCCTTGGCTAGCCCACTTAGTGCTGGGGCCTTGAAGTAGGTCAGTTTTCCCAAGCCACCTTTTTCTCAGTTGTAAAATAGGGTTAATCGTCTTTACCTGGCAGGTGAGGTGGGCTATCTTGCAGGTAAGAACCAGAGACGATTTGAAAGACTTAAAATAAAGTCAATCAGGTATTCAGGAGAAAATATAATTGGAGTCCCCATTAGATTTCCTTACAGGTTGAAACCGTTCCCATGGGGAGGACCAAAGCGAGAAGAAAGAGGTGGAGAGGGGCGGGGCGGGGGGGGGGGGAGTGGGAGAGAAAGAAGAAAAGAATTTACAGAAAAACCCACTAAAGACAAAAAAGTAGGGGGGAGAGGTTTAGAGAATATTAAAATCTACCAAAAAAGACATCCAGAGAAAGGTTTTCAGTTTCGGCTGAAAGAAAGTAAACAGGAAAAAGGTTTTAAATTGATTATCCCAGTGACAAATCCCAGGAAGCTTTCAAATCAAATTGCCCCATTTTGGGTTTTTAACTCCTTCTATCAAGTTTAACCTCTTTACCTCCTGCATCCTGGTTAGACCCCCCTGCCCCCCCTTTGCTGGTGATTAAATCCCCAAGGTGCACAGGAGTCTTTCAATGAATGAATGGCTGACAGAAAGAGCCCACCCCTCCCCCCAGCTGTGTTTTTCAGTTTTATTCCACTTTCCGCCCTTTTCCCTTAATGAACACAGGGCTAATCTTAGGCCCTGTCAAGGAGGAGGCTGCAGACGTTAATGAGGTAGCCGCTGGATTCCAATATTCGTCTCATAAGGAGCCTTCTTTGTCTGCAAAGGAAAAACACACTGATTATCATAATGAGGTGAACTGGCGTCCACAGGGCAGGGCCACTCGCTTCTTCGCCCACACTTCTAATTTTGGGGCTGGAGCTGAGGTTTCATTTGCTCCCCCTTTAAGTCTTTGCCTCCATCCCTGCGAGCAGTCCATTGAGCGGGGTTGAAAGTTGAAGGCAGCTTTGGGAAGCGGGCTGCAGATAGGGCTGCTTTGTGGAAAGTTTCTTTGTTCGACCCTATACCCAGGGCAAGGGCGAGTCACACCTCTTGGGTTCCTTCTCCGAGGGCTGAGGACTGAGAGCACACATTTCCCCGTCCGGCACGCACCTGACTTGTTCCAGGACCACTGAACATTCACACTTACTCAAGATTACCAAAGGTAGAATGGTGCCATGTCATAGGGGTAGAACCGGTGGAATTATCACAAAGTCAACACCCATGGGATGCTCCACTTAGGTCAAGAAATGGATGGATGTTGGTGCCCCAGAGGGCCACCCCCTGGAAGGGTGTGCTTTAGGGTCCATGTTTGGCTCCCGAATGCTGTTAGAGAGGTTCAGAGTCCAGCAGTGTGTTAGGATCACTCAGCGAACCAAGTGCCAGAGGGAACATTACAGCTCAGATCGGGCATCAGAACCTGTAGACGCTCCTTTCACGCCCCAACGTCGCCCTCTCCCATGTGTCCTGCAGCCCGCCTGAATCCCCCTTCTGTCCTGACCCTTGAGCTCCCCAGAGCCCATTCTTGTCTCTAGAGCAGGTGTGCCTCAAGTCTGCCCTTATGTGTCCCGAATTGTGGACATTTCTCACCCCAAGGCAGATCAATCAAGATCAGATCACTCCAATTAAACTTTAATTCCAGCTTTAGCCAGACTTTCAGCCAAGTGGAAGAAAACTAAGGGATAAGCGAGGTGGTTGGAGCCAGAAAATTTTATTAGTAGAAAACTTCCTCCCTTAACTTATCTCTTGGCTAAAGGTTCCCTGGCATCATGGGTCAGAATTAGACATGTTTTCCAAGTTAGCAAAACCAACTCTTGTCCAACATCCCAAAAAAATCTCGAAGGATGTCTAGGTGGCTGGGTGGGGTGATTCCACCCCTTTGGGTGGAGGTGACCCAGAGGTCGCCCGGATTAGGAACCAGGATGAGGTTGAGCACCTCTGAAAATGGTGATCCCACAGAAACCTACCCCACTACCCCACGCAGTCATTGAAGAGTGAAAGAAGAGCAGTTCTGGGGGTTGCTAAGTGAGGACTTTTAAATAGGAACAAAATCACAGGACCCTTCCCACCCTCAAACACCACTGATAATTAAAAGATGAGCCCCAAAGCCATTAATATGCCAGCATTTGAGAACCTGGGGAGGGGGTGGAAGGCATGAGTCGGCCAGGATCTTCAGGGTGTGCTTACTCCCAGGACCCTAACAGCGCCTGCCACATGGTGAAACTCCCAGCCGGACTCCTGCTTGGGTTTCTGGAAAGCAGGCAGTCGTCTTAAACTTTCCTGAGGCCACCAGCAGAGAATCTGAGCTGATTGCCTCCTCGAGTGGGGGGGTTGCCCCTTTTAACTTGCCTTCTTGGTTCTGTGGCACCCCTTTCATGCCTGGGATGGACGCGGCTCTCAGCTGCCTGTGGACTCAGGACCCCTGCACCACATCTCCAGCCCACTGTAGGCTTCCCGTGTTGGTCACCTGACCCCTGGAGCCCACTGGTCTCAAGATCCGTCATTAAGTCAGTCCTGGAGGCTCAGGAGATGTGGGAGGAGGCAGCTTAAGCAGATGGGAAACCAGAGGAGTGAGGCCAGGAGATGCCCCCAATTCTGAGTTTCTGTTTTTCTGCTTTTCCTGCCTCCGTTTCTGTTCTCCATCTCCCCTTCGTCTCCCCTGCTTCTCCATCATGTCCTAACCCCATCCTCTGGGGGTACCCTAGGCCAGCCCACACCTCCTTGGGGTGTCCCAGTACCAGCTTGGCAAAAAAGTGGGGCTCAGTAAGAGTATGTGGGATGTCTGTTTGGACAGGTGAGTCAATGAAGGAACTCGGCCACCACACCTGAGCTGCTAGACGGGAGGCATCGGGGTGCAAGGAGTTTGAGGTCAAAAGGGTGGAGGGGCCGTTTGCTTTGACTGCGGAATGGGTGTCGCCCCATCCTCAGCCCCGTTTGAGTGGGGTCTTGCTGGTCTCACGCCTTCATTCACTCATGCGTTCATCCCGTCATTCAACAGTTGATCCTTACTCAGCAAGCCCACAGCCCGGCACGGGCTGGGCACCCGCCACGCTAGCGCGTCCCTTGATGGCCTCTGCCACCCCTGGGAGGGCAGGCCGGGGGGTTGCTTCTGCCACAGGCGGCCTCACGGCTGTCCCAGGCGCTGGAGCGGTGGATTCCCCGCTCTGTAGTAGGCATGCAGGACGGTGCGAGGGGCGGGCCTGGCTGGACTTCCTTTGGAACCTTTAATTCAAACCCCAGAGGAACCTCAGACTGCCTGTGCTTGCCGCTGGTCCGAGCCAGCCCCGCCTGCTCTCTCTGCCTCCCGCACTCCATCCTGTCGCTGAGTGCTGATGACTGTCCTGGACCCCTGGCCCTGAACTCAGGACCAAGGTGGGAATATAGGACAGTGTGGTGTGTGTCCTTTCGGGCTCTGGCCACAAAGGTCTCCCTCTTGAGTTGAGGTGTGTGATTTGGACCCCTCCCTCCAAGATGCCTTCCTTCACTGGGGCTAAAACCAGCTCCTTTGCCCCCCAGTCATTGGCTGGGGCCTGTCTCATGCAAAGGACAGATGGCTAGGACCCTCGGGGGAGCTCTGCAGGCTCCGCTTCTGCCGGCTGCCCACCTGCTCTGTTCTGCTCTGCCTGGCGGCCCCTCCCCTGGCTCTCCACCGGTCAGGTGGACTGCCCACCTGAGGCTGCTTGCCATAGTCTGTTGCTCAGCCTGGCCCACTTCCCCCTCCTCTGTGCCGAGTCACCTGGCTCATGCCCTGGGCTCCGCTGTCTCGCCCTCTGCCTAACGGGTTGCTTTTCCTTGCTGAGCCCACGTCTGTGGTTACCTGGCCTGCCTGCTGCCTTGCCACCTCCTGCCTGCTGGCCTTTTGCCCTGCTATGGGTCCAAATGCCCCTCCCCTTCAGTGCTGCCCGGGGTTCCAGTGGGTCCCCAGTGTCCATGGGACAAGCTCTTGCTGTCAGGCCACCTCCCCCAGCCATCCTCAAATGCTTCCAGCCGTGGGACTGACTTCCTAGGGTCTAAGTGACCGTGGGATGCAGCGAGACCTGTCCTGTCCCCTCCCTCCGTCCAGATCCCTTGTCGTCATGTCCTAACAGGAGTCACCCATGGCCTGCCCGTATTGCCGCCCTGTCCCTGTGAGTCCTGGGCTGTGCCCTGCCCCAGGGCTCATGGGGGCTGCCACCTGGGCCTGTTGCATCCCTTGCCCATGGCCCGTCCCCACGAGCCACCTCCCTCCACTGACAACCACACCACAGGTGAGATTGGGCTCTGTGCTTTTTCTTGGGGTGTTGGTGGTTTTTCTGGGGTGCTTGTCTTTCGATCTTTCTAACTTTCTGTCCCTCCCCAAGGTCGGCCCCGTCCTTGGGACATGGGCTGCAACTTGGTCGGGTTGGCTGAAGAACTGGACAGAAGGGATGGAAGAACCCCCGGAGGACCCCCACCCTGGACCACGTCCTTCCTGATGGCCGCCTGGCGCCTCACGCCCACCCTGTGCCCGTCGCCACCTCCTGGTTTGGGGTGAGTTTCTTGCGTTCTTGGGACACCACGATTCTGTTAGGTTGAGCTTGTGTCTCTGTTCAAGAATGTGCACATTTAACCTGGGGAGGGGCTGCTCCAAGGGTGACTTCTTCTATACCACCGGGGGGTCTGGGGGTCTGGAAGCTGCCTGGAGCCCAGACCCTTGCCTCGCCAAGCCAGCGAGTGTGGGGGCCACCTGGGGCGACGGCATACTGCAGCCCGGCATGGTAAGTAAGGCGCCTCCTTGAGAACTGACCTATAACTTAGTAGGTCGTCAACAAAGCTTTGCTGAGCATGTTAATAAAGTGAACTGGGGTGCATTGCCCTGCCCTAGCTAGAAAAACATTTCTCCCAAAGCCATGGCGATGCCAGTCCCCGAGAACGTGCTGGTTGCTCCCACCTGGGGGTTTCACGATGTCCTTTAATCAAATAGTGGTTTCTGAGTGGGTTCTTCTCTCGGCCTCTTTCCTCACCCCTGAAATGGCAGTGAGATGGCAATGTTTTTGTTTGTTTAAATGAAATCACTAATGGTAGAGAAGAAGAAAGCCAAGGGTTACAGCCACACGCTTCACCCCAGGACTCGTCGTTTGTCTGTCTGCGGTTCATTTAGTGAAGATGCATCCATGGGGCCGTGGGGACTCGGGGTTGGCTCTTCTGGGGTGCCTAAGACCAGCTTTGCCTTAAGGACCAGAGGGTCTAGTTGGGTGCCCTGGGAGGTCCCACACAGTGATGTGGCCTGTGCGGCAGCTACGCAAGGTGGAAGGAGAGGAGGCTCAGCTGAGGTACCTTCCTTTCTGGGGTCCCAGTGGCTGAGCCCGTGGCAGGGTCCAGCCCTAGTTTCTTGGAGGGGCAGAGGGGTGTCCACAACTGGGTGGGGCTGTGCTAGTGTGTGGCTGGCTCTGTGTCTGACGTGCCTCACATCTGATGCTCCTGGAGTAGCGACTAGGGTGAGTGAATGAGTGCAGGTAGGCTGCCAGGCTGGTCCAGGGGAGAGAGAAATCCCTGGAGGCTGGGGACGAAGCTGATTCAATTCCCCGGACATGTGTGGAGCCTCGAGTGGGCCCCAGCACTTCCCTTGGTCCAGTGCCACGTCCCCCCCTCGACACTCACACGTGGGGTCTCTGAGACAGGAGGTGATGCACGAGCTCTGTGCCAGAGCTGGGCCCCTGCCCCCGGGTGCTCAGCCTTTCGCAGCCTGCTGCCCGGGGGGCAGAGCGGCTGGACCCCTGCCCTCCCCGGGGGGTCTTGGGTTTCCAGTACAGCTTCCATGATGCTCTTTCATCAAACGGAGGTTTCTGACACAGCTCTTGCACGGCCCTGCCCTTCTCCCCTGAAATGGAAATGCGGTGGGGATCTGATTTTTAAACAAAACCCGTGAGTGCAGGCAGAGAGGGGCCGCGATATCCAGACCCGGGGCTTCGCCTCTGTCTGCTGGTTTCGCTCTCTGGAGAGCTGGTCGAGGTGGGGAGTGTGTGCCCAGGGCTCAGCCTAGGAATGGGCACCGGGAACGCTCTGCCCTGTGATATTTACTTCGTAGCTGGCATTTGCTGAGCCCCCTGCAAACACAGTGACGCGGGAAGAAGCCTGGGAGGGGAGCTTTACACAAGGCAGGATGCGGGACGCCTGGGGGGGTGTCGTATCTGGAGCTTACCAGAAAGATCTGTGCAGCTAGTCTGCACAGCTTCTAGACACTTCGTCAGGGGCAGCTCAGGACACGCTCAAGGTGGGCTGAGCCGAGGAGCAGAGTCAAGGTGAAGGCGAGACCCCAGCCCGTCCCAGACAGCTGACCCCCACGCCTCCCCCTCCTCAGTGGATGGGCCGGGCCGAGTTCTATTTCAGAGACACTTGTGAATGTTCAGTCTCAGGCAAACAACGTATTTCGGGTTTTGTGTGTTACTGAGCAGAAAATAGATAGAAATAGATCAAGTTCTCAATTAAAGAAGTCGAAACGTAACATCATAAATCAGCCTCGCAGTTGATCATCCCAGGAATTACAGAAAGGCCGTCCTCAAGTGATGAAAGAAATGATTGTTTTCAGGAAAATTCTTTTTGGATGGATTGGCCCATCCCTGAGCAGGAAGGGGTGGAAATGAGACCCCGATGGGCAAGACAGGCAGGAGGCCTACATTGAGCTAGGCTGTTCCCTGGGGCCCGCCTCCAGCTGGGCGCTTCTGGGTCGGCACGGATGTCGGGGAAGAGGTGGTGGTCTTGTCTGAAAGCTGGCCGCCTGTCCCACCTGCCTCCACCTGGGTGGGTGGGGAAGGGAGCCGCCAGCACAGCTTCGCCTCTGCGCTCATGGGAAGGAAAACCCGGCCCCTTCGCTCCCCCTGCATTTTCCCACCTGCAGGTGGCTTGTGGGGCTGATGGCAGCTTTTAGGGCCCTGACCCTGTGTCTCCTGAGTTGTTATTCAAACCCCAAATGTATTTGTAAGCACATTTCTCCAAATAATGTCAAAACCTGGCAAGACTTGAGGGCAACACGATGCACGTGTTTCTTGTTCATTCATTTACACGAAGTAACTTAAATGTGTTTTTTATGAGCAATCTGACTTCCAGAAAGAAAAAAAAGGGCCCATCTTTAATGAGCTTGCTAATGAATTTTCCCTTCAAAAGAGAAAGGCGGCTTTACACAGAAGGTGATGCAGAGGGAGGCGGATTGTGGTCCCAAAGGGTTAAAGGACAGTGGACAGTGTAGAAACTGGCATTGTCAGCTGAATTGGGAAAGTCTGGGGCACTGGGAGCATCTTCTTTTTAGAAGACTAGAATTTAACAAGTGAGTGAGTCCCAAGAACGAGGTCCCCCTCCCCGCTGCTGCTTGTCACCCTGTCCCCTCTCCTAAAGAAGGAACAAGGAAGTATATCCTGGTCTCCCATACCCAGTTTGAGCCGATGGAAGATTCTGGAAGAGAGTTGTATCTTTTCAAATGAAGCCATCTCAAGTGTGGGGTTCCTGTCTTGAAAGAGAGAGACGAGACTAGGTGGGGAAGGCTCTCACTACAGTGTCCGGTGCCAACAGGCAACCTCGAGGCCTGGCAGCCAGGTGCTTTGGGGCACCTTGAGGGAAGGGATGTCACAGAGGCAGCCTCGCCCCCTTGGCGTGGAATGAGTCCGTGTTTCAGAGCCAGGGAAGGTGCGAATGGAGGGAGCCCTTGAGACTCTGTTGGGAGGAGGCCTGCCCCCAGCAGTGTCCCCTCCTGGGCACCCTGCAGGCCTGGCAGCAGAACAGAAGTGCCAGGGAGAGGGGTCCCGAGTTCAGTCGGATCCAGAAGAGGTGTAGGGACGCCTTATCTGTGCCAAGGTGAGCTGCCCGGTGCCCGAGAGGCCCAAGTTTGAGGTGCCCATGCATCCTGGAATTTCTAGTGCCTTCTCGGTTTTAGACACTTGGTCCCGTATCATAATCTTCACTGTGGAAAGCCGATCCCCCTAGCCACGCTTTTGGGAACTGACTGTGGTGAGAAACTCTCGGGACATATCTATATTTGCCTTCTCAGCTCCCTTCGCAACAAAGTCCTTGGTGATCGTGGAGCCCAGTGGGCAGAGCAGGTGCTGGGGAGCTGAGTCCCTGGGAGGCCCCACCTTGGGGGGATGTGTGTGAGAGAGGAATTCATTAAGGGAGAGGAGGATGGTGGAGCGGGTAGTCGTGACTCTCCTAATTGCTCTCCAATTTCTTTGGGCTTAAAAAAAAATCCAGATGGAGAGTTCTTAAGTCCCCCACCCCGGGAGTCGGGAAAAGGAAGGCTGCCCCCCACCTTTTGCCTGGCTTCTCGGCACAGTGAATAGGGTCTTTGGCAGGGGCTTAAGGAGGAGACTCTTAGCCTGGGAGCTCCCAGGGCCGTTTCAGATGGAAACAAAGACGCAGGCAGAAAGGAATGTGGGGGGCCCCCATGGAGTCCAGCCACCTGGGGATAATTGGGAGGGCTGAGTGCAGATGAGTTTTCCCAGGTTCTGTGAATACATTCTTTCAATAGAAGGTGCCTTTTCTTCAGATGAAAAGACGAAAACCTCAATTACCTTCCTCTGAAGCGGAGTGTGTGTGTGTGTTCCCTCCGGGGCTGACGCGGGCCCCTTGCCCTTGTGTGCGTGTCGGGAGCGCCGAGGCCCAGACAAGAGGCTGCACAATGGCGCTTAACCAGCCACCCCGTCAGCGTGACCCTGGACCTGCTCGTGCTCCTCCGTTCTGGGGCTTTCTTTCTGCCAGTTTCTCAGGAGGAAGCGTCAGAGTGGCTGTGCCTGTAAACAAGGGTTTGATCAAACTGGGCCTGATGCCCGAGGGACGGCCAAAGAGACAGAATGGGGCCAAGGACACAGAATGGGAAGTTGGGGAAGGAGGACAGTTAGAGGGCCAAGGACTGACCGCACGTCTGTGCTGGCCGTCCAGGGCCGCAGCTGTGTGGCTGCTTCTGCCTTTCCGGCCCTTTCTCTGGGCCATCCTGTGGGTGGAGACAGAGTCGTTCCTACCAGGTTAAGAAATGGGGGCTGGGGGCTCGGAGATCCCCGGGGCTGGTGGTTTTGGTTAGAGAGGCTGAGCGGGGCGGTCAGCACAGCCTACAGCGTCAGGGGCAGCCCTGAGCGACCCCACTGCTCCAGACTGCCTGGAGGGCTCCTGCCCCTCTGGAGGAACCACGGCCAAAGTCCCTGCCATGAGAGGAAAGAGTCCCAGTTCTCCGTCTTGGCCAAAAATCTGTGTTACTGCTGGCTTCTGGGCCTCAGTTTCCCCATCTGTAAAACGGGGCAGTAGCCTGTCAGTTCTGCGTATTCTGTGAGGCAGGAGAAGCACAGGATGTCAGTGCTGGGAAGGCAAGGATCCTGTTTCATCAGAGGAGGGGACGGAGGTCCCTAGGTGTCCAGCTTGGGCCCCTATTAGCCTCCTGGTGGGGGGCAGGGCACACTGTCCACTCCTTGGGCTTGTCAGTCGGAAGAGCGAGTTCTCAACGAGTGCTCTGGGCCTCGAGTCAGGCAGCAGCCTTCTGGAGACCTGGCTCCAGCCCACGTTCAGCCCCAACGGTGGGTGTGACCTTGGCCCCTGTCTCCAGCCCTCAGGGCCTCAGTTTCCCCATCTGTGAAATGGGCAGTGCAGGATCAGGGTCATCTGAGGGCCTGTGGAGCTCTGGTTCCTTCTGGCTGCCTCAGTGGTCATCTGTGCTTAGTTGGTTGGTTTGTTCGCTAGGTTTTTAGAGTGGGTGGGGGGTCCCGGAGATCACTGGTCCACTGCCTTCTAACCCCCTCTCCTTCAGAGATGAGGAAACCAGAGACCTAAGAGAGCTGGCACCCCACCCCGAGGCAGCAGGTCCTGGCTGTGAAGCCCACTGCCTGTGGCCGGCTCCTGCTTGACCGGCACGGGCGCTGGGCTCGAAGTCATTAGCCAGTCCCCATGGCTAGCTTTTTCTGAACACAGATCCTACAGGCGCTCATGCCCCGAGTGAGCGCCAAGGGGCTGCTGCGTGCGGTGGGGCAAGGATCGTGTTTTATGGGGTATTCTTTTAATGAGGCGGGCCGCCGGCCAGGCCTGGAAAACCTTTCTGGGCTGTGGAGCGTTCACTGTGTAATGAGACTGGCCCGTGGCCGCAGTCCCAGGAGGGTGTGGCTGGCCGCACCATCCCTGGTGGCTTCACCCCGTGCCTTTTGGTCACGAGACCCTGGGCAACACCTCAGTTGGCGCCGTGGCCTGCTCGGCTGAGAATTTCCTACAGGAGCCGTCAGGGTGGCAGCTTCTGGAAGAGTGATCAGTAACCAGGCCTGTGCTGGCTGCCCGGTGCAGCCCCGGCTTTGAAAACATCTCGAGCTCTCTCTTTGTGCTTCAGTGTGCGGGAATAAATAGCTCACAAAACCCTCGGTCAGGCCTGCACCCGGCTGTTACCACGGTGGGCTGCAGCCTTTGTTTTCTGACCTTGGTTGCTACAATACCTGCGAGCTGAAATGAGGAATCGAGAAATTGCCAGCTTCAATTAGACCAGCAGCCTGCCTTTCCTGGGGCTGCCTCTGCCACTCTCTCCATTAACGGTAAACATACGCCAAATAGGCCCTAATTCTCTCTAATTGCCCACTCCTGAAGCAAAGAGTGAAATTCCAGGAAGAAGCATATGTAAACATCCTCCACAGCCCGGCCAACTGAAATTAGAGGGCTGGTGGGGCTGGCAAGGCGGAGGGGACCTGATTTCAAAAGATGTCCCAATTACCTCTCCCATTTTCATAAATGGCCCTGTAATGTCCAGGGCCCCGGCCTTCACAAAGGTACAGGAGATTAGCTGCGCAAAGAGCTTGCATTTGTGGGGGGGAATTTGTAAGAGGGTGGTCTTCGCTCAACAGGTAGGAAGCTCGAGATCTGAGGCTGATTACTTCTGTAAACTACAGGCTCTATTTCTGGAAATCACCATTTTATTAAAAATAATCCTTTTACGTTTTTCCAAACATCCCTAAGTTATTTGTACCGAAGACAGGCCAGATCATTTAGGCCCTGTTTTCCTCCAGAAAAGAGAAACTTTTGAAATCTTGAGATGCAGAGTTAGAATTTTCTATTCTTGTAGGCGGTGGAGGATGTTTTTGGGGTGCCCACCAGCGCTTCCTACGTGGATCATGAGCTCAGTGCACGCGCTTATGAGGTCTTTGCCGTTGTTCCTCTGGACCCTGTAAGGAGGCCTTGTCAGGTTTTCCTTGGGTTCCAGACAGTGACTCATCTCTGCAGGTTTGCTGAGATCTGTTCCGATTCCAGCCCGGCACTGTGTTCTTAATACATCCCGGCCAACCCAGGGCTCGTGCACGCAGCGTGGAAACCCAGGCACGACTTTGCCCGGGCTGTGTCTTCCCAGAGCAGCCTGTGGTCTGCACAAAAGTTCATCAGGGACAATCAGGCACTCCAGGGCTTCATGGCGCCCCTGGGGCAGAAGCAGGCAAACCCCAGATGCCCCGAGCTGATTTCCCCAGTCCCGTTAAAACAATGAAGAGAACCAAAGCAGAACGACACCCCAAAGTACTTTCCCAGCCCTTATTCCCTCAGGAAGTGGCGGAGCCTGTGGTCTTGCTGCGTTGTTCAGGGTCTAGAGTCCCCTTGTCACCTTAGGACCGTGGTGATGATGAGAGGGCCATGCCAGGCACTCCCGGGCTCCGGGGAGGGCTGGAAACTATCTCGGATGGTATCCAGAACGAAATGGGCATCTCAGAGCTTTTAGATAACCAGAGAGATCCCTTAGTCCCCCAGGAGCTGTTAACTGCTTAATGAACACTTATTTTTTACAGACTTTTTGTTTCTTGATTATAAAGTCAACCAATTAGGGGAAAATGGTATTTGGGAAGCTCAAGGCCAGGGAAGGAAGTCTTAGGATTTGGAAGCAGGAGGTGTGCCCTGGCCGGGTCTTGGGCGCCCCGGTGAGTGACTCGACTGGGGACCGAGGGGCAGAGGTGGTGTCAGGATCCCAGTGGCTTAGAACAGGGCGGGGGTTTGGAGCGGGCCTCTTCCCTCCTTGGCGTTCCCTGGAGGCCCGGGGGCAGCCCGTGCCCTCCCATTCTTGCCCAGGTCTCTGACTCCGCCCCTCACCACCTTACAGTGCTGTTCACACCTCCGCATCTGCAGACTGCCTTTTGGCCACACCTACTTACATGTGTTCAAAAAAATGGTCAAACTGTACATTTGTTTAAAATCAACTCATTTTTTAAAAATATTTTTTCAATGAACAGGCTTTTTTTTTTTTTCTGAGTAGTTCTAGGTTTACAGAGAAAGTCAGTGGCAAGTACAGAGAATTCCCATGTCCCGCCACCCCATTCCTTTGTCGTTCACGTCTAGCATTAGTGTGGCACCTTTGTACAATTGATGAGCCAGTCTTGATTCACCATGAGATGAAGTCCATCATTCATGTCAGTAGGGGTCACTCTGTGTTGCACAGTCTGTGGGTTTTGACGGATTTGTAGTGACATGTGTCTACTATTACTCACCTCAGTTTTTCTAGATTTGAAGGCAGATACTTGAAGTTAAAAGCTTGGTGCGCCTGGTCACGGCTTTTCATGGTGCTGATTAAAATTTGTACATAATTATTGAAGTGAAGATGTCGGCTCAGGCACCGTTCTCTTCCATCTGATGAAACGTGTGCTGTGGCTTCAGGACACGGCGTGTGAAAGACCCCACAAGCATTAGCGTGGCCTGCAGCCCTCTTCTCTAGTCTCAGCTGCGGCCAATTGCCCAGCAGGCCCACGCTTGCACCACATCGCACCACTAGCTTCTCCCTGAGCACTTGTGAATGCTGGCCTGGCTGTGCCTCACAGTGCCCTTCCTTCATGGTGGAATGCCCTTCTAGGGAGCCATCTGCCCACCCTTTGGTGTCCAGCTCAGCTCTCACTTGTGCTGGGGCCCTAAACCTTTGGGTTCCATGAAACAGCACTTAGCCTCATGGGGAGCACCAACCCTAAACTCTTGAGTGGGGACCCACGTTCGATGCCTCTGCACCTGCCCCCGGCCACTCCACCTGTAGCTCAAGCTGGGGCGGGGAGCTTGGCAGGTGAGTGACTGCGTGAGTCAGTGTGTTGAGAAGAAAAACCCTTGGTTTCGCCAATTCCACACTTGCTGAAAGTTGGGGAGTCCCTGCTTCGTTTGGGGGAGGTTCTATTTCAGTGACCCAGTGCTTTCTCATTCCAGCCGAAGCCGTCGTTCGGAATCCTCCGTGGGAAGGGACCTCGGACGCGTGATCCCAGCACTGTCCAGCTTTCCAATCGTAAGTTTCTGGGGTGTGGGCAGCACATCTGTGGTCTCGTCCCTGAAGGTAGGGAGCTGCCACCTGGAGCACACCGCCAGGCGAGCCTTGTGGGAGAGACTGGAGAACACTGGTCAGTGGTCCGCTTGTGGGGAGGTGGGTGCCCGGCGAGCCGAGCTCACTATGTTCTAAGTGGGGCTTGTGTTCTAAGGCAGGACCCCCAGCATCCTTGTGTTGTCTGTGTCGCAAAAGAATTCTATAGGCGGCTTCGAGTGCCGGACCCCCAAAGAATTTCTTCTCTTTCACTTCTCTAAATGAATGGCCCTTTGATTACCGAGTCTCCCTTTGGCTCTTGTGCCGCAGGGCAGACTAGGATGGAAGTGCCCTTGTGAGCTGGGGGGCCCTTCAAAGGGCCAAGGAAAAGCGCGGGCCGAGGGACCAGCCTCTCAAATGGGCTTCGAGCTCCAATGACCTTCGCTCACCCCCTTGAAATGTCTGGAAAACAGAATGGGCAGATTTTCTGTCTTCAAAGTTTCCGGCTAAACCTCTTCAAGTTCTTTATTGTTTGGGACTGAGACACTCAGCAATGGTAATGGGTCGTTTCTTTTGTATTTGCCTTGAAAGGCCAAAATATTTTTATATTGCTACAGACAAAGCCGTCTATTTAAAAATGAACTCCATGTCCGTCGTTTCCCACCGGGGAGACCGTGTACAACGTGTGTGTCTCTGTGTACTCAAGGGTCTTGAAACAGGTTTCTCATGGGATGGCCACTCACGGGGGTCCAGGGGGGAAGCGCCTGCCCTGCCCTGGGGTCTGGGGAATCTGGCCCTAATGGCAGGTCTGCCCTGCTTTGTCTAGGATGGGAGCCCCGGGAGGGTCTGGCTGCCCGAACATTTACTCTGCCTGTGCCTGCATCTGTCACGTGTATGTGTTTAAAGACTGTGGGTTGTGCACACCTTGGTGGTTAACGCAGTGAGAGGAAGCAGGAGGGTCTAAGCTATTGTGAATGTTCTATTTTTCTTGGCAGGAGGTCATTTTGCTGGTATCTGTTGCACGGTTCACATAGTGAATGAATGAATGAATGAATGAAAGCATGGAGGAATGGATAAATAAATAGGTAAAGAAGTAAGCAAGCACGGATGAGAGTGTACACTGAACAGGAGCCAATTTGGTATATAGGAGATCAACATAGAAATCAATAAAATATGGAATCAGTATGTAAATAGGGCCACACAGGAAGCAATATCAGATCATCATGGACCAAGGAACGTGTTATTCAAGTATATAGCACTTAAAGTTTGTCAATAAAAGAATAAAACCTAAGTAAAAGAAAGAATAAGAAGTATGCCTAAACCCATGGTGACGATAGTGTACTGTATACTTAGTCTGCTAAGAGGGCAGATCTTATGTTAGCAGATCTTATGTTAAGATCTATGTTAAGTGATCCTATCATAAAAGATGGTGATGATAATAAGAGAAGAGAGGGGGAGAAACTTGTGGAGGCGATGGATGAGTTTGTGACGTGGATTGTGGTGACGGTTTCACAGTGTAAACTTACATTCAGACTCATCAAGTTGTCTGCATTAATTATGTACAGCTTTTTGTGTGTCAAAAAAGTGAAAATTAAAAAAATAAAGAGGAAGTAACTGTGAAAAATCCACAAACCAATGGTGAGGATGAGATTAAAAGGCACACTGAAATGAAAAGATGCCAGAGAGAGGGGACGAGTGACTGAAAGGGGGAGGCAAGAAGCAAAACCATAAATAGAAAGAAGAAAGATGACTCTCTTAAGATTTCTTTTAAAAATTTTTCCTTTTTCTCTCAAAGCCCCCCGGTACATAGTTGTATATTTTTTTTAGTTGTGGGTCCTTCTAGTTGTGGCACGTGGGATGCTGCCCCAGCATGGCTTGATGAGTGGTGCCATGTCCGCGCCCAGGATTCGAACCGGTGAAACCCTGGGCCGCCGAAACAGAGCGTGTGAACCCAACCACTCAGCCACGGGGCCAGCCCAAAGATGACTTTTTTAAAATTAGGAGATAAGTAAATATATAAGGAAGGCCATGCTGGATCATTACCAGCTAAGCATTAGGACTGACCCAAACACGTGCTCCTGGCATAGAAAAATAAACACAGAAAAAATTCAAAGGAGGTAAAAACGAAAGAGGACCAGGGGACCAAAGATGAGAGTTAACTTTAACCAAAAGTTTTCTAACTCTGGGCACACGTTAATAAATAAATACTGAAATGAAAGAAAGCCAAAAAAAAAAAATAAATAAAAGGGATGGGTGAGCGAGCAGTGGAAATACCTGGACCTAGATGGGAGCACGCCATGAGCTGAAGTCTGTTACGTGAAAGGATGAAAGAAAGAGAATAAAATATCTAAATAAAAATTGAGAAATATGGGAGAAACAGTAACAAAGGTTGTCTAGAAATACATTCATGAGTGAATAAATAAATACATAAAAGGAAGTGACGGTAGCAGTGGTGGTAAAAGACTGTCATGGGTCAAGGATATGGTTAGTCCAATTCTCAAAATCACAGAACTATCAATAAATAATAAGTATCTAAATAAACACATAATGAGAATCTAAAGTGACAAAGCCAGGATGAGTAACGGGGAGGAGCCTGGCCCGCAGGCGCTCCTGATGAGCATGCTGGGAGGCTTGTAATTAATCCCATCTGGGCACCGAAGCTCCAGGAGAATGAAGGAAGCACTGAGAAAGGAGGAGATGTGGAAAGCTGTAACAAAAGAGAGAAAGGAATGATAAAAAGGGGGTGAGGACTGAATGGATAGATGGGTGGTTCTGCGGGGAGGGTGAGGCTAGGACTGCTCGTAAGGGACCCTCACAAACTGGGTCGTAACTGGTCAAAATCTGAGCACCCAGTTCCATTAATAGAGGAGTAGATACCTAATTAGAAGAAAGAAAACAGGCAGGAAGAATAGTAGGAAGGAAGGAAGGAATGAATGAGGCATGGCGCTGCAGGGGCCAGGGGTGGGTGTTGGCAAGTGGCATTAGGATTCATCAGTCCATGGCCACTGGGCTCCAAAGAATGAAAGGATGCAGCAAAGAAAGAGTGAGAGAGTGGGAGAGAAAAACAATGAGAATTGGAAAGAAGAAGAAAGGTAATATATTGAGAAACAAACAGATAAATACAGTATAAGAGAGAGCTGTTCTCGGAATGAGGAGGGGTGGGAGCATGAACCAGGCACACTGATTAATTCACATCTGTGCCTCTGAGATGGGTGACCACCCGCCCAACCAGGACACAGTTCAGAGCTGAACTATGGAATGGCGGACCTCAGAGGGGCCAGGGAGGGGAGGACCCATTGACTATAGATTATCATGTATCCAATTAGGTGCACCTGCCTGCCAGCTAGAAGTGTAAAAATAATTATTTAAATAGAAAGAAAGACTGAATGGATGCATGAATGCCTGAATGAAGGAATGAATGAGTAAAAAGAGTTGCATTGACTGACGAGGAGGGTGTTGCAGATGGGGTCAGGGTTCATCAGATCCCGGGTGCCTGACCTCCAAAAGAATGAAAGCCAGAAAGAAAGAAAGAAAGGTTGAAAGACTGGTAGGAAAAAACAATTAAGATGGGGAAAGACTCAAAATAAAAAAAGAGAAATAAAAAAGACAATAAATAATAGGTCAGACAAGTGTATGAGAGGGGACTGGTTTAGCACCGATAACCCATATTCATTAAAATCTGTGGCCTTGAAGTTTATAAATAATAAAAACAATACCATCAATAAAAGGCTGAAAGAGTAAATGCATGGGTTCCATGCAAACACAAGAAAAGGAGTTTGAAATGTTGAAGAAAAGACCGGGAGAAAGAAAGATGTAGGAAAAGAAATTAAAATAGACATGCAGAAGAAAAGGCCCACACTGGATAAGTATTTAAATATAATGAACAATATTATTCATTACATGCAATAAATAGTAAGAGCTAAGGTTCATCAGTAAAAAAACCACATACCTAAAAGAAAGAATAGAGGATGGCTGTGTGAATGAATGAATGAGAAACAGTGATTTTAATTAATTCTCTTCTGCACTTGAGGCTTGTAAGAATAAAAGAATGCAAAAAAGAGACAGCAAGGAGGGAGGGGACACAGAAAATGATGACAAGGTGGACATAAGCAATGAAAACATATTGAATGGATAAATAAATACATGAATATACGAGAGAGAGAGAGAGAGAGAGAGCGTGCGTGCTACTAGCAAAAGACGAGAAGGCATCATGAGCCAAGAATTATGATGAGCTCAAAACTGGGCTCTTGAGAGAGTTACATAAATCCTTAATCAATCACCAGTACACGAAATTAACGAACAAAAGGGGGCCCCGCATGGACTGGTGTTGAGGAGGCTCCGGCAACCACAGATTAGGGTTAATCCAGTTCTGTGCACCTGAGGTCCATAAATAAAAGAATAAATACTGAAATAAAAGGGTGACAGAAAGAATGAATGGACACATGAATGACTGAATTAGAAATGGAAATGCCTGGAACAGCCAGGAGGGGGTGGCTCATGGGATTGTCAGTCATCTCACTCCAGGCACCTGAGGTCCGTGCATGTGAAGTGCTGCAAGAAAAAAAGCATCACAGAGTTAGAGAAAGAGATGAAGAAAGGCAGGCTGAAGCTAAGTGAAAGAGAAAGGGGAAGAAACCCCACCCAATGAAGAGGTGACCAACCCCGGGCGTGTCTGAGAGCAGGAATTTAGGGTTGGGAATGAGGTCGTCGTGAATTGGAAAGATGGATGAGGTCATCCAGTCCATGGGCAAGGGCAAATGGAGAGAATAAAAAGAAGCAAAAACGGAAAAAGGAAAGATAACAAACACCCAAAGTGATGAATGGGTAGTTAACAGAGGTCTTCTGAACAGCGATTATCATTAGTTGACATACATACTCCTGAAATAGGTGAATACACCTTTCAAAGAGTAAATGAAAAACAGAAGAAATACCCGGCCCGGTAAGACAAGGCTGCATCTTCCAACACTGTAATAAAATATATGCAATTGAGGTCCATAAATAAAAGAATAAATCCTGATGTGTAAAAGGTGACTAAACGCAGGGAAGAAAGATTCTAACTGCAAATAAATAACGGGCCAGTGATGTTTATTGGGCACGTGGGGTTTTGGCTAATATAATGATTTCGCAGGAGACTAAAAAGTGAAAGAATACCCAAAATAAGAAAGAAAGGACAAATGAGTGAGTGAATGAATGAATGAGAGATGGAGCTGCACGGATGAAGGACGAGGATGTCGCATGTGCTAATCCGGATTCATCCTTCTGGGAGCCTGAGATGTAAGAATGAGAGAATGTAAAGAAGAATGAGAGAAAGGGAGAAAGATGAAATCTGGGAAGAAATAAAAAGAATACACGAAAGAATAAATAGGACTTGTGAAGGGAGATCTTCATGAACCAAGGGCTGTGATTGGTTTAAAGCTGAGCGGAAGTGCGTCAGTAAAGGAGTCAAATCTAAGCGAATGAATGGGTGAGTGACAGGAAGAAATGGATGGATGACTGGAAGGAAGAGAGGGAGAGAAGGAGGAGGGAAGGAGGAAGGAAGAAGGAAGATAAGAAGGAAGGAAGGAAGGAAGGAAGGAGGGCTGGATGATTGGAAGGAAGAGAGGGAAGCAGGGGTCTTCCTTCCTGTTTTGTGGTCCCTGTGTTCTAGCCAGCTGAAGGAAGTGGGTACCGGAAGGGACGGCTCTTGTCGTCTTGTGTGCTTGTTACACACACATTACCTGGAAGGGAGAAGCTGGTTTAGGAAGACCCTGGCCTTGGAGCGCCATTGTCACCTCCTGGCTGTTTGGACCGCATCACTTGCTCTCTCATGCTCAGTTTCCCCACCCACAAACCCGGAATGGCATCAGCTCCCCGCTTGGACTGGTCATGGGGCAAGTGGTCTCCTGCCTCTTGGCAGTGCCCTATCTATAGCCCTGGACAGGTGGACGAGCTCCGGCCCTGGGCTCTGCAGAAGGTTGCATGGACAAGGGGTGTTGGGCCAGGTGGGTGTCTTGGCCCCTCCCTGGGCGTGGGTCACCTGCAAGGGAGGCTTTTCCCGCCAGGGGGCAGCAGAGGGCAAGGGAGCAGGAGGCCCTGGGTGGCGGGTGGACCCCGCCCGCTGCGCTATCCTGGGTGTGGTGCCACTCCCATCCAGGGGCCTTGCGGGAGGAAGGCCGGCAGGCCAGAAAGTGGCTGGGAGGACCTGAGAAAGATGACCCAGGAGCCCAGTGACCCAGGCGCCCAGAGGCACATCACCGGAAACCTTGTTCCTGCAACTTTCTGAAATGTGCCCGGGCGCCCCCCACCCAGCCGGGTCTTCTACAGGGCGGCCGCCTGCCCTTCACAGCTTGGGGGGCCCGGGGCAGGGGCACCTCAGCCCGGGTTTGCAGAAGTGGTCTCGGGACCCAGCCCCCTTGACATGGCCTCCCCAGAGCCCGTTTCAAGGCCTCCTGTCTCCTCGCCTGTGTTCCGATGTACTGTGTATTTCGGTGGCAGGCGCGTCTGCCCGTGTGTTGAATTGTCCTCTCTCCTGACCTGCCCTCCCAGGGCTGCGGGCGGGTCTGGGGAGCGTTTGTACTGGCGTTTTGGACCCCACGGACTCCCTGGTTCTTCTGTCCAGTCTCTCTTCTCTGTAGTGGACAGGATTTGTGCAGTTGTGTGTGGTATGCCTGTGTTTGTCTGTAAAAACGAGGACCAAATTTCCACTCAACTTCTGAATTCCTGTGTGGGACATTAAATAAAAAACTGGATTCTTAGCAAGTGCCCTGAGCAGGAGGAGCCAGTTTGGCTGGACCCAGGATCCGTGGCTGGGAGCACGTGGAGCCGAGGGAAGTTGGGTGGGGGTGGGGCTAACCTCTCTGGTGGGCAGGTGGGAGGTGGGGACACTATGTGGCCCGGGGGAGGGGGGGGTTGCACTTGGAGTGACGTTGGACCCTGGGTGGGAACAGGGAGTGTCGGGGAGGGTCGAGGGCACAGGCAGCAAGGTGAGGCAGTCGCTCTGGTCCCCACCAGCGATGCTGAAGGTGCATGCTGAGGGCGTGAAGTGGGGGCCACAGGCATCAAAGCTATAGGTTTGCAGACAGGATTCGAGGAGGGAGGGAGAGGGCATCAGGAGTGACTCCCATGCTTCTAGCGTGGGCCCCGAACCAGAAAACGGCATTTAGAAGATGGAGGACACGGAGTTCACGTGTCAGGAGCCGCCCTTCCGTGCCTCCAGCACCACGTGTCTGGGCCATGTGAGCAAGGTCACATGGGCCCGATGTGGTGCTGGGGGCGGCAGGGCTCTGCTCTTCTCTTCTTTTGGAGTCTGGGGGCTTCGCACTCTGCCTTGGCCAGCCGGAAGCCTGGGAGTGTACTTATTACCCGTGGGGATGCCTGCTAACACGGGGTCCCTGAAGAGCCCCCCCCCCAACCATCCCCGGTGTCACTGTGTGGACGAGGGTGGGGGCGGGAGGGGCCTGGGGCAGAAAGAGACTGGGAGGGTGTTTCCTAAGAACCCTCTGTGGTTGGTTACGAGGTCCCCTGGGGCTCAGGGAGACTTAACATTGGGTATATAATGGAGGGAGGCCCAGCCACATGTGCCTGGAGGAAATCTGGAGGAACAGGAGCAAACCAAGGGGGGCCTGCTCCCAACGTTTGAGGGGCTGTCGACGGGTCACAATGGCTGGAAATGGGCCATTGGGAGAAGCTCCAGGGAGACCGACCGGTGCCCTGATGGGTGGGTGAGTTGGGGTCAGATGAGTTCTGTGTTCTTGCGAACACCGAGGGTATGAGGCTGTCCACTCAGGGCTCTCAGAGTCTTTGGCTCTGAAGAGTCTGGGATCTGACGTTCTAGGGGTCTCCATTTCTGGGATGCTGAGATTCAGGACAGAGTTCCTGATGGCCGCAGAAGCCAGGGTTAGAAGCCAGGCCCCCCCCAGTCTGGTTCTGCCTGTGCCCCACCCGCGAGGTCTGTGTAGGGGTCTCAGTGCTCCACTCTGCTCAGGGCCTATCTTAAGTGTGGGTTTCTTTCTTTTAATTTTTCAAAACAAGGACAAATTTTGTCTCTTGACTTTGACCTTTGCATGCACCCCAAGCACAAATCCTTCCCCTGGTGACACCAGGAGCTACAGATCTCCTTGGATTCCCCTTGACTCCAAACTCCCTCCTCTGGAAGGTTGGCCTCTGGACTGACCTTCCAGAGGGTGGAGGACAGAGCCTGGGTCTCTGGGGCCGATGGGCCAAGGGCCCCCTTGTTTTCTTAATGTAAATGGTGTGGATGGCACGTGCCCTAGAGCAGGAGGTCACCCATCACCCTGACATGTCACCCATCTTTCACCTCTTCAAATCCTTGTCTGTGGGCACACTGATTTTTCAGTGGACATCTATTTTTTGTGTGTGTGAGCATCCATTTCTTGAACCTAATTGCCATTCTGCACCACATGCACTTTTTTGCGTCTTGCCTTTTCCATTTACTGCTCTGTTGTCAGCGTTTTTCTTTCTTCCATAGTCATCATCTCACTGGCTGCGTTGTGTCCCATTGAGTGGCTCTGCCATCATTTGCAACACCAACCTGCTATTGTTATGCATAACTCATCTTTTTAATCTTATAAATTATGCCACAGCTAATGGCTTAGCACACCCACTTTTTCTCCTTCTTACAAATTACTTTCCTGCACCCAGAAGTGATCATTGCTTCACGGCGTGTCAGTTTCTCCTGCTAGACTGTGAGCCCCTTAAGGGCAAGGAGCCTGTTGAATTGATCTTTGTATCTCTAATGCCCAACATGTTGTAGATGTTAATAGATGCTTGCTGGGTGAGTGGATGGAAGGATGGATGAAGATGTGAGTGGGTCAGTGGTTGGCTGATGTGTGCGTGGATGGAAGGATGGATGAAGATGTGAGTGAGTGGGTCACTGGTTGGCTGATGGATGAGTGGATGGAAGGCTGGAAGGATGGATGAATAAATGGATTGGTGAATGAAGGAATGCATTAGGGTTGAGCTTCTTGAGTGAAAGGCCAGTGATTCCTGTATGAATATTGACTAATTTCAGAAGGCTTTCAGCATTTTACAATGTCCAGCAATGTATTAGCATTTTGTTAAGATATGGCTAGTTTATCTCTGTTAAAAAAGTATTTTTGTGTCATTTTAACTTGCATTGCTTTGATTACTAATGAAGGTTGAAATTTCTCACATATGTTTGTTAACAAATTGTATTCTATTTTCTGTGAACTGTTTGTCCAAGTCCATCGGGTCATGGCTTTCTGATGAGAGTGGTCAAGGATGGAATGGGTTTCCTTGGGATGTAGTGAGCCCTCCGTCATTGGAGGCATTCAAAGAGCAGGCCAGGCAGACACTTGATGAGGGTAGTTTTAAGGAGATTCAAATAGTGGGTGTGGCATTGGCTCAGACAGCCTTGCTTCTCCCTGGGAAGTGGGTTGGTGGGGATGACATCTTCCATTTGGCATACCAGTGACATTTTAAGGTCCCATCCCTTGGCGGGGCTTGTGTATTGATGATTTATAAACTCTAACCTCACCCTCTGTAACTCTTGTGGGACAGGAATATCTCTTTGGCCTGCCAAGGTCTGGACAGCCGTGCCCAGCGTCTTTTATAGTTAGCTAGTGGACTTCCCACCAGCCCTGTCACTCCCCACCCCCCCCCGACCCCCGCATTGCACCTTGAGGAAGCCAGAACCATGCGCCACCATTTATCACCTGTTAGGGCAACCAGGTGAGGCGATCTGCTGCCCTTTGTGTTCCCGGTATCCTGTGATGTGTGAGCAAATGTCCCCGAGGCCTCCGTGGTGGTCTTTGGGGTCTCATTGATTAATGGGACATGTTGGATCAGGACTGATGCAGAATCCTCCTTCGGTTTTTTTCAGCTGGGCCAATTAAATTCTGCGATCCCAGGAGCAGAATGCACCCCATGCTGTTCTCAGACTTCCCCTCATGCCCCACTCCAAAGCTGGCAGGGCACGAGGGTCATCATGGCCATTTGGGAGGGTGCATTACCCATGGAGGACTAGCCCCTGCTTTCTAGAACACCCTCCTCTCTCAGCAGAGGGCTGCTGCTTGCCGCTGACCCCTCTACTATAGCACTGAGTGCTGTTTGCCTGCATCAGAGTTACTCACCCACGTGTTGACCCCAGCATCGAAGCTTGGGAGGCCAGCAATGATGTCCAGCATTAATTTAAGCCATCCATCCATCCTTGCATTTGGCCTCCATTTCTTGACCTGGTGCGTTTGGCCTCTCCTTTTCCTGAAAGCAAACCCTTCCATCTTGGGCGGGCTGTGTAGCGCCATGGGCTGTGGTCATGAGGCGAACGCCCTTATTTGTAGCTTTCTCCTCCGGGGTCACTGCTCTGAGCACGTCCCAGCTGGATCTCATCTGCCACCGTCACCCACATAGCTTCCTCCCCATGGCGCTTTCCCATGCATCACGCACCCCAACGGATCCAGGCCAGGGTCCGAGAGCAACCCCCCCACCCGTGAGCGGAGATGTCCCCCCAGGCCACCCTGCCTGGTGCATGGTCCCTGCCATGAGCTTTGCCTTCGGCCTGTCCGCTTCCTCCACCAGATGGCAGTGGTTGTAACTCATCCGTTCACCCCTTCATCCCTTCATTCGTTCACTCACAGTCAACATTTCTCGAAATCAACTAGTGCTATCCTAGAGCTGGCTCACAAGGACTCGTTCCGACATCTCCTTTTCAAAGAAAAGATGAGCATGTTTGCAAGCGGCCATGTTTGTGTGTCAGGAACAAGGCAAGACCCTTGATTCAACTGCAACTTCTAGATGCGAATTCTGTTCCAAGTTTGATTGCCCTCTCTCACTTTGTTCCTTAGAAAACTAGGTTGATTAGTAATCAGCAAACTGTGTTCCTGGGTGCTCAGAAATCATAGCCCATATCCTCAAGAGGCCAGAATGAGAGCTGGGAGGTATGAGATGACAGCGGATTCTGGCCGAGAGCAGGCTTTCAAGTCGTTAGAACGCCCTGATCTTGCTTGGAGGCGGTCTTAGAGCCATTCCTGTCCCTTTCGAGATTAGTTAATGCTGGGCTCTACTTAGAGAAAATTGGGGGAGATGATTGCTCTTGTGGATGACAAAGATCATGCCTGGTGTGGGGGTCTGCACAGAATAATCCACTGACAGACCGTGGTGTTCGAGGCGCATGGCACTTTGTAACCTCTGGAGGCAGCCCTGAGCATCCATGTGGGTCCCGGGCCAGGCAGGGCCCTCGTTTAGCTCACTGCTGCCTGCGTGGGACAGGGCGTAGTCTTGGGGGCTCCACATTTTATTCATCACACTGGAGAGTGAGTGTGGTGGATAAAGTCAGGACCCTGGAGTTGGACAAACGTGTGTGGTTTGAACTTGCGGCGACAGCTTGAGTCTGTCTTGTGGGGGGACCATAGCACCCACCTCGCAGGGCTGTTGTGAGGATCATGTAACCAGGATTTTGAACTGTGATGTTGGAAAGGCGGGCGCGTGCCCCTGGGGGAGTGCTGGGGGCAGGATGAAAGGCCATGAGGGGCAGCCTGATTTGGGCAGGTTGGTGGGAAATCATTTTGCCAAACGTGCAGGGGGATCTTGGGGGACAGAATGCTAAATTTGTATGACAGTGTAAGGTTAGAGAGGAGTAATTTTGGCATGAACCTTCATGCTGGGGCATGAGTTCTCTTTGGGCAGCGCCCCTGGACCCCCTGGGGTACGCGTTCATGATCACCTTTGTGAAAGGTTGGAGGCACCTGGGTCTGGCCTGTAGGCAGCACTTAGGCACGTCCCTCCACAAGAGATACCCCCTAGCAGTGTCTTCCCCCCAAATCTTAGGCACCAGTCATCAAAGGCACTGCACAGCCCCTCCCCAACTAACAACATCGGGGCTCTGATGCCTGCAGCCTGGGTGCCTGACACAGTCCCAGGCCAGTGGCAGGGCTTGCCTTCCACTTTTGTTGAATGGATAGACTTGTGGATGGTCAAATAATGAAACTGTAACCAAATGCGGCGGTGGATGTTTATGATCTTTACTAAGAGATTGTATTTTGCTCCTGATGAACCTGTTATCAATCGTTGTATTGTATCTTATGGACTTTTGTATGACGTTTGTTGTTTGAAAACCAGGATTCTTGTTTTGGGTGTCATGCGGTGCAACTTGAGCTGTCTGATTAACGAGTCAGTTTTTTGTGTTAGAAATTAGAATCCGGCAGACCCTGGGGCCACTTGACTAACTGTGCGGTGTTGGGCAAGTCACTTCTCCTCTCTGACCCTCAGTCTTTTTTTTCTCTAAGCTGAAGGTCACCAGAAAGCTCACCTCACAGGGTTGTTGTGAGGGTGACGGGCTGGGTAAACTTTAAATTGCTAATGAAATGCTGGCTCTTATTGAGAATGGTCAGATGTCAGGGGTTGTCTCTAAGAGAATAAAAAGTCAGCATGTAATCTTATGCTAAGATTGTATTTCCAACGGTCACTGGACCGTGTAAGACAGACGCTGAGTGGTCTACAGTGTTTAGCGATGCGGGCCCAGGGTGAACGCTGGTTTGACTAATGAGTGATGGCTCTTCCTCCTGGGAGCCTTCCCTCCCCTCCCTGGGCTGCTGGCTCACATGTGCAGTTTGAAGCGGCTGGGGTGACTGCCTTGGGTTTGCCGTACCTGTTGGTGCCCTGTCTGCTTGGAGGCGTTTCTGCAAACGTCTGTAGAGGCCCGGGTGTGGTTTGTCGGGGCGGAAGGCGGGGCCGTTGAGAGAGCCTGAGGAGGGGCTTCTGGGTAACACCCCAGGGACTAAAACTCTTTCTTCTGCCCTGTAGGAGGGAGGCCTGCGCCCCTAGTTTCCTCTCACCCCTCTTCCTTCTTTCCCTGGCTGTGGCTGAAGGAATAGCCTTCTGCCCCGCCCGTGGGCCTGGAACCCAGTGCGAGGCTGATGACACTCTCCCCCTGGGCTCCCTGCTCCGTGGCGTGGGAGCCCGCGTTAGAGACCTGCAGGCTGAGAATCAGGGACAGCGGGGGTCAGAGCGGGTGTCAGAGCGGGGACTCAACGGTCTTGCATGGAAAGCCGGTATTGTTTCGACCCCACCCAACAAGCCCTCCCAGTTGCTGTTGCCATCCGTCCCAGGCTGTCCCCGTCCCCACCGTGAGCCTGACAGTGTCAGGAGGGGTCGCACTCCTCCAGAGCTCAGCAGGGTCCGAGGTGAATGTCGGAATGTGGCCGCCTTCCGTAAGGTATTGCCCTGGCTCTGGCAGAAGTCTCGGGAGACATCCCACAGGGTCAGGTGGATCGGGGTCTCTTCCCGAGACCCCTGAAGTCCTTTCCTGGCCCTTGTCTTGTGGGTGGGGGAGCAGCATTCTACCCTAACGTCCCCTCCTTATGTCTGAGGTGGGGTTGAGCTGGGCATCTGCTCTGCCCCCTCCTTCCCTCCCTGGCCTCCTCGTTTTGCCTCTGGCTTTCACAGCCTCTGTGGGCAGGCGCTGGGCATCTCTGTGGCCCACACTCCTGTCTGCCTGCATCCTGAGTGTCACTGTGATGAGCGGCCCTCACCCCTTTGCGCCGGCCCTGCCTGCCCCTGGAGCACCAGCACAGCCTCCCTGTTGCTCCCTCCCTTGGGCTTTGCTGAGGAGGCCTTTCGCTGTCCCCTTTGGTATCTACACTGTGGCCATCCCATGTCCTGGGAACTTGTCTGAAGCAGAGGGGGCCTCACTTCGGTGCTCCCGAGGGGCCCCACTGGAGGACAGGTAGTAGGGCCCTCCTCCCAGGGGACGGTGAGTCCATGTTCAGGTGTCTGCTCCCCGAAGGCCCTGGGCTCCTTGAAGGCCGAGCCTGTGTGTGGCCTGCAGATGACGGACTCTTTCAGGTGCCCAGTCTTTTCACGTCGGTGTCCCCTTGACATGGGCAGGGCTGGGTCCCCATCTCCTGAGGGCGGGTGAGAAAGTGGAGGCTCGGTGAGGTCACGGCTAGGTGCCCTTGAACCCCATCGCTACTCTGAGCCCTGTGCCCCTCGGACCTTTTACAGCCCTGCTTCCTGCACAGTAGGCGCCTAATAGATGCTCACTGACAGATGAGGGTGCGTTTTTAGTGGGTGTGCAGAGGTGGATTGACGGTTGGCTGAGGTATGCGTGGAGTCCACACATGTTTCTTTGAGAGGAAAGGTGTGTTTTTCCCAGCAAAGCCTCCTCAGGCCAGTCCTGAGGGCCTCTGCCCATAGCAGGGCCTCAGCCCAGGGCCGGGGCCGGAGGGCAGCCCCAAGAGGGCCCCTCCTGGCAGAAACATGGGTCTTCTGCACGTTTTTGGAAATATGTATATCTGAATAAAACTTCGCTTGGGCTAAAATGTTTGTGTTGTGGCCCAAGAGATTCTGATAATGTGGCATTTGACATTTCCCAAGGTGGCATTTGACATTTCCCAAGTCGGAGGGCCATCTGGTCACACCCACGCCCTCTCTGAGGCCGGCTGGGGCCTCAGGAGCCCTTGTCCTGGGGAGGGGAGGTCTCCTACCTGAAAAGTCTTTGTCCCCACCGTTCGTGACAATCAGCACTGAATGTGAGGCACAGGCCGAGTCTCAGATTCAGCCATGGGCACCCAGCAAACTAGGGGAGATCGGACCCCAGACCTGGGTCCTTTTCATCCCTTCTTGCCCCCCCCCCCAAAGAACAGTGCGTGGGTGCACGTTGGGGTGGGGCTCTGGATGTCTCGCCCATTTGACTTCAGGTCCTGGTGTCACCATTTGCCAGCCTAGTGGCCTCAGGCAGGTTCCTTGAACCAGCTGAGCCTCGGTATTCCCGCCTGTAGAATGGGTGCTGACTGACAGAGTCCACTCAGGGGATGGTGGTGAGTGCTGACCATGCCAGCGGCGGCGTGCCTCACGACACCCCATAGGCTGGCTCCCGAGAATCAAGGTCTGCGTTCGAGGCCACCCTGCTGCCTCCGTGTGCGTGACCTGGGCGAGTTTGCTCACCTGCAACCTGGAAATAGTCACATCTACCTGGCCCAGTTATAGTGGGAGATTGTTTCTGTGAGGATGAGTGCTTTGTTACCTGGTACACAGGTGCCCTTGTCCCTTGCCCTCCCGGCGGGCCCTGGGGCTGGCCACGTGCCCTGCAGCCTGTGGGCGCTGGTCACAGAAGCCCTGTGCTCCCTGGAACTGTGGTGGCCCAAGTGGCTGTTGGGTGGGGTGGAGGGCGTCAGGGGAGCACCCGGGACCAGCTGCGGGGAGACAGCGAGGGAGGGTTTGCTTGTAAATGCAGACATTTAACGGGCTTGGAGGGGAGGGGGTTGAGGCCGAAGTGGGGGGACTAGGGGGGAATTTTAGGAACCCCCAGAGGAGGAGGAGGCTGATATTTTAGAAAACACCTGAGTTGACTTGGTTGTGGGTTTGGCAGGCGAGCTGGGGTGCTTTGCACAAGGGCCAGGAGTTTGGGATTCTGGGTTAGCGAGGTGAGACCCTTCAGAGGTTACTGCTGCAGGAGGGTGTCAGGACTAGGGTTATGCTTCCAGAAGTCTCTGCAGGTCGGGGAGACCAGGGCAGGGCTGAGGGTGGGACACCAGAGGTTGAGGGGTGCTAGGCGGATGGGCAGGAGCTGGTGGCTGGGTGCTCCCCTCGCCCCATGGCTGCTGGGGAGCCGGGGACTTCTCCCCGCATTGCCCAGCCTCTCGAGTGCCCCGTCTCCTCAGCGGATGGGCTCTCTCCTCTCCTTGCCCCCGGCCTGCCTGTCTGCATGAGGACTCTTGTCAGCCAGTGCGACCAGGAGCAGGGGGCCTTCATGTGCACCTGTGTCTCTCTCAGCCTCCACAGCCACGGGGACGCCCCGCACACGTTCCTGCGGGACAGGCTGGACCCAAAGACTCTGGACCCGGGCCGCCCCCTGCGAGGAGGGGCACACCCTCCCCGCCTCCCCTCCGGTAGCCACCCGTCTTCTGACTGATGACTTCACTGATCTGAGGGTCAGACACACGAGTTTGACCCCTGCCTGCCCCTCACGAGCCCTGAGACTTGGGGGAGCCACCGAGCCTTCGTTGTCCGCATCTGTGAAGTCTCCTCGGACACCTACCTCACAGGGTTGTTGTGAGGAGCATGTGATGTGGTTCAGAAGGGCCCGACCTGGGGCCTGGCACACCCGATTGTGCTCTCAATAAATGTGTTTCTTGCCTTAACCAACACAGTGATGGATGTGCTACTAATATGAGCAGGGTGAATGTCGGGTGTCCTGTCTTGCTGGGGCTTCCCCTCACCTCAGGCAGTGTGAGGGCTGGGGGTGGGGCCGGGGGAGCCAGCTCCTGTCCCAGGAAGCCGCCTGTCCCCTATGCAATGGGCAGGCTGGTGGGATGGATGGTTGCCCGAAGCAAAGCTGGCCCTGGAGGTTGATGCATCCGGTGAACCACCTCGGGCTGGTCCCCCTCCTACTCCTATGACCGGTCGTGGGATGCCAGGGTTCTTTCCAGAAAGGAGTGCAGTGGGAAGGTAGAGGAAGTCTGAGCTGAGCTCACCGCCCCCAGGGCGGCAACTCTTCCTCTCCCTCCTCACACGCTCCCTGACCCTGGCCTGGGCCTGGCCCAGCACTCGCCATGCTTGAACGGATAGTGAGGGCATGGTGGAGAGGGTCCAGCCTGGCTGCGACAGGGCCGACACTCATCCCACAAGATGGTTACTGAGCGGGCCCTGAGGGGGCTGCCAAGGTAGAGCCTCTGACCCAGCCCCCGCCTCGTGGGAGGGGGCACCGGGCCTTGCACCCCCACCCCCCAGCTCAGGAAGGTCAGGCTGTGGCCAGCTGCATGTGGCTGGGGCTGAATGGGCCAGAGGGAAGGACAAAGGAACTTCGGACCTCCGTCCACCTGGAGTCCTGGGGTCGGCACTCCTGGCTTTGCTGGAGCAGATGAGCTGGACATGCAACCAGTGGGAAGGGAAAGCTGCTGTCACCACCACCGTCACCGTCAACGTCAACGCCAAAGCCACCACCATCACTACCGCCATCTCCTCCTCCTCTTCCCTGTCCTTCCCCCTTTCTCCTTCCTTTCTCCTTCCTTTGCCTCCTCCTTTCTCCTTCCTCTTCCTCCTCTCTCCTTCCTTTTCCCCCTCCTCCCCTCCACACCCTCGGGGGAATGCCTCAAGAGAACTACAGGTGAGTCCACTCATGAATGTATGGGGCTGAGCATGGCCACTTTGTGAACAGAAAGAACCACCTTGAGGACCATGGCCATGTCCAGCCAAGGAGGCCTGACCTCAGCCCTGATGGAGTTGGAGATGTTATGGTGCTGAGTGATGGTCCAGGAGGCAGTGAGATGAGGAGAGGGCCTCCAGAGTGTGCCCCACCCAGATAAGTCCATGCTCAGCCAAGATGGTGCTGAGGGTCCAGGAAAGTCCTGACTCTGGTGGGCAGACCCCGGGCCTCTCATGAAGCTCAGGCATCCAGAATGAGGGCCCCCTTGAAGTTCCAGAGCTGAGGTCCCAGCTCCAGCCCTTGATGAAACTTGGACATCCAGAATGAGGGTTCTCTCAAAGTCCCAGAGCCAAGACCACAGCTCCGGCCTCCGGTGAAGCTCAGATGTCCATGATGAGAGGCCTCCTTGATGTTCCAGAGCCGAGACCCCAGCTCCAGCCTCCAGTGAAGCACACATGGCCATGATGAGAGGCCTCCTTGATGTTCTAGAGCCAAGACCCCAGCTCCAGCCTCCAGTGAAGCCCAGCTGTCCATCGTAAGAGGCCTGCTTGATGTTCTAGAGCCGAGACCCCAGCTCCAGCCTCCGGTGAAGCTCTGATGTCCATGGTGGGAGGCCTCCTTGATGTTCCAGAGCTGAGACTCCAGCTCCGGCCTCTGGTGAAGCTCAGATGTCTATGATGAGAGGCCTCCTTGATTTCCCAGAGCCGAGACTCCAGCTCCAGCCTCCGGTGAAGCTCAGATGTCCATGATGAGAGGCCTCCTTGATGTTCCAGAGCCGAGACTCCAGCTCCAGCCTCCGGTGAAGCTCTGATGTCCATGATGAGAGGCCTCCTTGATGTTCCAGAGCCAAGACTCCACCTGCAGTCTCCGGTGAAGCTCTGATGTCCATGATGAGAGGCCTCCTTGATGTTCCAGAGCCGAGACTGCAGCTCCAGCCTCCGGTGAAGCTCTGATGTCCATGATGAGAGGCCTCCTTGATGTTCCAGAGCCGAGACTCCAGCTGCAGCCTCCGGTGAAGCTCTGATGTCCATGATGAGAGGCTTCCTTGATGTTCCATAGCTGAGATCCCAGCTCCAGCCTCCAATGAAACTCAGATGTCCATGATGAGAGGCCTCCTTGATGTTCCAGAGCCAAGATCCCAGCTCCAGCCACTGGTGAAGCTCAGATGTCCATGATGAGAGGCCTCCTTGATGTTCCAGAGCTGAGACTCCAGCTCCAGCCTCCGGTGAAGCTCTGATGTCCGTGATGAGAGGCCTCCTTGATGGTCTAGAGCCAAGACCCCAGCTCCAGCCTCTGGTGAAGCTCCAATGTCCACGATGAGAGACTTCCTTGATGTTCCAGAGCCGAGACGCCAGCTGCGGCCTCCGGTGAAGCTCAGATGTCCATGATGAGAGCCTCCGTGATGTTCCAGAGCCGAGACTCCAGCTCCAGCCTCTGGTGAAGCTCAGATGGCCATGATGAGAGGTCTCCTTGATGTTCTAGAGCCAAGACCCCAGCTCCAGCCTACGGTGAAGCTCAGATGTCCATGATGAGAGGTCTCCTTGATGTTCTAGAGCCAAGACTCCAGCTCCGGCCTCCGGTGAAGCTCAGATGTCCATGATGAGAGGCCTCCTTGATGTTCCAGAGCCGAGATCCCAGCTCCAGCCTCTAGTGAAGCTCAGATGTTCATGATGAGAGACCTCCTTGAAGTTCCAGAGCCGAGACCCCAGCTCCAGCCTCTGGTAAAGCTCAGATGTCCATGATGAGAGGCCTCCTTGATGTTCTGGAGCCAAGACCCCAGCTCTGGCCTCTGGTGAAGCTCAGATGTCCATGGTGAGAGGCCTTCTTGATGTTCCAAAGCCGAGACCCCAGCTCTGACCTCCAGTGAAGCTCCGATGTCCATGATGAGAGGCCTCCTTGATGTTCCAGAGCTGAGACCCCAGCTCCAGCCTCTGGTGAAGCTCTGATGTCCGTGATGAGAGGCCTCCTTGATGTTCCAGAGCTGAGACCCAACTCCAGTCTCCAATGAAGTTCAGATGTCCATGATGAGAGGCCTCCTTGATGTTCCAGAGCCGAGACCCAAGCTCCAGCCTCCAGTGAAGCTCCAATGTCCGTGATGAGAGGCCTTCTTGATGTTCCAGAGCTGAGACCCCAGCTCCAGCCTCAGATGAAGCTCAGACATGCAGAACTGCTGAGACAGCCTCAAGACCGTGGACTTGGCTGGACCGTACTGGGTGTGGCTGAGGTTTGACTTGAGAGTGGAGATGGCAGAGGACACTGCTCTCCACCCATGGCCTGCAGTGCTCCTGACTAGCATCCCCGGAGGTAGCATTTGACCCCTGCATGAGGCTGGGTTCTAGATACATAAGGAACAATGTGGAGTGGGGACTCTTGGCTGGAGGGAAGAGTCTTAGGGAGAGCACAGTCGTGGATTGTGGGTGGGGCATCGCTGATGAAGCCTGTCCATGAGTATGTTTCTCTGTAGCAGAGTGCTGTTTTATGCCTTTTAGTTGTGCTGGACTCATGACTGGCTGCACACCAGCCTTGATCCACGGGGCTGCCAATTGGCTGGACCCTGGAATGTAACCCAAGCTTGTTTCTGCGGCTTAGCTCCTCTCCCAGGGGAAGGTGCTAACCGCCCACTCGCCAGCCCGGCGTGAAGCCGCGACCTTGGGGCTGCTCAGATCTGGTTGCCTCTTTCCAGCAACGGAAGTTCATCGAGGTTGGGACTGGGAGAGGGCCAGGCCATTGCGACATGTGTGAAGATGGTACGGACGGCAAAGGAGGCCCTCAAATAAATGGGGACAAAATGGCAGCTTCCGAGATGCAGCCGCGTCTTGGGCTGGGACCCTGCCCCAAGCACCTTGACTGTATCTGTGGTCTTTCAGGAACTTGGTTGACACCAGACCATCCACTAAGCCAGATAGAGATAACAATTAAAGAAATAAGGCCAAATATATTGACTTGCTCGGAAACCATAAGAAGGTCATGGGTAGCTAGCGTCAAAGCGATGAAAAGTATAGACTTTGGGAGGAGAGGCTGCTGAGTATTATTCTGGATGTACTGACTCTGAAATCTCGAGACCAGGAGGTTCTGAGAATCCGATATCATCAGTTATGCCATTCAGGCACACAGCTACAATAATACATCCCAGAAACTGACTTAGTTTATGCAGTTGGAATCTGCAGGAAAAGGGAGCAGCTAACGAGTTCTTGAAAAACACATCCTAGCAATGCCAACATCATTTTGGTGACATTTCCTGGAAATTCATTAGAATTTGGAACTATGCACACAAAAACTTCTTTGATGAGTAACTGGAACTCGAGACCTGGGGTGGGATGGAGGAGAAATTCATCTTAGAGGACTGCCTGGCCTGCCTCGCCCCACCCTCATTTGGCCAAGTTATTTTAGGAGATTTCCAAGAACAAGCAATTATTAGACTCACTCATTGCTGATTTCCTAGAAGCCCTCACAACAAACTCTGAGGCCAAATGCAAAACGGGTGAGCTGGGCTTGTGATGTGTGTGAAGAAAGTGTGAGTTCTGCTCTGTAAAGACATCAGCCTCAGGGAGCTAGGCTCAAAGCAGAGCCACAGGAGTGGCAGGAAGGATAGGACGGAACTTCTGGATCGTCAGGCAGAGCCCCCTGACTTGAGTGAGATAGGTCAGAGGTTGTTCTCCAGCCCCTTCCAGGAAGGTCGTCGAGCTCTCACATGTTTCTGACGTGTGCTAGGCATTGTGCTGAGACCCAGGAGGAAAAGCTGAATTCGATCCAGCCCCTGCCCTCCAAGTAAGAAAGACTAAGTTCCAGGTGGGGCTGCTGTGGTGGCAGCATAGGGCCCGAAGTGGTCTCCCAGTTGGCTCTCCCATTTTACAGATGTGGACACTGAGGTCGAGAGATAGGTTGGTTCCTTGATGCCCATTAAGACCAGACCTCTCTGGAGGCCATGGCACTATTCCCTACTCCACGCTGCTTCCGATTTTACCGAGATTGAAGAAGAGCCAGGACAGCTGAGTGGATTGCCTGCGGTCACCCGTCAAGACAGCAGAAGCGGGAAGGCTTGGCACCAGAGCTCCTGCCTCCGTGTGCAGACTGTGGTGGTACCCATTTGCCAGGAGCCCAGTCCAGCCCCAGCGCCATGCTAGAAGACCAGACCAGAGGGAGCAAGGATGCTCTGGAGGGTGTGGGGGTGAGGTGGTAGGAGTGACCTTACCTGGGAGTCTGGGGAGCAAGGCCCAGCCAGTTTGTCTCTGACTCTCCCCCTCAGGGCCTCATTTTCCCCATCACTCACTTTGTTGTCCTCCTGTTTGTTGGAGGGACCTTTTCTGATGGGGGCACCACTCACGCTTTGTGAGTACCTGCCACTTGGCAAAATGGATCAGTGGCAGGGAGGGGGCAATCAGTGAGGGGAGGAAAATCATGGTCTTCTTCATTCCCAGGAGGGGCTGAGTGGGCCCCAAATTTCCCTGACACTCCCAGCTCAGCTCTTAGAGGAAGCTGGGAAGAGAGATGCCTTGGGCTGCAGTTTTCTCCGGATGACTGTTATTTTCCCCTCTTGGCCTCACCCATGGCCGCCATTTGGGAGCTGGGGGCTGGAGTGAGGCCGAGGCGGGCGGGCTGTGGAAAGCTTGCTCTCCAGCTCTCCTCACCAGAGGGTTGTTCTCGTGAGCCAGCCATGGGAGACAGTGCCTCCCTGTGCTTCTAGGGGGACACTTTGGGTTCTGCCCCCTCCCCTGAGCCAGCAATCATGTAGGGCCCCTGGGGAAGCCAGTCCCAATAGCAGCAAGGCCCTCTGTGGGGGCTGAGCCCACCCGGAGGTGGGTGGGAAGATGGATGGGCAGGGCAGTGGGGGGCAGGACAGCAGCCAACTGGCCCAGAGAGTCAGGCCAAATTCAAGCCAGATGTTACTGGAATAGTCAGCAGAGGGGGACCCCCCCATCCCTGGGAGACATTAGGCTGATTTGATAGCTGTACATTTCCCAGACAGCCCACAGCTCCCTAGCTGCCTTCACCTGCACTGAGGGTTCTCAAATTGTCCTGGGGTGGGCTGGGTGGGGGGCAGGGTGGGGGCTGGTAGGGTGTTGTGGAACATTGCCTATATACCTGCACTTTACAAAGCACTTTATGTTTGCTTGGTGTCGGCTGATGGTGCAAGGAATGGATGAAAGTGTGCCTGTCGGTGGGTGTGGGGGCTCGTCAGTCACCCCATGTCGGAGGAGGAGACCCTGGGCTCGGAGCGGGTCAGAGGCCATTCTGGGGACATTCGTATGCCCATGGGGTTCTGGGATTCAGCCTCCTGGGGCCAAGAGGGGCCTTTCCTTGATACCATGGTCCAGGGCCTCAATGCCCAGGAAGCAGAGGCCACACTGCTAGGAGGAAAGCCCCCTGGTGCACCCCAGACCCGGCCTCCTGGGATTATTACTGGGGCTGGAACTTGCCTCCCTTCACCTAGAATTGACTGTGACTCCAAAGGGCCAGGCCTTAGCCCAACCGCCCCCCCCCCCCGCCCCCACCGCGACAGCTTGTACTCATGTCGCCTGCAAGCATAAGGCTTCCAGAGGGTTTCTGCAGCTTGGGACCCCTGGACCAGGGATTAATCTGCACCCCTTCACCACGGCTGCCACATAGCCCCCAGTACCAGGTAGATGCCTGATGTTGGTATTGGGTGATTGGCCCAGGTTAGGCTCCGGTGTTGTCCTGGCCCAGGAAGGGCTCAGTGGGACGGGTGTCCCTAGCCTGGGTCAGGGGGTGGCTGTGTGCCTGTGCCTGCCTGGATGTGCATGGGTGTGCATACCTGTGTGTGTGTGCATGTGTGAGTGTGCATGCACGTGCAGTCTGCGCCTGTGTGTGCATGCATGTGTGGGAGAGGCAGCTGGTGGAGAGCGACTGGAAGTGAGAGACAGAGTGGGTTTCTTTCTGACCCCAGACACCCTGAGCACGGATTCACCTCTGCTTCTCCTGAGACCCGCTCCCCGTAGTCACCTCTGCCACAAGCCCCCCCGTAGTTTGTGCTCCAGCCCATCTTTGTGTCCAGCTCTGCCGCATTGGGCAGAAGAGTGGCAGCCTTGGTTCCCAACCCTCTACCCTTTACTGTCCACCCCCATCCTCATTTCCTCTCCTTGGCAGTGCTGTCACAGGTAGGGGATCCTGCCCCCGCGCGCTGCCGACACCCCCTCTCAGCAGCTCTGTCTGGTCTACCCCGTCCTGTGTCTGGAGTGGAGCCTTCCCCTCCCACGGCCCCCCATCTCCTACCCTCTTCCCTGGGATTCCGACCAGCCCTGCCCCAGCCCTTAGACCCCAGCTTCTGGGGCAGCTCACAGTAGAAGCTCAGCCACCTCATGGAGAGGGACAAGAATGGGTTGAGCGAGGGTCCTTGTGCCCAGCCTCCCCAGCCTCCCTTGCTGCTGCCTGGGGCATCTCTTAGCTGGTGACGATGGCCGGAGACCTCAGGACCACACCGACGACAGAACCTTGGACCTGGAGGAGGCCTGTGCCCCCGATGGCGCTCGGCCCAGGTGCTGCCTGATCCAGGTCAGTTCCCACCGTTGGTCTTTGAAATGCATAGGCACAGATGGATTGGATTGAAAAGTGCCCCAAATGGCGTCAGACTTTCTCTGATGAAACTCTGTCACGTTCACTTGGTTTGCCAGCGAGGTTGAGAGTGGACAAATCGAGTGAGCTTCATCTGCAGCTCTGAGGTTTTGACAAAAGTAGACAGTTTTACATGTCACATATGTATTATGATATGCAGGAGGCTGTATCATTGCAACTCTTTAAGCTTGATATGAGAGCTTTGTTGCCTATTAAAAAATGGACTGTGGGAGGGGGAGGTGGGTGGCTTTTCAGAATTCCTGTATGGGATGTGCAAGCACAGATGTTTGCTGCCCCTGTTCTGGGGCATCCACGCTTCCTCGCTGGCAAGGTTCTTGGGCTTGGTAGTTGTTCTCTGAGCTTCGCACATGTTATTCTGTTATGTTCTGGATATTCTGTTAATGCAAGTGGGTGGGGTGGGGGTGTTGAGCTGGATGCTGGGCTGGGCTGCGACTGTAAAGGCTCTTGATTTATGTCTCCCCTTGACCCTCAGAGGTGTCCAGGCCCAGCTCGTGGGTCCTGGGTCCCTCTTTTTCTCCCTCTAGACTTTGGGGGTCCATCTCATGCATGTCTGTCACCATGGGCTCCATCATCATGGCTTCCATCACCCAGCATTGCTTCACCGTCACCTGCAACTACTGGGTCCCAGGACCTGGTCCATCCTTCCCCCTGGGCTGGTCATCTCCGGCTCCCATCACGTCCGTCCAGTCTGTGTCATCCTGGGCACAGCATCTCATCTCTATCACGGTGGACCTGGCCATCACCCATCCATCATCTGCCTCACCTCCATCATCCTCGCTTCGGGGCTCCCTCTGGCCTCCAGGGCCTTGTACATGGTAGGCTTTCATTCATTCGTTTGCACATTCGGTGAAGGTCTTCCGTGTGCCAGGCTCTGTGCCAGGCATCAAGTAAAGGGACGTTGCCCTTGGGAGCGCACGCCTCGGGGAGAAGCACAAGAGCCGGCGGATGGCAGAGAGCCTGGCCCAGGGTGACTTGCAGACATGGTGCAGAGAAGGGCAAATCTGACTGCATGGGGGCAGGGGGTGGCGGTGCTCGGTCAAGGTTCTGCTGAGTGGGGTCTGGAAGGAGAGGTCACATGTGCCCTCTTTCTTACCTGCTGGTAGCTGACATCTCAGAAATGGCGCCAGGAGCCTAGGGCCTCCCAGCTTGCCCACTGGGACCTTGCCCCTGAACCCCTGACAGGTTCCTGCACCTCCAGAGCCTGGCTGCTTGCACTCTGCACCCCATGCTCTGGGTCAGTCTTCTTGCTGTCCCCTTGTTTGAGATCATCCAGTCCTACCCAGATCCTTTGATGTCATTCCCTTTCTAGACGAGTAAAACTGATGCTCACACAGGGTCCCTGAGTGTCACGTGTCAGAATGCAGATGGAGGGTAAGGACCAAATTTTGTGCTCTTTCCATTAAAGTTGAAATGAATGAATGAGTGACGTGACATGAAAGAGGGCAAGTTTGGGGAGAAGAGGACCTTACTTCTCATTGTTCAGGCCTGGAGTGGTTTCAATGCAGAGTCAGACCACATTGGAGGAAGAGGAGTTGCTGGGGAGGAAGGGGTGGGCCCAGTCTGTGAAGGAGTGTTCATGCTTCTGGGGTAAAATCAGAACATAGCGGACAAGCCAGTGAATTTTGTGTAAAGCAAAATTTATTCCATTGTAAGAATCTGAGCTATGTCTTTTTTACTTTGGGGCTATTACAGTGAACTTCTGTTCTCTAAAATGACGGTGGTCAAGGATGGGAATTGCTTTGTCTATCAGATTTAATGTTTTTGGTTGGCCAAGTGTTGGTTGTCAGATAACCATTTTGGAAATTTCTAGGTCTTGGAGAGCCCAGATATGGGACCCTCTAGTGTCCATGAAGACCCTGTGGATGTTCGAGGGAGAGGGGGTGTGGACTTGTTGGGTTTGATGGTGCCTCAGCTGTCTTAATGGTCCCCTTCACGGATTGGAGTAGACTCAATTTTAGGGGACCTTGGTGGTCTTCAGGAGAAGTTTCAGGTTAGCTAATTGGAATTGTACTTTTGGTGCATGAACTTCTGTAACTTTTGGGATTGTTTAGTTGCCTGTCTTAATTAGATTCTGAATCAGAATTAGCGTGGTGTGTGCAGACTGCCTTGGGGTCTGGTAGGATGAGGTGGCCCCCTGGGTGTCCCACCTTCACCCCAGGATGCCCATCACTCTCAGTGGGATGTTCATGGGATGTTCCTGAGGGTGAAAACCACTGCTAGGTTCATGTGTCAACCAAGCCCCTCCTTGAACATGTGTCACACTGAGCCCCTCCTCTACTTGTGTCCCATGGAGCCCCTCCTCACTCATGTATTACACTGAGCTCCTCCTCCACTCATGTGTCACACCTGTGTCCATTCCCTACTCGTGTGTCACCCTGAGCCCTCTCCCTGATCATGAGTAGCACTGTCTTCCCTCACTCCTGTGTCTCATGGTGCCCCTCTAGTGCCTCCACCGATGTGTTATACTGAGCCCCCTCACTCAGGTGTCACACTTGAGCCCATCTCCCACCCGTGTGCCACACTGAGCCCTTCCCAGGTTCATGGGTCACATATAGCCCCTCCAGCACCCTTATGTCATACTGAGCTGCTCCCTCACTCATGGGTCACACTGAATCCATGTGTTATGTGGAGCCCCTCCCCCACTTATGTGTCACATGAAATCCCTCCCCCACCTATGTGTTTTACTGAGCCCCTGTGAGACCCATGTGTCACACTGAGCCCCTCCCCTACTCATGCATCATATGGAGTCCCTTGCCTACTCATGTGTCGCATAGAGTTCCTCCACCACACTTGTCTCATACAGCACCTCCGTCACCCATGTGTCTCACCAAGACTCTCCACTCATATGTCACTCTGAGCCCTTCCACTAACCTGTGTGTCACACTTAGTCCCTTCCTCACTTGTGTCCCGTGGAGACCCTTCACTTGTGTGTCCACCAAGAGCCCCACTCATGTGTCATGCTAAGACCCTTTCCCACCCTTGTGTCATCTTGAGCCCCTCACTCATGCATCATTATGAAGTCCCTCCCATTTCATGTGTCACACTGAGCCCCTTCCTCCACCATGTGTTACATTGAGCCCCTCCTCCTCTCATGTGTCACATGGAGCCCCTCCTCTACCCATGTGTCACACCCCCCCCAACTCATGTGTCACCCTGTGCCCTTCCCCTCATGCATTATATGAGCCCCTCCTCCACTCATGTCACTGAGCCCCTCCTCTACTCATGTCACTGAGCCCCTCCTCTTCTCATGTGTCCCATGGGGCTCCTCCTCCACTCATGTGTCACATTGAACCTCTTCCACACTCATGTGTCATACGTAACACAGAGCCCCTCCCCCTACTCATGAGGAGGACTGAGCCCTTCCCCACTGATGGTGCCCCTCTTCCACCCATATGTTATACCGAGCCTTTGCATTCAAGCATTACACTTAGTCCCTTTCCCATCCATAGGCCACACTGAACCCCTCCCCTACTCATGTGTCACACAAAGCCCCTCCAGCACCCAGATGTCATACTGAGTCCCTCACCTCTTCATGTGTCAACTGAGCCCATCCTCTACTATGTCATATGGAGCCCCTCCCCCACCCATGTGTCACATCAAGTCCCTCCCCCTGTGTGTCACACTGAGCTCCTGTGACATCCATGTGTCACACTGAGCACTCCTCACTCATGTGTCGCACTGACCCCATCCCCCACTCACGTATCATATGGAGTCCCTCCCCCACTCATGTGTCACATTGAGCCCCTCCCCTACTCATGTATCCTCGAGTCCCTTTCCCAACTCATGTCACATAGAGCTCCTTTCTCACTCGTGTCACACTAAGCCCCTTACTGCACTTGTGTCATACTGATCTGCTCCTCCCTTCCATGTGTCACATCGAGCCCCTCCTCCACCCATGTGTCACATGAAGTCCCCCCACTCATGACACCCTGAGCTCTTCCTCCCCCCATGTGAAACACTGAGTCTGTCCCCTACTCATGTGTCATGGGGCCCCTACTCCACTCATGTCACACGTATGTTCCTCACTATTGTGCCACATCCAGTCTTTCTTCCACCATGTGTAACACTGAGCCCCTCCCCCTACTTATCTATTAAACTAAGTCTGTCTTTCACTCGTGTTACACTGACCACCTCCCCTATTCATGTGTCATACCTAGTTTCTCACTCATTCATGTGTCACATGGAGCCTCTCCCCGACTCATGTCACACAGAGCCCCCTCCCCCACCTATGAGCCACACCTAGTCCCTGTTCCACTCATGTGTCACACTGAAACCCCCTAACCTGTGTGTCTCACTGAGTCCCTTCCCCACTTATGTCACATTACATTGAGCCTCTTCTCCACTCATGTGTCACATAGAGACCCTCTGTCACATAGAGCCCCTGTTTCACTCATGTGTCACACCAAGTACCCTCGCTCATGTTTTATACTAAATCCCTTCCCTGCTGTGTATCACACTGTGTTTCTCCCCCATTCACGTGCATACTGAGCCCCTCACCAACTCATGTCTCATATGGAACTCCTACCCGACTCCTCTGTCACACTGAGTCCCTCTGCCACTCACTGTCACACTGAGACCTGCCATTCATGGGCCACACTGAGCCCCTTCTGCACCCATGTCACACTGAATCCTCCCTGACTCATGTGTCATGCTAAACCTCTGCCTCCAATCATACAGTCCCCCTCCTATTCGTGTCATACTGAGTCCCTATCTAATCACGTGTCACACTGAATCCCCCCTCAGTGTCACACTGAGACCTCTGCCACTCACGTATCATATGGAGTCCTTCTCCCACCCATATGCCACCCCGACTCCCTCCCTCACTCCTGTGTCACATTGAGCCCCTCTTCCACTCTCATGTGTCGTACTGAGCTGCTTTCCTCACCCATGTGTTACAGTGAGCACCTCCCTCATTCATGTGTTATCCTGAGCCCCTCCTCTACTCATGTGTCATCTGGAGCCCTTCCCCACTCATGTGTCACACTGAGCCCCCACTCATATGTCAGATGATCCTCTCCCCACTCATGTATCACACTGTGCCCACTTCGACTCGTGTGTCTCAGAGCACCTCCTTCATGCATGTGACACACCAAACTCCCCACTCATGTGTCACACTGAGTCCCTTTCCTACTTACGTGTCACATGGACTCCTTTCTCTGCCCATGTGTCACACAGAGCCCCTCCCCTATTCATATGTCACACTGAGCCCCTTCCCTCACTCATGTGTCACACTGGATCACTTCTCCACTCATGACTCACATGGAGCCCATCCTCCACCCATGCGTTAGACCCTGTACTCATGTGTCATACTAAGTGCCTCACTCGTTCATGTGTTATATGGAGCTCCTCCCCACCTGTGTTACATTGAGCCCCTCCCCCATTCATGTGTCACACAGAGTCTGTCCTCCCACCTTTGTGTCACACCAAGTCCTTTCCCTATTCGTGTCACATAGAGCTTCTTCTCCACCCATGTGTTCTGCAGAGTCCGTCCCCTATTCGTGTATCACATGGATCCCCTCCCTGACTCATGTCTCATCTAGACCCCCCAACCAATGTGCCATATGAAGTCTCTCCCCCACCCATGTGTTATACTGAGCACCTCCCCCACTCCTGCATCACACTGAAAATCCCTCCCCATTCATGTCTCATTTGTGTCACACACAGCCCCCCATTCGTGTCACACACAGGCCCTCTCACCCATGTCCTACACTGAGTCCTTGCTCCACTCATGTGTCACTCTGAGCTCCTCCCCAACCTGTGTGTGACACTGACTCCCTCCCACTCATGTTTCTCCACACGTGTCTCTTAGAACCCCTATTCCACCCATGTGTCAAACTGAGCCCCGCAATTCATGTGTCACACTGACCCCTCCCTTCCTCCCTCCCTCCTGTGTCCCACTGAGTCCCTCCTCCTCTTAGGTATCATACGGAGTCCCTTTCTACTCGTGTCACATAGAGACTTTCCCCAGTTGTGTCACACTGAATCCCACTATTTTTACATCACACTGAGCCCCTTCTGCACCCACATGTCACACTGATCCGCCCCCCGTCTATGTGTCACATTCAGTGTGTCACACTGGGCTCCCTCCTCCACTCATGCATCACACTCAGTCCCTCCTCAGTCTTGTGTCACCTTGACCCTCACCAGCTTAGGTATCATGGGGTCCCTCACCCACTCATGTGTCACACAGACTCCCTCCTGCACTCGTGTATCACATAGAATACCTTTTTCACCCATGCGTCACACTCAGCCCCTCCAACACCCCTGTGTCACACTGAGTTCCACACTCATGTGTCACACTGAGTCCTTCCCCCACCCATATGTCGCGTATAGCCCCTCTCTCACTCACATGGCTCACCAAGTCCCACCAAGTCCCACTGCTCATTTGTCACATGGAACCCCTCCCTCACTCGTGTTACGTGAAGCCCCTCCCCCAACCTGTGTGCCACAATGAGCCCCGTTCTCATTGCAACACCTAGTACCTCCCCCATTCATGTCACATAGAGACACTCCCCCAGTCATGTGTCACTGAGCCCTTATCCTACTCATGTGTTACACCAAGACCCCCCCCACCTATTTGTAACGCCAGATCCCCCACTCATTCACGTGTTCCCACTGTCCCCCATCATGTGTCTTACTGAATCCCTCCCCCATTCATTTGTCACATTAGCCCCCCTCACCAGCTATGCATTACACTAAGCCCCTCCCCCACGTGTGTCATATAGATCCCCTCTGACGACAGTATGTCACGCTGAGCCTCTCTCTCTCATGTGTCACTCCCATATCCTTGTGTCACCACATGCCCTCTCCTACTCATGTGTCACATGGAGTCCCTCTCCCACTCATGTGGAATATGGAGCCTCTCCTCCACTCATGTGTCGCACTGAGTGTGGCCCACAACCCTGTGTCACAGTATGCCCCTCCCTTACACATGTGTCACACTGAGCCCCTCCCCTAGTCATGTGTCATGTGGATTCCCTCTCCCACTGTGTCAAATAGAGCCCCTCCCTCACTCCTGTGTCACACTGAACCCTTCCCACACCCCTGTGTCACGACAGGCCCCTCCCACATCCCTGTGTCACTGGGCCCCTCCCACACCCTTTTGTGACAACACGCCCCTCCCTCACTCATGTGTCACACTGAGCCCCTCCCACACCCTTGTGTCACAACACGCCCCTCCCTCACTCATGTGTCACTCTGAGCCCCTCCCCTCATCGTGTCATATGGATTCCCTCTCCCACTGTGTCATATAGAGCCCTTCCCTCACTCATGTGTCACACTGAGTCCCTCCCAGACCCTGTGTCACAACACGCCCCTCCCTCACTCGTGTGTCACACAGAGCCCCTCCCCTCATCATGTGTCATATGGATTCCCTCTCCCACTGTGTCATATAGAGCCCCTCCCTCACTCATTTGTCACACTGAGTCCCTCCCACACCCCTGTGTCACAACACGCCCCTCCCTCACTCGTGTCACACTGAGTCCCTCCCACACCCTTGTGTCACAACACGCCCCTCCCTCACTCATGTGTCACACTGAGCCCCTCCCATACCCGTGTCACAACACGCCCCTCACACACCCTTGTGTCACAACACGTGCCTCCCTCGCTCAAGTGTCACAGTGAACCCCTCCCCTAATCATGTATCATATGGATTCCCTCTCCCGCTAATGTGTCATATAGAGCCCCTCCCTCACTCGTGTGTCACACAGAACCCCTCCCACACCCCTGTGTCACAACACGCCCCTCCCTCACTCATGTGTCACACTGAGTCCCTCCCTAACCCTTGTGTCACAACATGCCCCTCCCTCACTCATGTGTCACACTGAGCCCCTCCACACCCTTGTGTCACAACACGCCCCTCCCTCACTCATGTGTCACACTGAGTCCCTCCCACACCCCTGTGTCACAACACACCCCTCCCACACCCTTGTGTCACAACATGCCTCTCCCACACCCCTGTGTCACAACACACCCCTCCCACACCCTTGTGTCACAACATGCCTCTCCCACACCCCTGTGCCACAACATGCCCCTCCCTCACTCAAGTGACACAGTGAGCCCCTCCCCTAATCATGTATCATATGGATTCCCTCTCCCACTAATGTGTCATATAGAGCCCCTCCCTCACTCATTTGTCACACTGAGTCCCTCCCACACCCCTGTGTCACAACACGCCTCTCCCACACCCCTGTGTCACAACACACCGCTCACACACCCTTGTGTCACAACACGCCCCTCCCTCCCTCGTCACACTGAGTCCCTCCCACACGCTTGTGTCACAACATGCCCCTCCCACACCCTTGTGTCACAACATGCCCCTCCCTCACTCGTGTGTCACACAGAACCCCTCCCACACCCCTGTGTCACAACACGCCCCTCCCTCACTCATGTGTCACACTGAGTCCCTCCCTAACCCTTGTGTCACAACATGCCTCTCTGTCACTCATTTGTCACACTGAGCCCCTCCCACACCCTTGTGTCACAACACGCCTCTCCGTCACTCATTTGTCACACTGAACCCCTCCCACACCCTTGTGTCACAACACGCCCCTCCCTCACTCATGTGTCACACTGAGTCCCGCCCACACCCTTGTGTCACAACACGCCCCTCCCTCACTCATGTGTCACTGAGTCCCGCCCACACCCTTGTGTCACAACACGCCTCTCCGTCACTCATTTGTCACACTGAGCCCCTCCCACACCCTTGTGTCACAACACGCCCCTCCCTCACTCATGTGTCACACTGAGTCCTGCCCACACCCTTGTGTCTCAACACGCCCCTCCCTCACTCGTGTCACACTGAGTCCCGCCCACACCCTTGTGTCACAACATGCCCCTCCCTCACACATGTATCACAACACGCCACTCTCCCTCAAGTGTCACACTGAGCCCCTCCCCTAATCATGTATCATATGGATTCCCTCTCCCACTAATGTTATATAGAGTTCCTCACTCATGTGTCACGCTGAGCCCCTCCCACATCCCTGTGTCACAACACGCCCCTCCTGCACTCATGTGTCACACTGAGCCCCTCCCACACCCGTGTCACAACACGCCCCTCCCGCACTCATGTATCACAACACGCCAGTCCCTCACTCAAGTGTCACACTGAGCCCGTCCCCTAATCATGTATCATATGGATTCCGTCTCCCACTAATGTGTTATATACAGTTCCTCACTCGTGTCACACTGAACCCCTCCCACACCCGTGTCACAACACGCCCCTCCCTCACTCGTGTCACACTGAGTCCCTCCCACACCCTTGTGTCACAACACGCCCCTCCCTCACTCATGTGTCACACTGAACCCCTCCCACACCCCTGTGTCACAACACGCCCCTCCCGCACTCATGTGTCACACTGAGCCCCTCCCACACCCGTGTCACAACACGCCCCTCCTGCACTCATGTATCACACTGAGCCCCTCCCATACCCTTGTGTCACAACATGCCCCTCACACACCCTTGTGTCACAACACGCCCCTCCCTCACCCGTGTCACGCTGAGCCCCTCCCACACCCTTGTGTCAGAACACGCCCCTCCCACACCCCTGTGTTACATGCCTCTCCCTCACCCATGGGTCACACTGAGCCCCTCCCACACCCCTGTGTCAGAACACGCCCCTCCCTCCCTCATGTGTCACCCTGAACCCCTCCCACACCCCTGTCACAATACGCCCCTCCCTCACTCGTGTGTCACACTCAACCCCTCCCACACCCTTGTGTCACACTGAGCCCCTCCCCTCATCACGGATCATATGGATTCCCTCTCCCGCTGTGTCATACAGAGCCCCTCACTAACTCATGTGTCACACTGAGTCCCTCCCACACCCCTGTCACAACGCGCCCCTCCCTCACCCATGTGTCACGTTGATCTCCTTCTCTATTCACGTATCGTATGGAGTCCCTTTCTTACTCAAGTATCATACAGAGCCCCTCCCTCCCTCATGTGTCACACTGAGCCCCTCCCCTCCTCATGTGTCACATGGAGTCCCTCTCCCACTCATGTCACACTGAGTCCCTGCCTCACTCATGTGCTACACTTATTACCCCTGACTCGTGTCACATAGAGCCTCTCCTCAACCCATTTGTCACACTAAACCCTGTACCCGTGTGTCACACTGAGTCCCTCCTTACTCATTTGTTATATGGAGCCCCTCCCCCACTCATGTGTTACATGTAGCCCCTCCCCACCCTTGTGTCACATGGAGCCATCTCCACTCACGTGTCACATGGAGGCCCTCCCCTACATATGTTGCATGGAGCTCCTCTCTTACCCATGTGTCACATGCAGCTCCTCATCCACCCATGTGTCACGTGGAGCCCTCCCCCAACACATGTTACATGGAGGGCCTCCCCTATGTGTATTGCATGGAGCCACTCCGTTACCCTTGTGTCATATGGAGTCCCTTCCCCACCCATGTGTCACATGGAGCCCTCCTCACTCACGTGTCACGTGGAGGCTCTTCCTTAAGTGTGTCGCATGGAGCCACTCCAATGCCTGTGTGTCACATGGAGCCATTCTCTACCGTGTGTCACATGGAGCCCCTCCCCCAGCCATGTGTCACATGGAACCCCTTCCCCACCACGTGTCACATGGAGCCCTTCGCCCCACCACGTGTCACATGGAGCCCCTTCCCCACCACGTGTCACATGAAGCCCCTTCCCCACCACGGTCACATGGAGCCCCTCCCCCACCACGTGTCACATGGAGCCCCTTCCCCACCACGTGTCACATGGAGCCCTTCACCCCCTCCCTCGCCTTCCCCCCTCCTGTCCCCAGTTCTCCTTAGGGCCAGAACTCCGCACCCTGGAGCTTTTCTTCCATGTGCTGTTTAGGGGATCTTCTGTCATTAAGTCATTAATTCAGCAATAACGGTTTTATTGACCACCTACCGTGTGCCAGGCCGTGCATCTGTGGGAGAGTGTGTTGATGGTGCTGGTGGCTGCTGAGTCTGTGGCGAGGCCTGCAGCAGGGGAAGGCGGGCACGGTGGTCAAGAAAGATGGGCAGGGACCAGGGAAGCTCTTTATTTTTTAAAAACAACTTTATTGGATATCTGCATGCACGCAGTCCAGCCCCTGAAGTGCACATGTCCGTGGTTTCAGTTTATTCACAGATACAGGCAACCATCAGCAATTCGGTTTTGGAGTCGTTCTGTCATTTATCCTGTAGCCTTTACCTGTCACCCCATCTCCCCCTCCCCCATCCTCCGACCCTGAGTAACCCCTGGCTGCTTTTTGTCTCAGGGAAACTAACCTCCTCTTGGGCTCAGTGACACCTCACTAGCTTCCCAGAGGTGTCCTGACACAGACGGTGAGGCAGGAAAAGTGCCCGGGAGTAGAAAGCTGCAGAGGGGGGAAATCCGAGCCCCTGATGCCCACTCACAGCTCCTGTGCCAGCTCAGGTCTGCTGCCCCTGGGGTCCCCAGGCTCCATGCCCTAGCCTGTCTCCACAGCCTCCTGAGGCCTCCCTGTGGAGCCCAGCTAAGGGAGACCCAGGCCCTGGCCAGAGGAGGCAGCGGCAGGCCGCGGCCGGGCGAGGCACGCAGGCACCACCGTGCTGCAGGTCCCCAGCGGCGGGCAGTGCCGCCTGGGCTGGCTGTCCCTTACCGTCACTGCTGTCACCACGAGCAGCTGCTAGTGGCAGGTCCCACCTGCCGTCCGGGGTGCACACAATGCTTCCGGGAGGAGGGTCGCGGCCGTAGTCAGTAGGTGGGGGGTGAGAACGGCTTCATACAGGAGCTGATGCGCAGTTACCCAGCTCCTATGAGATGCCTTTCCTCACCCCTTCACCTCGCGCAGCCCCCGGGCCCTCCTCGGCACCCCCGGCTGCACAGGGGTGCGTCTTCGAGCTTGCTGCTGCCCCGCCTCCACCTGGCGAGCTCCTCTCTCTCTCTCTCTTCTGCAGCTCCCCAGCTCCTGGAGGTGAGGGCCGGAGCCCCCGGGCCGTCTCTGAGGCCCCCCTCTCAGAGGGAAGGCTGGGTCCCCTGTGGGATACTCCCCAGGGCTGGGCACTTGGTGGCCATGAGCAGACAGGCCAGAGATGGAGATAGGGCCGGCCCTGGGGCTTTTGCCTGCTGTTGATGGGGCTGCGGCTGTGCTCCCATAGGCAGCCCTCTGAGGGGACCCAGCTCCCAGGACACATGGGCAGGCTTTGCAGGGACGTGCCCTTTGTTCCCAGGACTGGGGGGCGCGGCTTGGACAGAGCAGGCTGACCCTTCCCACTGCCACAGGAGGAGGGTCTCCTTGAGGGGCCTTAGCCTCTACCCAGGATTCTTTCATGACCAGGAGGCTGAGGCCCCTCACAGGCGGCTGCTTACTCTCTCCCTAAACCGGGTCTGGAGACACTCCCAGCTTCCCATGGATTCCCGACTCTGGGTCCGGCCTCCCTGAGCCAGAGGCTGTCAGCAGGTGCCCCCTTCTTCCCCTTGTCCTGCCCTGCCCAGGCTGGGTGCCTGAGGGCACTAGCCCAGTGTCCCCCTGTGCCATGGCCCTCGTCTTTTGTGTCCCCCACTAACTCAGGTCCTGTGCATGGTGGGAGGTGACCTGTGCCAAGCCCCTGTGCTACTGGAATCATTAACCCATTGACCAGCCATGGCAGCCAGCCCAGGCACACGCATGGGGTGGCAGCGTAGGGGGAGGCCTTGCCCACAGCGTGATGCCCTTAGAGTGGGACAGGAGGGGCTGGATTTCCGTCTCCCTTCCCCTGCCTCCTAACTCTTGACCCCTTCTTTACCCCCCATCCCCCACCCCGGTCCTGCACCTCCCCCCTCTGCCCATCTTCATACCTTTTATCCTTCACAGCATCAGGAGGTCCTTGTTGTTCAGGAAGGCCTTTCTGACCAGGGAATAGCTTGAACAAAGGCAGGGGGACTTCAGGAGTGGTGGGAGTATGTTGTGTGTGCCCTTGTTGGGTCAAGTGGGTCAGAACAAGACATGACACAGGGAAGACTGAGGTCCTGGGAGGCCTCAGTGTCAGCCAAAGGAAGGCCTTTCACCTACTCAGGAATGCCCTTGGGGATATATAAGAGCTCCGAGGGGTGGACAGTATGTGACACACGGTTGGCGGTGGTTCTCCAGCCTCCCGGGCACCAGGGCCCTGAATCTCCATGTTTGACAAGCTCCCCAGTGACTGCCCAGGGCCGCGCTTTGAGAAGCGCCTGTAGGAAGTGGTCGGAACACGGCGCTGCCGTCTCCGTGCTCCTGCCTCCACTAACCTGCTGGCCCGCCACCGCCGAGGCCGGCCACACTTGCTCTGTCCTCTCTTTTCTGGGGCTGCTCTTCTTTACCCTTGGGCTTTGGCTGCCTGGGTAGCTGTTGAAATCTTAGGTTGAAGGCGTTTCAGAAATGTATCCTCTGTTGTGGAAGACCCTGCGTAGGGGCCAGGATGAGGGTCCCAGTTAGGGCCCAGAGCACCTCTTAGTGGTGCCCATCGGCCCGGCAGCAGGGCCTGGGTGTGGGGGGCAGGGTGTGGGGGGTGTGGGAATGGCGCCCCGGTGGGCGAGGAGGAGACTTCAGGTTTCTGCTAGCCTAGCTCCCCCCACACCCCCTAGCACAGGGTGGGGCAGCACGGCGGGGGGCTGCATCAGAGGCCCCTAATTGGACCTGCGGCCGCCAGCGGGAGGGATGGACACACCTGGACCTGAGTGGTGAGTAGCCGTCAGCTGCCTGGGAGTGTTGCATGGCCCAGAGACAGGCCCAGCGTGCTCCAGGCCTGGGGGCTGGAGCGCTAGGGGCATCTGTGGGGGTGGGCCGGGTGGGGAAGGGAGGTGGGAGAGGGGTTGACAGCCTCACCTGGGCTGGAACTCGGGGCTGACCCGGTCCCTGGACGCCATCAGAGCTCCCCGGATGCCGGTGATCTTGGGGGTGGGGAGGAGGTGGATGCGGGGACCGCTCAGCGGCGGCCTGGAGTGGGCCGTGTGCCTGTGTCCGGGGACCCTGCTGTCCAGAGGAACTAGGTGCTTGTCTTGATCTTTCACCTTTTTTGTGGCGTGATGTCATAACCCAGTATGTCATTTAATGCTAAGTTTCTCTTTTTTCTTTCAGAAGAAAAAAGGTTTGTATTATGTTTTTTAAACTCTTTCTAGGAAGGTGGGGACAGCATTGATGGTCATTCTCCTCAGCCTGGGGGCTGCCTCTCTTCCCTGTCAATGGAGATAAAGGACCTCTGGTTGGATTGGGGCGGGGGACCCCGTGAGGCACGTGTGTGTGCGTGTTGACTGTGCGTGAGCGTGTGCGCCGTCATGGGCCTTTGGAGTCCCTGCTGTAGGGCAGGCAGATTGTTTGGTGATGAATTCTCCATTTGGCCTTAGCTGAGAGGTCATCCCTTTGCCCCTCCACTGGCACTGGCCTGGCAGGTGCTGGGACACAAGGGGTCCTCCGTCCATCCTCCAGTCGCCCAGGGTAGCCCCTGCCAAGCAGGCACACAGGTTTGCCCTGGAGGTCTAGCCTGTGGGACCCCCAGGTGGCCTGAGCAAGGGGCCAGTGCTGGGAGCGGCCTCCCCACCATGACTCCAGGCTCCACCACAAAGGAGTTCACGCCAAGAGTGACATCTGGATTTGGGAGCCCCCGCAGACAATGCCATCTGGAAACGAAGGAATTTTTAGGAACCAGGGGCCCTTGGAGGTTGTGTCCTGTTGCCCCCGAGACTTCTCTTTCCTTTCACCATGTCCCCATTTGACGATGGGAAAGCGTGCCCGACAGCCACCAGCCAGGGTCACCCAGCAGGTTGGGTTTGGGACTACTAAGCGTTCTTGCAGCTGAGCCGCTGACCCATGGGACCTGCCCTTGGTCTCTTGGGGCTGCTGCTAGGTGGACAGACAGACAGATGTGTGCCCTGGGCTCCGGGGCCACAGTAAGGTGTATGTGGGGGTCGTTCCTGGGTCCTGCAGCCATAGGTGTGCAGAGTGGGCGTGGCAGGGGTTGAGTGGCCCAGGGTGAGAGGGCAGAGGTCAGCAGGACAGGCCCCAGTCGTGGTTCTGTTCCTCACTGCTTGGTGGCCACCAGCAGATTGCCTGCCCTCTTGGGGCCTTGGTTTCCCCAAGTTGATCCTGAACCAGAGGTCTGAGCAGTCCATGCAGGGGTGGAGGTGGAGGACAGGAGCCTGAGGGCTGATTGCGCCGAGCTCTTTCTTCCTGACCCTTTGAGTCCTCACAGCAGCCCTGAGGGGTTCGAGCCACAGATGAGGAAACTGAGCCTGGGAGAGGGGTGTGCAGCCAGTCAGCAGGGGGTAGGTGGGGGTGAGAGAAGCCCAGGGGTACGGCTGAGCCCCTGGCTTGAACCTGGGGATCCTGACCGTGATCTCTTGGTGCTGCCATCAGGGGTAGATGCCTTGGACAAATGGATGGGTGGGCGACGGCCTGTTGCCACTGGGGACCAGTGAGGGCACAGGGTGTGAGCCTGGTGGAGGACACGGAAGTCCAGGGGTCAGTGAGAGACATGGCTTCCCATAGGGTGGGGCGAGGCGGGGCGGGCCTGTGAGGGGGATGGGAAGTCAGGCCCCTGCAGAGCCCCCTGACTTTTGAATGAACCTGAGATCTGCTTAGTGATCTCACGGTGCCACCGTCGGGGGGCAGATTCCAGTGCTAAGAGGGCAGATCTGGGGTCCATGGTGCCATGTATGAGGGTCCATGTGCACGGACCTCAGTGTCAGGCCCCCTCTCCCAGTTGAGGTTCCAGGTCACACCAGGAGTGGTCCCTGTCCGGCTACTGCCCAGTGTGGAGGGGCAGGGGCAGTGTGCCCTGGGAGGTCAGAGGCCGCTGCTGGATGGGTGGCCCCTGAGGCCAGGCAGAGGGGCCCCTGGACAGCGTGTGCTGGACTGTGGGATGAGTGAGCCCTGAGTGAACCCTGAGTGAGTGAGTGCTCCCTCCTTGCGGCCCTCGCCCACTTGGGACCCCTCCCCCTTCCTAGGTCGTGCGCCCTCAGAACGTCCATTCTGCCACTTTTCTGGCAGTGTGACCTCGACCTTCCCCCCAGGGGGTGTTGGGGAGAACTGCTTGAAGCCAGGGCTCCTGGTCACAGACCCTCTGAATTAGAGGGGTCTGCCCCCTGCCCTTCTCTCACTTCTTGTGTGGGAATAAGACCAAGGCCAGAGGTGGGATTTGGATTTCTGGGGTCCCTAGTCCAGACCCTCAGGAAGAGGCAGCTCCCAGTGTCCCCCACCCCCAGCTTCTGTGCCAGGTGCCAGGTGGGGCTTGTCTCAGGGGGGAGCCCAGCCGCCCACCTGCCCCCTTCCACCCTCCGCCCTGCCTGTCCCCCACCCTTCACCTTCAGAACAAATCACAAAGTCAGAGAATCTTTTATTCTGCTTTATTTGGGGGTAGAAAGGTGAGGGAGGGGGGAAAGGGGCAGAAGGGTCTCCTCCCCGTGGCAGGGAGCAGTGGTCTGGTGGGAGCACTCTCAGTTCCTCGGCACAGTCTGCTGAGGGTCTCGGGCCTTCCTCAGTTTCTCTGGAGCCACCTCCCCTTGTCATGGGCCTTGGGGCCCCTGTGCCGTCAGTGCTGGGTGTGGGGAGGGAGGCTCGGTGTCCTGCAGAGTCACGGAGACTCTCAAAGCTGCACGTCCGGTAAGTCCTGGTACGTCGGGATGTTCCGTGGAGTAGCACTGTCCAGGTGAGAGCCCAGAGCGCAGGGTCAGGCAGAGTCAGTGTCGAGGGAGCTGAACCAGACTTGGGGGGTGGGCGGCTTTGCAGTGGGTGGGGGGAGGGGGCACACGGCACAGCACGAGACGTGGGGAGGTGGGGTTGGGGGCCCAGGGGAGCAGGAGCACCGGTGGTGGAGGTAGAAGAAGTCAGTGGAGCACCCGAGGTCAGTGTCCCAGTGGCACATGGTGGCCACTCGTCACTCGGGGAGGGTGGGGGGGTGATCCCTGGCATCTGCTTGCTTGGCTGTGCCTGCTGTGCCTGATTTCTCACCTGCCCTTGGGTCATGGGGTCATCTGCCCATCACTGCTTCCTCCTCTCATTGATCTCACTCCCAGTTGCAGGCCTGGGACCTAGAGAATTAAGACGGGGGTTGTGTAGCCCTGAGGTTGCTCTGGGTCTCTGATGGTTGGATAGTCCTTAGCACAGATGACGTTGCTGGTTAATGAGTTGAAGAAAGTTTTGCCCTTCAGAAGTAGGTTCCCCTTGGGTCCGGAGTAGCAGGAAGGGGGCACTGGGTCTGAGCGGAGCAGGCTGAGGCACGGGGAGGCTGGAGGAGATCCTGTGGGCTGTTCTGGGGCAGAGGAGTGGAGGGGCTCCTGGCTGGCGAGGAGGCGTGTTCAGTTGAGGTCTGAGTCTTCCTCCTCCTCGTCCTCCTCGGGTATTTCCTCCAGCCTGGCTTCTTCCCTGGGTGGGGTCACCCGGATGATGGGGAGTGGAGCTTGTGCGTAAATGCCGGTCAGGAAGTGGGTCAGGGCCCTGGCCATTGGCCCCGGGCTGGCCACGCTGGGCTGTCTGTGGGTGCTGCGGACGTAGAGTTGGCGGTTGTTCAGGATGGCAAGGACTTGGGAGTCCCCGGGGACTCGTTGGTGGGGTCGCAGGGCCAGGGTGGTGTCGGTGGCTAGGGCCTCCTGCACGTCGTCCTGCTCGTCCTGCGAGGTGTCTTGCAGGCCGTCATGCAGGCCACACTGACGGTAACGTTGCAGGTCGTCTTGCAGGGCTTCTCGCAAGACGACATCTTCATCACCAACGACGTGCAGCTCCAGGTAGCGGTTCTCGAGAAGGAGGGGGCTGGTTCCCTCTTGCAGGGCAACTCTGACACCGAAGAACTCACGCAGCGTCAGCCAGAGCCTGGGCATGAATGGCGGGCCCCGGCGGGTCTGGGGGACCAGGGCGGTTTGCTGCCGGTGGCCAGGGCGCAGGAATAACTCGGCCAGCTCCTCGGCTGGGATGGTGTTAGTGCCCATGAGAGGCGGCATCTGGGCGAGCAGCTGAGTAATGGCAGGGGTGATGCCACTGCCTGTGAGGAGGGACGTGTCCAGGATGAGTCGCAGCGAGCGCCTGGGTGGGGGCTGAGCCACCTCCAGGGTGGGCGCGGGCAGCAGCGCGAGGGGCCGCCGCAGCTTCAGGAGTGCGAGGAGTGCTGCCACGGCCAGGATGTTCTTCCAGAAGAGGAGGCCTCGGAAGAAGTGCAGAATGACTGCCCTGATCTGGGCTATGCTGAAATGGGCAAGCAAGCTGCTCAGTATTTGGTCAGTTGGTATCAGAGCCAGGAACTCCTGCTGGAGGGTCTGCCCATTTGTCTCATCCTGGTGAGGGGCATCTCCATTCTCTTCTTCCCCGGATTCTGGTAGCTGATCCCTGAGGGATCTTCTTGTAGCCAAAAGCATTAGTGACCGAGTGGCAGTGTTGTGCTGGAGAGCTCTTTGGTTGAGGTTTCTCACAGGTGGCAGAGATCGGCCGCCATCTTGTTCTGGCCGCTCCATGACGTCAAAGTTGAAGTGGGAGAAGAAGAAGACCCAATGCCCGGGGAGAAGTACGGTGAGCCTGTCATTATTCAGAGAGGCTAGATCCTCTGTGTTAAGAAGGATCATGATGGGCTCCTCGGTGTTCTCCAGGTAGCGGCACCACACCATGAAGGCAGCCCTTATTGGAAGAATCTTCATCTCCAGTTGAGAGTAGTCGACCTCAATAGGAGAGATGTTTCGGGAGTAGAAAGCGCAGGAGACTCTCTTGCCAGTTTGGTTGTCTATTTGGATCAGGGAGGCGTGCAGAGCCGTCTTGGTGACGCCTGTTTCCAAGTAGAACGGGTTCTGGGGCTTAGGGTGGTGGAGAAGGGGCGCCTGGCGGAAAGCCCGCTTCAGGCATTCGAAGGCCTCTTGCTCCTCGTCTCCCCAGAAGAACGGTTCGCTGGTCAGCAGCTGCCTCACCAGGGCCTCCGTGATGATGGTGAAGCGCTCCACAAAGTGCCGGTAGGGGAAGGTGAATTCGATTAGGTGTCGCAGGGACTTCTTAGAGCCAGGGACGGGGTACCCTGTCACAGTGGTCACGATGCTCTTGTTTAGCTTCACCCCTTTGGGGGTCATGACGAATCCCAGGAATTCGACAGTATGTCTGTGGAACTGGCTCCTGTCCAGTGAGCAGTAGACGTTGTGATGGCGGAAACGGACCAGGACGTGGCGGACGTGTTGGAGGTGTTCCTCCTGGCTCATGGAGTAGATCAGGACGTCCTGCCCGTAAGAGAGCACAAAGTAACCCAGCATGTCCTTTAGGATAAAGTGAATCACCTTCTGAGGGATGACAGGGTCTGAGGATAGCTGAAAGGGCTTGTAGCTCTCCATCTCTTGAAGCTCCAAACCAAACGCTGCTCTCCATACATCTTCCGCTTGGCATACGTTCATGCTTTCCTCCACAATGGTCCCACGCAGCTCCAGCTTTGTGAACCATGTAGCTCCGTGTAACTGGTCGAATAGTTCTGGAATCATCTGTATGTAGTCCTGTCTGTTGGTCAGCATGTCCTGCAGATCCCAGAATTCATCCCGTAGCCTGGCTCTTTCTTGCATCCTGGCACCCACAGGTTCCCAAGGCGCGGTGGAGGGACATTCGTAAAAGGTCTCGCTGTGATCACTGTCTCCAGCCTGCTGAAGCTCAGAGGGCTCTGATTCAGAAAGATCATCGGATCCGTCTGAGCTTGGCTGGTCGGAAGTCTCATCATCTGCTTCCTTCGGGTTAAACACGTCGGCCAGGTCGGAGTACAGGGGCGGCAGTGCGGGCAGCAGGCGGATGGCATGTCTTTCCAGCGCGATGCATGGTTGGGGTGGGCGGAGGCAGTTCTTCAGGCAGTAGGGAGAGTGAAAGGTGCAGCGGCCTTTGATCCAGTCGACCTCGGGGGCGTGGACTTGGAGCCACTTGGTGCCCAGTATCACGGAGAAGTTGGGTGAAGGAACAATGTCGAATTCGAGGGTCTCCTGGTGGTTCTGATGAATGCACACCAGGGGTTCGGTGTAGAGCCAGACCGGGTGGTCGCCGATCAGTGAGCCATCCCTGGTTTGGATCGACTGTGGGTAGGGCTTCTCATAGAGCTCTACGTAGTGCTCTTGGGCAAACCGCTCATCCATGAAGTTGGCGCCTGCCCCTGAGTCGACCAGGGCCTGAACCGCGACGCTGTGGTAGGGGTTCACTCTCACCATGAGCAGCAGGAAGAGATGGTCGCGATCGATGGTGGGGTGGACTTCGCAGGGAAGCCAGCTGCTGACCTTCCACCTCTCTGGAGCAGGTGAGTCAATCCAGGTCAGGTTCCGCGGGCGGGCCTCTGGGGGCAGCCTGAGCATTGCCCTTCTCTCTGCCAGTTTGTCTTCTATTTGCAGGACGAGCACAATCAGATTCTGCAGCGAATCCGGCTGAGGGACTCGGAAGAGATGATGCCTGATCTCTTCGTTGAGCCCGTGGCACAGGTGGGCTTGCAGGACTTCATCTGGCCAGCCCAAGGTGGGTACCAGGCCTTGGAACTCATTGATGTACTCGATGGCGGGGCGATCCCCCTGCCTGATGTTGAACATGGCCTCTTCCGCCACGCGCAGTGCCTGCCGGTACTCAAACATGTCGGACATGGCCTCCAGGAAGGCTGGGAAGTTGTTAAGCAGAGGGCTGTCTTCTTCCACCAGAGCATTGGCCCATTCTAAGGCTAAGCCTGAGAGGTGGCAGATGACGTACCCAACTCGCAGGCGGTCGCTGTAGAACATTCTTGGGCAGCTTTGTAAGATGAGTTGGCAGAGCACGATGAACTCGCGGTATTCTCTGCGATCGCCCGAGAACTGCTTCGGGAGGGGCAGTTGGCCTGCGCTGATCCCTCTCATCAAGATCTCTTCTGCTACTCTTTGTTGTTCTCTGAGGTCTTGCATTCGGAAGTAGAGAGAGATGATGGACCTCACCTTGGCCATGGTTTCTGCAGTCGAGATCTCGGTCTGCTCTTCAGGACCCCTCACTTCTCCCGATTTAGCCAGGTTGGTGTTGTCGCCTTGCCCTTCCTGGGCTCCCCAGGGGTTGACTGATGCTTCTTCCATTCTACCAGGTGCCTCACTGAATGGATCCCCCACTTCCTGATGTGAACCAATGCGTGACTCCTCCAGGTCTTGGAGTAGGTCATTGGGTGGATCCTTTATTTCCCTATGTGGGCCACTGGATGGCTCCTCCATGTCTTGGAGGAGATCAATGGGCAGCTCTTTCATTTCCTGGGCCGGGCCACTGGCCAGCCCTGCCGCCTCCTGCTCTCCACTGCCTGATGTCTCCACGGTGGTGTTGGATGAGCCCTCGGAGGACTCCATTTGTTTTGATGATGGATTCTTACGCTCCATCATCGTCTCAAATGAGTCTTCAGAGGGTTCTATCATGTCGTCGGATGGAAAAGAGGGTTCTCTGAAGACTGGTAAGATTGCGATGCGTCCGGTCAGCGACTCGGGCTGCAGGGATCAGAACCTGGGGGTGGGAACGAGGGTGGGGAGTAAAGGCAATAGTTTAGGATTTCGTGAGGTGAGGGTCAGGTTCTCCAGGACAAATCAGATGCCCAAGTCATGAGAACAGGGAGAAACTGCGGAAGGTCTCTTGGTGTCCATCTTGGGGTACCCCCAGGAAGAGAATATCTGTCAACCCCTGACCTTCTCGCCTCCTCTCCCAGGCTTACTCTGCCTGTCTGGCCTGCCCACTCCCTTGTGGCTGTGAGAAATTCACAGCCCATAAATTTTGTGGAGCGATGGGCCCAGAGCGGCTGCCATGGCAGGCAGGCACCTGGCAGGATACATGAGCCGCTTCATTTTACCCTGGCACATGTGTGCCTAGTCAATCCACTTTCCCTTCTCTGGTCACCCAGAAGTCACAGGGGTCACACCTCAGTGCTGTCCAGAGCTGTCCTTGGCAGGCTGGCTGCTCTGCAGCAAGCTTGGCCTCCTTGGTGGTGAGGCAGGGATCTCTAGCAAAGATGCTACCGTTTAACAGGTTCATGGAAGGAGGAGCAAATGGGCAGTTGGCCACTGTCCCATCAGTTGGGTCAGCGGCCCCAAATAGCTCTTATTTCCTCCCCCAGATTCAAAGTAGAAATTGCGGGGGTCGGATATAGAGATCTGGATTCTGGCTTTTATTTTTTCTATAAACATTTATAAGACACCTACTATGTGCCAGAGAATTTGTGACTTGATTCTAACTCTGAATTTTTGATGATCTTTCTTCCTCTCTTTCGTCTCCTTCCATTGCTGTGTTCTCCGCAGCTCTGAGCTGTTAGGAGCTCTGTAAATCACCTCCTCGCCCCTCCTGAGATTTCCCCTTTCCCGGGATTGCCCTCTTTGTTTGTGGGGGTTTAGGAACTTCAAACATTTGGCCTCAATTCCACAGGTGCCAACGTATTTATACCCCCTCCAGTGTTACCAGGTGGGGCTGGCCTCTTCAAGCAAGCAGACACTCCCTTCCCTGTTACTGGTGGTCCCCCCAGATTACGGATGTGTCTAGAAGAGTTGGGATGTTGAGTAAGGGGTGGGGGGAGGGCATGACATTTCTTTGACGTCTGATTGTCTTGGGGTGGATTCTTGAGAATCTAGTCATAGGTGGTTCTAGCGGGCAGAGACTGTATTTAAAGAGATGTTTTGGTTGGGGTTGTTTGCACATTTCTTCTCATGGGGGCAGAGCAAGTTTTGTTCTGATTATCCGATAGATTCGCTCTGCGGTTACCTCTCTCTATATATTTAGCACCTTTGTTACTTTTCAGTTTTCTTCTTCGCCACTGGGCTGATCTATTAAAAAAACGTGCATTGTCTTACATAAAACTTCTCATTGGCTCAAATCCAACCTTTCCAACAAGACGCAAAATTCTGATCTGTTGTTTGTCAAAATTAAGTACATTCTTGTTAGCATGACAGTTCAATCTGATTCTGCAGGCCCTCTGATTAAAACCGTTTGCTGTTTATTTACTGTCTACGATATGAAATTTAAACCTTCTACCCATAAAAATTCTTGACATATAAACTCACCAAAGTCATTTTCTGGCTAAAATTTAAAGGCCTTAGTATCATAAAAAATTCTTATCATGTCATTCCTCAAAGCATGATGTCCAAATTAGGTAAAATCATCACCACCATCACCATCATAACCATCACCATCTCTGTCTCCATCATAGCAACATATACATAGCACATTGCATAAATTAACTCATTCCTTCTTCGTAAATGTCCTGTAAGGTTATATTATTATTGCAAAATTCCAAGTCTCTAATATAATGTTCTAATTGAAATACAAAATTTGACTACGTAATTCATTTGCAGACTCATCTGTTAGAAATAAAAATCTCAGTATGTCTCTTAAAATTCTTAAAACCCTGTATTAGCTAAAATTTAAAATTTAAAAGTTTTAAATTGGCTAGAATTTAAAAATTTAAGTTGGCTAAAATTTAAACTTTAAAATCTCAACTTGTCTCTTAAAACCTTTTATTGGCTAAAATTTTAAAGATTTAAATTGGCTAAAATTTAAAATATCTCGGTGTGTCTCTTAAAACCTTTTATTGGCTAAAATTTAAAATAAACTCCTTAACAAGATGATTTACAAACTAGATTGTAGCCCCTTCTTAATATAAAGTCTCCACTTCTTCACATATTTACAAATCTGATGTAACTGATCAAATCCTTCAACTTTGCTGTCTTCAACCTAAAATCTAATATCCTCGGCGTGTTATAAAAACCTCATCTTAATATTCCTTGACATCAAGGTTCAAATTTTAGCAGGATGCATAAAAGTTATCTGGTAACTTTTCTATTTAAAACTTCGAAAAGTTTCTTCTCATTGCCTATAATGTGAAGTTCCAGTCACTTAGCATAAAATAAAAGTTTTTGTCATGTAATTTGTCTGCAAACTGATGGGTATAAAACTTTACCAGGCCACTCCTGAAACCCTTCATTGACTTCATCCCAAACCTCTAAGCATGATCTAAAAATCTGAGTATGTTATACCTCAAAATAAAAAGTCACACTTCCTTGCAAGATAGATGTAACTTCTGATTAAAGCCTTATAATATCTTTTATCACCTATGAGATAAGATCTAAACTCCTTAGCATAAAATACACATTTTACTGTATAATCTCTGTAGATTGCTCTTATAAATACAGAAATTTTGCCATGCCACTCTCTTAAAATCTCTTAAAGACTGAAGTCCAAATTGCTTAGCACGACACAAAATTGCGATCCTCTCGTTCCTCAAAATAGCGTCCACGCTTCTTAGCATGCTCTGTAAATTCGGTCCTAGCACCTTTGCTTGCGACCTGCCTGCCTCGGTATTACTTGCTATCCATGATCCAGTTCCTCAGCATACAGAACAGACAGGGTGCACTTATGCCAAAGGCTGCCTCCTCTGAGCTGTCGATGCTGGTTCGATATCTAGTTCATCAAATCCAGACACCTTACCACAAAATATGTTTTTTCCAGCTAATTCCCCTGGAGACAAAACTCTCATCAGTCGCTCCTTAAAACCCTTTCCTGGCTAAAATCCAGATCCCTCTGCATGAGGGTTCATCCCCGAGCTCATATCCCTCCCCAAATGAAATGCTCGAATGCCTTCCACTCTCACGTAAAATCATATCTCTTTGGCATGTTATAAAAATCGGATCATATTATCTTCACCATAAAAATCCACTCTTGTAGCCAAAATGTCTAAGTTTGATCACGTAACTCCCCTCTTTAAAACTTTTTAAGGTTTCTTCATTTTCTGTGACGTCAAGCGCCGACTACTTAAGATAAAATGCAGTGTTCTACCATGAGATTTATCTTCAGACTGGTCTATAAAAACTCAAATATCTCACTCCATCATTCTTTTCAACATTTTATTAGCTTAAATCCAGACTTACGAGCATGATATAAAAATTCGATCTTGTCATCCCTTAAAATTCACATTTCCTAGCACAGTCTATAAAATTGGATCTTAGAACTCCACCTTAAAATCTTACAGTGTCTCTTAATTGTGGAACTGTGGAATAAGAGTCCCAATTCTTAGCACAAAACATGAATTTTATTTTCTTATTTCACTGCATACTATTTATCAAATTCAAATAAACTCAACCGTGTATCTCTCTTAGAACTTTTTATTGGCTAAAGTCAAATTCCTAGGCGTGTGCAAAAATCTGTGATGTCAGAGCCTCAAAATAAATTCCGAATTTCTTTGCATATTCCCAGTGTTGATCATGTAACTCCTCTGATTAAAGTCTTTCAACTTTGGTATCAACATCAGTCAAATCTTCTTGGCATGCTCCGCAAGTCAGCCTTTGGCATTCTCTCAACATATAAGGTCCAAATGTTTTAGCATGAGACTGAAATTTGTGGCTGTTAGTTTTCTATTTACAATTTTTCAAATCTTTCCTCATTGCCTGTAATTTAAAGTCCAAAGCTGTTAGCCTTCAGCTACGTTTTATCATGTTTTCCTTTAGACTTATCTCTGCGCAAGCAAGAATCTCATCCTTGCATTTCTTAAAACCCTTTGGCAAGACTCCAACATCCTTAGCATGATATCAAAGTTTGACCCTGTCACTCCTCACAATAAAGTCCAGATTTCTTCCCTCAAACACCAAATCTGTTCACGAAACCACCACTTAAAATCTTGTAACGCATCTTCATCACTAACGAAATTTCTCAACAACCCAGCCCAGCACCCACATTTAATCATTGTGTTCTCAGTTTAAAACCTTTCACGTTCCATGTCCCCAACGTAAAATCCAGGTATCTGAGCATGAGATGAACATCGGACAAAGTATTTGTTTTATTGAAAAGTCTTTGCGCTGCTCTTCGTTACTTAGGAGAGAAAGCCTCGGTCCTCTGCAGGAGACCAACATTGTTCACCATCTACAATTTCTAGGTCCGGTTCCTCGTTCCTCTCATAGTTCACCCCTGGAGGACTGGGTTTCTGATTTCCTGCCCCCAAACACATCTTGATTTTATCGTCCCAGGTCTTTGTAAGTTTAAGCTCATCTCCTGCCTGTCATTCATTAATTCACACAGCAGCATGTCCTGGTTGTTTTTTCTGGGCCAGGCGCTCTGCTGGATGGCCAGTGTGAAGAAATGGAGGCAGCCTTGCCTTGCGGAACATCCCCAGCCAGGAGAGGAGGACCACACCCTCGTGCTAAATGCTGTGCTGGAGGTGAGCGTGGGGTCTTTTGTGGGCCACGGCCAAGGGGTCTCCTTCTCCCCCTGGTGAGGGTCTCCTTTGAGGCTCGGCTGGGCTCAGCTGTCTGTCCCTTTGCAAAGACTTTGGGCATTGCCTGAGCCCTTATCACACAAAGTGCAGGTGCCATCATCCTCCCCCGTCTCGCTTTAACAATCACTCTGGGCTTCCTTTCTGACTCCCACCCCTCCGTGCCTGTCCACCGCTGCCCCTGCCTCTTCTCTGGGCTCTCTGGCAGTGATGTTCTCAGTCCTGCAGATGCAGCTGCACCTCGATACATGTTGAGGTCTCAAGCCTCATGACAATTTCTTGAAGAAATATCTACTGGTTTGGATATTCTTATCCCCCCAAAATTAGGATTTGGTGTACCTGGTTTAAGGTCTTTGAGTCGGACCCTCTTCCCCCCAACATGCATAGACAGACACCCCGGCCTCACCACCTTCAGTGCCCAGAGCCTGCTTGGTCTGGTCAGCTCCTTGCTTGCCTCTGAGCAAGTGGTCCATTGGGTCAGGGCTGCCAACGTGTGTCTATGAAGGGTTGGGTGTGGGGGGGGCCTGGGGGGGCCAATCCCTCAGCAAATACCTCTCCCTGTCAGCTCACTCATACAGTAAAGGAAATCTGATTTTAAAAATAGAGCTTGGAAGAGGAGATGAGAGGATATTTAGGAGCAGAGTTGAGCCTGGGGCAGGGGGCGGGGGTGGAGGAACTAGGGGAGAGGTGAGGACAGGGGAGGAGGGCGGGAGGCCCCAGTCGTGAGGAGGAAGGTAGAGACAGAGAGAAAGGGGAGGCTTGAGGGCAGAAGGGGAAGGAGGGAAAATGGGGGCTCCGTGTTCTCCTTCTCTGATCTCTTGGACACTACGCCACACCTGAAGACCCTGGCTCTCTGGGTTGCCAGGATGGGGTCAGGGCCAACATTGGTTGAAGACCCCTGTCAGCCTTGGCCTGCCTCCGGGCCATACTCAGAGCCACTTGGATGTGAGGGAAGTGGCCACCAGGTTTTAGGGGCTAAGCGATGTTGGAATGAACATCCCCATTTGCTCCCTCCACTGCCCACATGCTGCTTGTGACATGGACAGGAGTTGAGCATCACGATGGGTGTGGGCTCGCAGGGACACTGGGAGGGCCGCAGGTGGTTAGTTATTCTGTTAAACTAATGTCAGGGTCAAGATGTGCCCTTGGAGGCTAGGCTGAGGGTCCGTCTTGGTTTCCTTGTCTGGAGCAGTGGTGTGGTCACTCTCCTCATTCAGCTTGCTAGTTGGGATCAGAGAAGGAGGGTGAGGGGACTTCTGAGGGTGGCTCCCTGAGGGCCCCTTGAGGAGCTTGGGTTGAGTCATGGGTCCCAGTGGACTGTGGTACCTACCGGGCCTGCTGGCCTGGCACAGCTCGCGTTGAGGGTCCCTTCTTCCCGGTTGCCCACTCAACTCTCTGACGTGTGGCTAAAACCCACTAGGGCCTTCCAGATGGGAGATCTTTTGTATCTTGACCCAGAGCGGCCAGACTCAGTTACTCCCCTCTCCTCCTCCCACTGGACCTTGGACATCATTGGGGAGACTGAGTCTTTGGAAGGGGGTTGCTGTGGCTCAAGACAGACAGTGAGTTGTGGCAGAGCTGGGGCTGCTCCTCCAAACCCAAACCAGGCTGGGTGGGGGGCCTCCTGGAGAGGGTCCCGTAGCCCCTGGCATCCCCAAGCTGTCGAGGTGAAGGGCAGAGCCCCTGCCCAGCAGTGTTCCTGCGGCTGAGCCCCTGCCCCCACCACTTGACTGGCAGCTCCAGGGGCAGCTGGATCACTCTGCCCAGAATAACCCTGGGAGGGGGAGAGGCGCGTGCCGGAGGGGCTGGAGAGGGGTCACAGATGAGCGTCCTTCTTCCTCGGGCTGCCCGAATGGCCGAGCCAATCAGCTGCTCCGCAGGCTGCTCTTGCCTTTCAAGGCAAGTGGGCCGGGGCAGGGGCAGCAGCCCGCGCAGGGGCTGGCTGGGGCCCACGCTGGCTTTCTGCGTGCCCTCCTCTTCCCAGGCCCTCAGTTTCCCCAGATTTGTGAGGAAGGCTTGGGCGGGGGTCTTCTCACTTTGCTCCTGCTGCTCTGGGGTCCTGAGAGGTGCCCGAGGGGTGAGCCTGGGGGGCAGTGCGAGGGGAGGGGTTTGGCTGAGCAGGTGGAGCTCAGGGGCGCCACCCCTGCCTCAGTTCCACCAACTGCTCTTAGAAATGGGGGTCCTCATACTCTTTCACTGAAACAGAGGTCCCCACGTGAAGCCATGGTTGGGAGGCAGGCTGGGTGGTTCGTTCTAGAGTTTGTCCCGGTTGACAGCCGGGCTGGGAGGGTCTCTGATGGGCTGCCTCCATGCCCGGTGTTCTGTTGCTGCAGGGACAAGCCAGGAGCTGTAGGCCTAGGAGCATAGGGACTTCGAAGTAAAGGAGGGGGGCTCGGCCTTGGTGCCGGTGGGACTAGGGTCGGAGTGGGAGGCCAAGGCTGGCCTCAGTATCCCCATTTGCAAAATGGAACGAGCCCCTCCTTCCTGGGGGGAGGTGGGCGCCTCAAGCCCCTTGTGAAATGCTCTGAACAAATCAGGGCCTGTTATTATCATTAGGACTCTTAGGCTTATTACCTTTAAAACACTCCCTATAATTGTCATGGTCAAGACTCAGACCGCCTTTTCATGCATGGTGTCACTTTAGTTTTCCCATTCACCTCACGAGGTGACAATGCCTCTGCTTGAATGTGAATGAACCGGAGTCCAGAGGGGCAAGCCGACTTGCCCAGGAGATGTAATTAATGGTGGCGGGGGGCGCTGGGAGCCAGACAGTTGAACAGCCACTGCGATCAGCTGCTGATGGCTGAAGCTAGTGAGGGATGGGGTGTGGAGATGCAGAAGTTGCGTGTCTTCCAGCCAGGGACAACTAGAATTTATTTATTAAAATTGATGTTTCCGGAGGCTCTGCTCTGTGTCAGGTGTGACCCTAGCCGCGCGGCCCCTGATACTGATCTTGCCCCTTAACAGGTAGGGCGCGTCCCTGTTTCACAGCGCTCCCTGGAGAGTGCGAGGGCCCCGTTCAGGAGGAGGCAGAGGCAGCCTTCAGAGCCAGGTTTTCCTCCCTCCACGGGTGGATGGAGAGGGTAGGGCAGATGCCCCAGGTTGGGTAGGCAGTGGCCATTTTCATCCCATGGCATTCATGTGGTCAGCCCTGTGGCCCGACGGGAGGCCAGACCAGAAGAATGGGGACCTCAGTGTCTGCCTCTATCTCCCCAAAAAGCTCCTGTGGTCATTCCGACTCAATTTGGCTAATTTGGTTGTTGGCAGAGGGACAGGACAGCTGGCTCAGGACCTGCTAATTATAGCTGCTCGAGTATTTGAACAGAGGTATTGAGTCTCTCATGTCATGGTTTTTTCTTGCAGATAAACTAACCGTTTAACCTTTGTTCTGAGCGCCGGCGGACCCGCTGTTAATTGCCCTGGCCCCCTCCGTCTCCACCAACCTGCCCCCCAGGGGGGAGGTCACATGAGGACCCCCCCAACTCTTACCTTTGATGAAAGTGTTCAGTGGATCTGGTCCTGTTGCGTCAGCCGGAAGGTCGCTTCTTTCTAAAAAGTTATTAGATAAATTCATTTCTTTAATGATGGAAGTCCAGGCTTTGGTGCGTGCGCACATCGTCCGCAGTAGCAATCAATCGGACACACCCGCAGCCTTCCCCTGTTTTTCCCACAGGACTCCATCCCAAGGTGCCTTTTCCCACGTTGCTGCATTCGGGTGCCCCCGTGATATTTCTTTGTACTGTGTGCCAGGCACTGTTTTAGTTCTTTTAATCCTTATATCAACATGTGTGTTACTTTTATTACCTCATTTTTCAGAAGGGGAAGCTAAGGCCCAGGGACAAACCTCAAACCACTCTTGGGTCCGACCTCACATCTCTAATGGGGACTGACCAAGGCGGCGCCTCCTTCAGGCCTCAGGGCCAGCAGGTGAACCCTGGTCCTCATGGTCCTCCAGCCTTTGCCCTGTGACTCCTGAGCTCTGGACAAGCCCCCGCTTCCTGCCAGAGCCTCATTTTGCTTCTCCAGCAAATGCACATAGGAATTCCTGTGAGTCTGGGGCCTGGGCCTCTGGTGCAACGGCAAGTGGATCTCTTAGCTCCCTGAGCTCCGGCTCCACCAGCAATTATGAGTGGCATCTTCCCAGGTGGTGGTCTGTCCTTCACCTGGGACCCCTGTCCTGAGGACTTCAGTAATATTTTGTCTTGCCCCTGGTGTCAATCTGCACTTGCCCTTCCCTCGTTTAGCACACAGTAGGGCTGTTGGCAGCAGGTGAGGCCTGAGGCAACAGCTCGGTGGCCAACAGCCCCATGAGCACTTTCTCCTCTCTCCTCCCAGGTGGCGTGGAGGTGCATCGGCGGCTTCCTCCTGGGAAGGAAGCAGATGCCTGGCCCAGGATCAAATCAAAGGTCTGGAAAATGATCTTTTTTTTCCCCTGATTTGTAAATTCGACAATTTGTAAATGTGTAGACTCCTCAGAATGGAACTAACTTGAGCCCTTCGTTCCCCAGCCGAGGCTCACTGCCCCCCGGATGGGCAGTGAGTCGGTGGGTTCCTGAGGCCAGGGAGCAGCCCAGCCCTGCCCCTCGGGATGACACACCTTCCCAGAGGGGTGTGGCGCCCTCCCAGGCTGACCTCCCAGCAGACCAGGTACGTATGCCCTGCTCTGCTACACTGATAGCCTCTTGGGGAGCTAGGGGCCTCGAGGAGTGGGGGTTATACAACTTTAATATAATTAAAAACCGGGAACAGTGCTGTGTTACTCCTGTCTATCTGTTATGAGTAACCAAGGGAGGTGTTAAAATCTCACCGTGATACGAAGAGGTGCCAAGAACTGGGACAGCTATGAGAGGGTCTCGAGGGGTCTGCTCTGGGGCTGGAGAGGGCAGGCTCCCCTGAGAGGAGGTGGGGGCCTTGGACAAGTGATGTAACTCCCCCCGCCCTCTCCTGTGCCGTGAGGACAGCAATCTGCATGTGTTGCCTTGATGCCTTCAATGAAATAAAATAGAAAATGCCTGGCACACAGTGGCCATGTCACGTGCATACATTGACAGTAGTCAATGTTACATGCAAATGGCTCTTATTTTAGGTGGATCTGTCCCATAACTGTCCCTTTGAAAGCCCTTCTTATTTTGTAGAGTCCAGAGGGAAGACAGGGGACAGGGGCAGGGAGGGTCTGCACTGGGTCCTTAGGGCCTTTATAACTTTTATTGGCACTGCCCGGCTTTAGGTAGCCTTCCGGAGGAGCGGATGTCTTCACGTTGAATTACCCCGGCCCGGAGGTGAGTGCAGGTAATTTCAACCTGGGTACTGCATCTTATTTTTATTTCTCATGAAAATATTTTCTATCTGAAAAGCTATGACAAACACTTGAAAGTATTCACCAGGGCTAAACCCAATCCCGAATAAAATGCCATGCAATAAACAGCAGAGACTCAAAGGCAGGAAAGGCAGTTAAGAGCTGACCACGCTGGCAGGGGACTGGTTAACCTGTGCTCACATTTCTTCTGCACAAAGTCATGGTTGGAAATAGGTCTCTGCCTGGCAGAGGGGAGAAAAGTTCTAGAAGTTTCCTGTGTGCATTAGCTTAGTGAGAGGAGAGACTCTAACCAGTTAGCCAGTTAGTTGATGTCTGCAGATGGGGGTCAGGACCAAACTGGATGGGGGTTCTGACTGCTGGGGTTTTACGTTTGCTAAGTGTTGTGTTCTTGGGATCCCAGAGCCTCAATGTCTTTATCGGTCCATGGTGATAGCATCATCTCTGTGGCTCACCTAGCCCCGTGCCTGTTCATGGATCCTGACAGCCTGTGATCCCTGGAGGGGGCCTGGGGAGTTGGGTCTGAAGGTTAGTGTACGACCAGGAGTTGGGGTACCTTGGGGAAGGAGGGGGTTCTCATGGGAGCAGTATGCTACCCCGGACATGCAGGGGGGCAGGAGGAGACTGCAAGGTGGCTCCCCATTCTTGTGGAGCTGACAGGTTAGAAATGCCCCTGTCCTTCAGCCTCACTCTGTCTTGGTTGGAACTGAGGAGGAGGCATGGCAGCCGAGGGTTCCGCAGGGGAACCAAGCTGTCTGTGGAGGAGCACGTAGCCAGGCCCCGGCTCTTTGCCAGCAAGCTGAGCGCGGCTGTTGACGCATGTGAGCTGCGGGGCCCCGGCTCCCCAGAGGCCCGTGTGTCCCCTGCGCCCACGCCTGTCTCATGTCACATTCTCCCCGAGTTCTCATTCCAGTGAGCTAATCCCCGAGAAGACGGGCCAGGGCATTAGCTTTCGGGGCCTCTCGCAGACCGAAAAGGAAAGTGCTCCCTGACGGGTACATTGCAGGTCCCTGCTGTTGGCTCGGCAGGGATTTGGGGCCTGCGGTTGGTGACGTGGCAGCCAGCAGGCACACACCTGCTGGCCTCATGTCACTGACACCCCACTCGGAGGCCCAGGGCTCCAGCTCTAGGACATATAAAATTAAAAAAGGAATGATCTTTGGGATAAAATAAATCCCCCATGTCTGCACAACTTGTTTGGGGAGACGTGCCGGGTCCTGATCCATCAGCCAAATGCTCTTCCTTTTGCGTTTGTAAAAAAACAAAGCTCCCCCAAATAAAGAAACAAAAAATGCCCCGCAAACAAATAAAAACCAAAAAAAAAAAAAAAACCCAAACCCCCAGAAAACGTTTATTTTAATTATGTAAGAAATGCATTGGTAATTAATACTCTCATTACTAAAAGTCAAACAGTGCAGATAAAGCTGACGCCATCTTCAACGCCCCCTCGGTCCCAGCGCCCCCCGCCCTGACAGAGCAGCTGCTGTTGTCAGTTTCAGGTGTGTAGTTCCACATATTTTTCTCTGCATTTGCATATGTATTTACCTAGACCTGTAAAATATATGATTTTGTTTATTTTCTCTATAAACTACATCATAGTGTACATTTCCTTTCGAGCAGCTTGTTTTTCTTCACTCAGGAATCTGCTTGGAGATAATTTAAAGATCGGCATCATTTCTTATCACAACCCCTTAGTCGCCTGTAATCCGTAAACACTGGCGTTCATGTACGCCCCTCACTGCTGTCTCGAACGCCCCAGGCCCTTTCTGGTGGGGACGGGTTGTCGAGGCAGGTGTAAGTCCTTGCTGAGATCTGGACTTGAGGAGGGGGCTCACGCGTGTTCCTGACATCATTACAGATGAATATGTGCACGCACAAATTAGCAAAATAAAAGCGGGGTGTGCCTGGACCCATGAGGAGAGAAAGTGTTTACGAACAAAAGATGGTGATTAATCCTGTTCTGCGCAAAGTACTGAGGTCCATTAAAAGACAATGGGCCTCGGCTGTTTGGTTCTTTTTAAGAGCTGTTTAATATTCTGGGGTGTGTGGGGACCATTGCTGGTTAGAGCCAGCTCTGCTGTTGAAGGTCCTAGCTGTAAGTGTGCTGAGGGAGGACGATGTGTACAGATAGATGCTCGGTTAAGGTCCTCGTCGCCGAGGTGGGTCACAGGTTTGTGGGTGCTGGTTATATTATTTAAGAAAATAAATAAAAAAGGAATACATAAAATAAAAGTGGTCCTCACGCAGTTAAATGAGGAGGGCACATCACAAACCGAGGTTTTAATTAATATGATTCTGCTCAACTGACGCCAGCTAGAAATGATCTAACGTTTTTTGTTATTGCTAACGACCCTGCAATGAGCATTCTTGTAGCCGAATCTGTAAACACGTCCCCGACTGCTCCTTTATCTAGCTTCTTAAAGGTGGGATAGCTGGGTTTTAAATGGTTTGGTTTACAGAGTTTATTCTCACTGAGTGATCTTTCTAAAATGCCGTTCTGCCTTGTCACTGTCTTGCTTTAAATCCTCCATCTGACTTCCCGGAGCTTCTGGGACGTGGTCCAAGCGCCTTAGCCTGGCATGTAAGACCCTTCAGGGTCCGGCTGGAGGCTCCCAGCCTCGTCCCCCTCCCCATGCAGGCACATATTTCCCCGCTAGGCACTGCAGCGCGACCTGCTTCTCCCTGCGTGCATCCTGCCTTTTAAGACCTGGGGGCTTCGGCCTTGCCTTTCTAGCCAGCTTCTCCTTGGCCCCGAGACCAGGCTTGAAATGCCCCCTGCGGTGAACCTAGAATTAGAGGCCATTCACCCCGCCCCCACCCGCCAGCATCTCATTCAAAAGTCCAGCAAAGCATAGTCCCCGGAATTGGGATGCCTTATTGACGTGTTTTCTAAGTTGACAAGTTTTGCATTTTTCTAGAATTCACAAAACTGGCCACATGTTAATCACCCCCTTTCCTTTGTCCCTTTCCAGTGTCCCTGGCTCCCGTGTTGCCTGCATCTGATGTTCCCTAACTGAAACCTGCCTCATGTTCCTCCCTGGGCCGATGGGCAGTTTCAGAGGACAGAGCTGTCTGCTCTGCGGCGCTGGGTGAGTCTCAGTATGCTGTCACGCTGAAAACACACACCTGGCGGGGTGCAGGCTAGCGTCGCCCATTGGCCCAGACTGCTCTGTCGCACCCTGTTGGGCACACAGCGCGGGCTTGCCCCTTGCCTGCCGGCAGCTGTGTGCAGGGCCCCAGAACCCAGAGTCCTGGGGTCCGGGGTGGGGGTGGTAGCATCTCAGGGTCGGGAGTGCCAGTGACGGGTTTTCAGGGCATAATTACAGCCTGGGAATGGTTGATTGTGTCCTTTGTGGCCTGTTCCTTGCCAGAGGGAAGTAAGCCTGGTCTGGGAACATGAGAAGGAGGAAAATCCTAGCATGTGACAGCAGGGCCACCAGCTGGGGTGATGGCGATGGCTCCGGGGAGAGGACAGAGTTGAGTGGTGCCTCTGCCTTTGGGCCGGGTCATGTTCTAGAAAGAGCACAGGCTTTGGGGTCGAGAGACTGTGATGCCAAGGTGGCATCATCCTTGGGGGCAGAGGACATCACCTGCTTGTAGAGAGGAACAAAGGTCACCACGGTGTTGGTGTTCAAGGTTTGGGTCCCCTTTCTTTCCCTGGGGGCGGCGGGGGTGAGGGGTGGGTAGGAGGCATCCCGAGAGGCCAGCCATCTTGAGCGCAGACCCAGCTACAGAGCAGACACAGAGCTGTGTGTCCTTGGCAAGTCCCCAAGAATTCCTCTGCCTCAGTTTCCTGATAATAAAAAAGGAATCCTAGACTCCCACACAGGTTACTGCGAGGCTCAGGGAGAAAATAACACAGATAAACCCCCCAGCACACGGACCCAGCAAAATCAGAAGCCTTTCCCTTCTCGTACCATCCTGGAATGCTTGACTGACGACCCTCCCTCCCTCCCTCCTGAGACACAGGTAGCTCCTTTTCAGAGCAGGGAGACCCACCAAGGAAAACAAAAAAACAAAAGGCTGAGAGAGAATGAGCGGGGCCAGAAGCCTCTCTGCTCCCCCCCTCCCCACCCCCCCCCCCCCCGCCCCCGGGGGTTCGAGGGCCTTTTCTCCAACACCTGGGGGCCCGGGAAGGGGCTGCCCCCACCCGTTTTAATTGGGTTCTCCTAAAAAGTTTTGTGATAGTTTATTTTGTTTTTTTATAAATATATATAAAATGTCAGACTACTCTTCAGGCAGATTTTTTGGGCTTGTATTTTATAGACTTTGGCAAAAGCTGCTGAGAAGGAACAGTGGTTGCAGTCTCCAGAGGTTAATAATTCCTGGAAAAACTTCTGGCTAAACCTGACTTCTCCTAAATTTCACAGAAAACGCTCCCTGGGCCGGGCCCAGCCTAAATGAGGTTTTTGTGCCTCTGTGCAGCCTTACCTAGTGGAAGTGTGACTTGCTTTTTACACAAAAGTGAACTTCCTTGGCCACGGGGCACAAAGACGCCTCTCTCCTCAATTTTCAGTTTGTTTACTCTGGAGCGAGGGCTCGGCACACGCTCGGCTCGCCCCGCCCGGGCTGTTTCTCTGCAGCCGTTCATGGCGCTGCCGGTGCCCCCACCATGCAGCCCCTCGCTCCGTGCCGAACCCCCGTTCCTAACTTTCTCGCCATGGGCGAGGGAGCTGGGCTTTGTTTGTGTCTGGAGCAAAAGGAACTCTTAGTGGGAGGGGGGTAGCGCCCCCTCCTCTGCAGGAGCCTCCTCCGGCCAGCCTGCCCATCGGGGGCTAAGAGAAGCTGCCCCGTGGCCTCTGCCTGTCAGGGATCTGGGTGGGTGACTTTACAAATCCACACCAAAGTGATTCTGAGCGCCCCCCCCCCTTTTTTTTCCTGCGCCACCAGCTACCCGTGACCAGAAACCTTATTTGCACCATTTCACATGTGCGTGACTTGTTGTTCCGCGCCCCGTTTCCCCCCCCAACCATGTAATGCCGCAGAGGCCGGAACACGTATGCAGATACCGCTTTACTAAACATTTTCAAATCCACAGTTTCAAAACAGTCCTTTAATAGATTAAGACAACAGCAATGACGAAAACAACGAAAAACTGAGGCTCTGAGAAAGCAAACAGTTTCCCCAAGGGCTCGCTCGCGGCTCCTAAGCGGGTCGGCCGGGCAGTCTGTCTGGCTGTCTGTCTGTCTGCGGGCACCAGCCTGCACTCGCCACCTGCAACACGATGCTGCCCCCCCACGGCGGGTTGGAGCAGCTGTTGGGACCCCGAGGCTGACAGATAGCGCCTGGCAGTTTGGGTTGTCAGGAGTGGGACAATTAGGCAGCACTGACAAGGGGCTCCGTCCCTGGGTCCCTGGGTACGTCTGTCCTCCCTGAATCTTTCAGCCCCATGGAGCTGCGTCCCTGCCCGAGGGTGAGCGAGGGCACCAGGGTCATTTCACAGACAAGGAACCTGGGCTGGCCCCGCAGCCAGCCTGTTACACACACACACACACACACACACACACACACGCACGCGCGCGCACACACACTTACACACAGAGTGCCTACACTGGGAACAAAGACGAGAAAACTCCTTTAGAAACTGCAGAACAGAGCCTCGTCTCGCGGGGGTCCCCTGATAAAGGCCCCGTCCACCCGGAGTTCCTGGGAACGGAGCCCCCGTGAATGGGCCTGGAGAGCCAGCGCCTGACTCCAGCGTGGGCTGCATTCATCAGCCCGCAGGCCCCTGGGCCCCGCCGCCGGGCGAGGGGGCTTTCTCCAGTCCCCAGAGCATCCAGCCACCGGCCAAATCTGTGGCTGCGGCCCAGCCTCCAGCAAAGGGCCCTGCTTTTCCCATGACCGGGCCAGCCCCACAACTCACCAGACCCCCCTCCTTCTACTTCCCCCCCTGGAAGGCTCCCCCCACCCTCTGCGCCAGCCTGTTGCCCCACAGAGGACCCAGGCCAGCGTTTCTGGGCCTGGGAGCCGGGGCGGGCACTTGGCCACTCCAGGTGGCCTGGCCCTTGAGATGGGGAGTTGGCTGCAGGACAGCCCCCCACCTCCCCCCGCTGGCCCCGAGCACTCACCCCCATTCTCCGCTCCTCTCCCTCACTGCCTCATTGTGACAGAAGCGCTCCGCCAGCCATCTCCGTGCCTCTGCCATTCAGCTCGGGGCAAGGTACACGGGGAAGTCTGCGCATCCTTGCTCTGACCCCAGCCTGCCTCCTCCGCAGCCAGCCCAGCTCGGGACTCAGCTCTGTAGGAGCTTCTCAAAGGCCTAGACGTGCGGGCTGCCAGCCCGGGCAGGGAGCCGTGCTGCAGCCTCCCGGCCAAGTACCGGCCTGCCTCTCTCTGCTCGGATGCCTCCCGTAACAGGGAGCTCCCTCTCTCCCCGAGCAGCCCGCTCGGGGCTCGCAGACGGAGCTGCCTCGCCAAGCCCTCCCCTGCTTTCTGCGTCTGCCTCCGCGGCTCCACAGCGGCCCCTCGCCCCCTCTGCCCTCGGCTCTTTGCAGGCAGCAAGCTCGCTCTCAGTCCTCCCTTTTCCGTGCTGAATGGCAAGCCCCCTATCAACCGGGAGGCCAGGTTTGGGGTCCCTGTCACCGTCCTGATCACGGCCGTCTACACCTGTCCCGGGACGCCTCTGTCCCTGCACCTTTGGATCTGGGACGGGGCCCTTTGCCCTGCTGTTCTGCAAAGAGCCCAGGGGAGGGCGCGGGTCTCCCCGCCTGGGTCCAGCTGCTCTGGCGCTATCTCTTAAGCGGCTTCTGAGCCCTGTCGGTTTTTTATGGCCCCTTTGCCAGTTGCCAGGGAGAATGCTCTCTATGCAAACCCCCCTGTCTTTTCCGCAGGAGCTGCTGGCGGCTGGGCCGGCCCTGGTCAGCCCGCAGCGGCGGCGGCAGGCGGCCGCGGCGGGGCTGGGGGCCTCCTGAGTGAGACAGGCTGGGCTCCACTCCCTGCTCCCTAGCTGTGAGACCACGGCAACCCCCTCTACTGTTCA